>NC_140912.1:27569866-28169866 GCF_045865225.1 Trachurus japonicus
TAAGGCAATAATTTGTTTTTTTCAACTGTCATGTAAACGTACTGACTTTTTTGTTTCTCCGGAAACACTTCTGGTGTGTTGTGTCTTTGTGTTTTTGTTTGTTTGTTTTTGCAGTGGGTTGAGCTGTCTGGGCCACCATAGTTTTGACCTGGATCAGATCCTAGCAGACGTATCTGAACTGTTAAAGCAGTTAGCATCTTTTATTTGTTTGTTCGCTTGTGGTTTACACAGTGTTAGTGTTTGTACTGATGCAAACTGTTGCTCTCTGCACATGATAAGGTTTCAGGTTTATCATCTGTCACTGGTTCACTGCAGATCGAGGCAGGAAACACACAGTTTTCTCATGATCTGTCCTGTATAACATAAAATAAAAACACTCTATTGACGTCTTATCAAGGTTAAAACTTGATGTTCATCGGCAGAGAATAACAATCACGGCTGCAGCTGAGACGTCAAGCTGCATTAAACCATATTTATACACAAACAACGGATCAAATGACACCGAGACTTGACCTCATGTGTTCGTCTGAGTGTCTAAGAACAACGCAGACGAAAAGGCCCTGAAAGCAGCGTGTTGTAATCCTCCGTGATCTGTCTGACTGCAGCCGAGCTCAGAGAGGATGTATACACACCGGGCTTCCTGTCGCCCACCATATGGACGACGCATTAAACCTATTAACATCATGTAAACTAAAAAAGACAGGAAAGGAAACACAGAGAGAGAGATAGATAGATAGAGGAGGGCTGAGATCCTGAACGCCTCACGAACGCCATATTTGGATTATGTGTCACACCAAAGGTACCAAGAGAAGAGCGGAGCGGAGCCAAGAGAGTTTATATCTCAGCATCGTCCCCTGTGACCCCTCCTTGTTTGGACTAATGTTACAGTGCAGTACGGCGCGCAGGCAGGGGGAGCGGCCAGGAAGTGCGTTAAATGTGCTGTAATCACAGATATTCCCGTCAGGCTGCAGCAGTTGAAGAGGCTGATAAAGTAAAAAAAAAAAAAAAAACTAGGCCGCTCTGCTTCTACCTGTCTGTCATCGCCTGCTGGACTGAGAGGAGGGGGGAGGAAGAGGGGGAGGAGGGGGCAACAGGGCGACACATTATCACTCTCCTGGATGTTTCAACAAACGGTGCAGCCGAACAAATATTATTTATGTTTCCATTGATATATCTTATAGTGGAAATATGATCCTCACATCTTCTGATAAGATCATACGTGACTCACAGGCTCAAAGATTTACACACTACAACAACCACTGTGCTCTATATCAACTTTTTCTTGAAATTTTACCACTTTTGTCTAGAATTTTTAAACTTTTTTTTTTCTTTAAGAAATTATTTTTTAGAAATGTTAACCACTCTTTCTAGAATTTTTTTTAAAACTTTTTTTGGAGGGGAAATTTAACCACTTTTTTCTAGCAAATTTGTAACTTTTTTCTTTTCTTTTTTTTGAAATCTTACTTTTTCCCAGAAATTTCTCTACAATATTTCCAAAAAATTCACACCATTGGCCCTAATTTGAACGTACATTGACTAAGTAACATTCTTCAGTCTCAGAACAAATATTTGTTTATTTCTGGTGTTTGCTTCAAAATTTTGTCCAATGGGGGTCCGTGGTCAAATTTGTGTCAATTTAGGAGTCCTTGATGTAAAAAGGTTTGATAACCACTGCTCTTTATAATCCACTATTTTATAACCTATGACAGTAGATGTTGGTGGAGCCACTTCAAGTCAGGCTGCACAGTTACATGCACCGTGTTTGATGTAAGTTTGATAAAGATGAAATGTGCCACAACATCACTCATCATCATTGTGCACTGATTGTACCGTAAGTGGTGTGTTGCTATAGGGATGCCTAAATCTTAAAAGTCAAGGGACATGTTTTTTTGGTGTTGTTTTGTCTGTTATTTTGTGGTGCTTTTTTTTTTCTTAAATATTTTTAAGCGCAAATTAAAAGCAAAAGAAACCATTCCAACTGAAATTTCATATTACACTTGTAATATCTAGACATATAATCTCAATATGATGTTTTATCGTGCAATGAAGTCCTAATTACAAGTTCGCTTTCACAAGATTTTGAAAAAGAAAGTCCAGACATCAATGTTTTCAGCATTTGGAGTTAAATGAAAGTCGCCTGACAACAGAAAGAGTTGAAACTGTTCTGAAACATATTTTGCACATTATATCATAAAAAAGAAAACGGTCCTCAGGCCTCAGAGAATGAGTTACACTCTCTGCAGCTCTGTGCAGTGTTTACAATAAAAGCTGTGGCCAGTGGAGTGGGTGTGTCCTCCTCATGACGAACAGTGGAGTTTACAGTGTGATCCCAGAGTCGAAGAATGTCTGACAACACACAGGACAACACCTACTTTTAATGACCCGCAGCTAAAAGCCTCTGTCTTTGTAACAACCACTGCTCTGTAAATATATATATAGTATATACATATAAACGTATAGTTCTCCTCTTGTTGCTGTGACTTTTCGCCGTGCAGACTGTGTGTGTCACATTAGGCGTAGGCGGCCTCTCTGCAGTCACACCACCCCGACTCTAAATCCAATTTGGTTAAATTCAATTTCATGTTTGTGCAGTTCAACAATCGACGACGACAACGAGAGAGACGACTGAGAGAGAGTGTGTACGTACGTAAAGTGAATTTTAAAGTGACTCAGCCACAGCAGGGATGAATTGTTGTTCACTTGTTTTCTGCAGATCTGAATTTCACTCGTGGGTTTGAGCCAATGCAGATTATCAAACAATAAACAGGAAAAATATCACATTTGTTGAAAAATACTGAAAATGTTGCAGTGAGCAAAAGTTTTCATGACGTAATGTGAGACGTCCACTAATCAGCCACAACATTAAAGTTTGAGTTTGATCCATATATCAAAATATTCTAAATCTTAAACTGAATATTGATAATAACTCTTCCTGTACAGTGTTGTCTGCTTCTCCACAATCACTGAAACAATGGAGCATTTATTGGACGACAAATTATTTATTAGTTTTGTCCTGTCGTCTCTGTCTTTGTTCATCATGTGTTTAGTTAGTTATAATCTACATTTGTCTCTTTAACCATGAGAATTAAACAAGTCTGTGGTTGTTTGACCTTTACTGGTTATGAGGTGTAAGTGTTGGAGGTTGATTTGATTAATATAAATATCATAAAATACAAATTGAAAGCCAATTAGGTGAGAAAAAAAACGCACACAGGTGACAGGTTCATTCAGATTCCTAGGTTTTTTGATTTAAAACATAATATATGGATTCAGTTAAGAAAAAAAACTAAATAGCCAGCAAATTGTGTGTGAACTGTTGCACCAAATACTTGGATATAAGATCCCTATGAGTTGTGGAGTCAAGTGTGATGGGGAACGACAGATCTGTTGTTACTGCTGGTTGCAAGTAAAAAAAAGAAAAGCAATTACATTAAACTCTGGGAGAGTAGAAGAAGCACTGACCAAAGGATCAATACCTAATTAAATTCAATTACTGAAGAAATTTACAAAATGGAAAAAACTGATGCATAAAACTAAGTTTACAAGAAACATGACTGGACGATTTCCTCAAACTGAGAAAAGGAGAAACAGACGGATGCGTCGTCTGTTATATGATTATGTTTTTCTATATTATTGATCTGTATGTGAATAAACATTAAAGCCCCAGTGTGTAACTTATTTGGCTTTTTATTAGCAAAAATCAAATATTGCTTTCATAAATAAGTATTTCACTGAAGTCGAATCACACCTGCATACAAATGAAAGCTTTAACCTTAGAATGAGTTGTTACAAGTCGTTACAAATACATAAGTGGGCGACGCACCGAACCGAGGCGGCCATGTTGCATCGCCATTTTTTATGTTCAGCGTAACCGTAGGTAACCACGGAAACTCAGCGGAGCTGTCGGCTCGGCCTGTTAAAACTGTCACCACTGTGTAGTGTGAGGAAGAGGAGGCACTGATGTTGCATTCAGGTGCAGTCAGGCAGACGGCCGTCGGCAAACCAACCGGATGTCATTTTACTCCATGAGAGAAAGACGGTAAAACGTGGGTCAGGTAAACAATACGACATCACCATGACAACATATTGTCACGCCTGTATTGTTTTGCCTCGTGCTGGCCGACCACTTGTTTACATAGACGCTTGTTTATCCTGTTACATGCAGCGTCTGTTGTCTGTCTGACGTCTGCCCGATTTCACGTGAATGCAACATCAAGAATTCCTTTCCGATATGCAACCGCACCGCTAGATGGGGGGAATTCCTACACATTATACCTTTAAGTATATCGCCCAACAGCTCATGAAACCTCAGAAACACACACACACACACACACACACACACACACACACACACACACACACACACACACACACACACACACACACACCACACACACACACACACACACACACACACACACACACCACACACACACACACACACACACACACACACACACACACACACACACACACACACACACAGACAAAAAGTGAAGGATGAACTCCACATCAGGTTATTTCATGTTTTACATCCTCTGAGACGACAGAGAGTCACTGTCACCGTCTCGTTCCCTCTGAGACCTCAGAGCCGAACGTCCCCTCCATCATCATCATCATCATCATCATCATCATCATCATCATCATCATCATCATCTTCATCATCATCATCTTCATCTATCTATCTATCGATCTGCTGCGTCAGGATGTTCACGGGGAAACGGAGCAGAACGAGCTGGAAGCTGCAGGACGACGCTGATTTAGATATCAGAGGAACAGAGATGGTCTGCAGAGCGAAGAACCGAGGAGGAGGAGGAGTCCGTCCTTTGTTGCCTTCGTCCTTACTTCTTCCTTCCTCTTTTGATCTAATTGGCCCAATCTGTTACCTCCCTTCATCTTTCTTTCCGTCCTTTTCCCTTCCTTCTTTCCACAATCATTTTTCCCTTCCTTCCTTCCTTCCTTCCTTCCTTCCTTCCTTCCTTCCTTCCTTCCTTCCTTCCTTCCTTCCTTCCTTCCTTCATGCTTCCTGCCTTCCTTCCTTCTTTCTATTTGTCCATCCTGCCTTCCTTCCTTCTTTCCCTTCATTCCCTTCGTCCTTCCTTCCTTCCTTCCTTCCTTCCTTCCTTTTTTCCGTTCGTCCTTCCTTCCTTCCTTTTTTCCCTTCGTCCTTCCTTCCGTCTTTCCTTTCTTCCTTCCTGCCTGCCTTCCTTCCTTCCTTCTTTCCCTTCGTCCTTCCTTCCTTTGACCCAGGAGGACAACAGGAGGGTTAAACTGTCAGATTTCTACTTTTACTTGGGCTTTTATTGTGAAAATCCTGAAAGCTGGAGGTTAGCAAAATAAAAGTTCTGCAAGACAACAACAACAAACTGACCGCTTTCTGTAAATCAGATGATCGAGAAATCTGATTAAAAGTGAGATGTTGTTTCACACAATGTGCTCTTAGTGTGTGTGTCTGACTCTCTGTGTGTGTGTGTGTGTGTGTGTGTGTGTGTGTGTGTGTGTGTGTGTGTGTGTGTGTGTGTGTGTGTGTGTTTGTGTGTGTGTAGTGGCCCCAAACAGTTGTTGGTTGCGTCCCTGAACGACCTCTAGAGGGTCACATTAAAGGTCACCGTCTACTGGTGAAACTGAAACTGGGAAATCATAGCGCCGGGAAAAGTTTTCCAATGAACGACGTGAACGCTGAATATTCCAAGCCGAACATGAAGGCATCACATAAATAAATAAATAAATAAATAAATAGAGCTATTTATTACTGCATTACTGATTCACATCTGCATTTGAAGGCATCACAATACAATAAAGAGTCTCTTCCCCTGATTGAATCTCACTCTTGATATCAAGACGCTGCTGCTTTGTCAACAACAACCAGCTGATGGATAATGCTTTTAATCTGATAACACACACACACACACACACACACACACACACACACACACACATGCTACTCTTCAAATCTTGAGGGAAATTACATCAGAAAACAGTCAAGTCACCGGGAAACAAGACAATAAGAAGCGGGACAATAAGAGGGAGCAGTGATTATCTCACAGGGACAGAGGAGCTTATCCTCTTCCTTCAGACACTCAACTCACTGTAACTCCTCAAATAGAGACGACAACAAGGCTGAAAGTCAAAGACAGAGGAGAAAAAGTGTAAAAAAAAGAAAAGAAAAAGTGTAAAAAGTGAAGTTAAAGTGAAGTTAAAGCTCCTGGTTCTGGTTCTCACCTTTTTGAGCCAGGAGAAGTGTCTGTAGAAGTCAATAGGAGTCTCCATGCTCCCGGCCCATCGCTGCCTCTCTGCTCCGGGTTTATGTCCGATTTTATCTCACTGTGTGTGTGTGTCTGTGTGTGTGTAACACAGCCGGACAAAGACTGAGTGTGTTCTTGAGTTTGTAGCATGTGAGCACTGTCAAGTAAGTAAGTGTGTACGAGTGTGTGTGTGTGTGTGTGTGTGTGTGTGTGTGGCGGCAACATTCACAGCTGTGGAAGAGGAGGAGGGCGTTTTACGATCTCTGAGTGAGACAACTCCCCCGTGTTTTGTCCTCCCTCCTCCTCCTCCTCCTCTTTTTTCCTTTTCCTCCTCCTCTTCTTCTTCTTTCAACGCTTCTTTCTTCTTTTCCTTCTTCTACTATCACTCTTTCCGCTCCGCCGCTCCGCTCTCTCCACTTTCTCTCTCGCTGCTTCCTCCTCCTCCTCCTCCTCTTCTCTTCTCACCCATGTCCTGGTTGGAGTTGTTCCTCCTCTCCTCCTCCTGCCAAACTCCCCTCCTCTCTTTCTTTCTTTCTTTCTTTCTCTATTTCTTTCTTTTTCTCTCTCTTTTGCTTCACTTCAGAGCCACTTCCCCTCTTTTCTTTTCTTCTCCCTCCTCTCTGAGGTCCGTCTGACAGCCAAATGGCCGAGCCCAAAGAGAGAGAAAAGAAAGGAGGGGGCTTGTGTTTTTCTTCTTTCCTTGTCATCTGTTTGCATCTGAGTCTCTCTCTCTCGCTCTCTCTCTCTCGCTCTCTCTCTCACACACGCACACACACACACACACACACACACACACACACACACACACACACACACACACCCTAAATCAGCAGCATCTAATGTCGGACACACACAACAAAGCTGTGATGTCAGCACAAACACCGACCCTGCCAGATCTCTCTCCCTCTCCTTCGCTTATGCTCTTTTTTAATTAAGTTACGCTCACAAGAGCCTGGAGACTTCAAAACACACACACACTGCAGGAGCAAAAGACTTTCTCTCTTTCTCTCTCTCTCCCTTTCTTCTCTATGTCACTCAACCTCCCTCTCTCTCTCTCTCTCTCTCTCTTGAGCCCATCTGTCCATCTGATGTTTGCATCCATTTGCTCAGGTTCCAGCTTTCTGTGTGTTTTCACTATTGCTGTAACTCTGAATGAAAGGCTCATTTGCCCACACACACTCTCTCTCTCTCTCTCTCTCTCTCAATGTTACGAGAACTATGTTTCCAAAGCATCAAGAATCAATGAAACAAAAACAAATACAACTCACAGAATCAAATATATACAAATAAAATAAAAATAAAAAGTATATACAGTATATATTTATACTGTATACCCTACAGTATATGCGTGCGTGCTGATGAAGTGCTGTCTCTCTCTTATACAAAGATTGGGTGTCATTACAGTAGGTAAGTTGTTATATACTGTATAATGAAAAATATATATACAGTTCATATTAAATGATGATGATGATGATAATAATAATAATCATACATAGAACAAAGAACTAACTTGACAAATTGTGGATCTTCTCCCAGACAGACTTGTTGTTTACAGACTCTTAATTCTCTGGGCTTCCATTCTTTCTTATGCCGAGTTTTTTCAACCTGTAGTTGATGGTCGCTGACCAGATATTGTGCTCTCTCTCTCTCTCTCTCTCTCTCTCACACACACACACACACACACACACACTGTCCAACACAACACTAACTGTTGACTTTATGCTCATTTGCATGCCTGTATAAGTTTCACTGGAGACACGTTCGTCACAGGGTCTCAACTTCCTGCCTGTAACACACTCATCACGCTTCCTGTGTTTACATGTGTGCATCAGTGTGTATATGTGTGTGTGTGTGTGTGTGTGTGTGTGTGTGTATATGTGTGTGTATGTGTGTGTGTGTGTGTGTTTCACGGTGGATTATCCCCCGGAGAGAGGCCTGCAGGGTGCAGACTAATTGAGGAGCACAAGTGGCTTTAATCCTGTTGCTCCGGGTCAGCAGGGGAGAGGAGGGGGGAGGGGAGGGGAGGGGCAGGAAAGGAGGAGGTGGGGGGAGAAGGAGGGAGGAGGAGGTGGGAGGACGAGGATGAGAGGGAGCAGCCGACCCTGCGCACACGAAGACCGCCTTGATAATCTGCCAGGCTTTTGTTCATCATGAGCTATTGAAATTCACCGACCACGTGAAGTTTCTGCCGAGGAAACACTGACGTCTGTGGAGCAACACGGAGCGACACGGACGGGCGCCGTTTCTCTGCTCTGTAAGTTTCTCAAATGCAACTTTTATTTTTGTGCAGCCTTGTGCATCTTCATCTCTGACCTCATGACCAACTCTGACCTCATATCATGTGCAGATATAATGGAGAGAGCAGGAAATGTAAAAACTGCAGTTTTGGGTGTAAAAAATAAAGAACTGGCACAAAATAAATTTGGGGTTTTCCAGAAGACATTGATATCAGATAAGTGGTAAAAAGGTTTGACTAATTCATTGCTACTGGACTTTCATTAAATGTATCACACATGAAAATATGCAAAAATGTCATTATATTAAGCAACTATACAAGTCCGGTCGCTTTTCCTCTGTTTTGCTAACCCTCCTCCCGGCCATGTGCATTTGTTTACAACGAAGCCAACGAGAAATCAATCAGTCGAGTGGTAGATAACATTATATATAATATATGTATGATGTTACAACGTGTATATTTGTGTAGTTTTATCTGTCATAAACAACAGATTACAGGTTACGGGGCGCGTTTGTGTCGTGGTGTGAAGAGACGAGAGCTGGGACACCGATCTTACAGTTTTCAGCCAAGAGACACTAGGTGGAAGGCAGAGAGCCTCCAGTCTCCCTGGAACTTGTTACAACTCATTTATTAAACCATCACAATGACTCCAATGCTGATTAATTAAGGTAAAAATGTAGCAAATCCTGCATAGTTCCTCTTTAATCTATGGACACAGGACTGTGATTGACTGAAATGTCAAAATCTTTATGAAACAGTAAAACTACAAACATGTACTGTAAGTGTGTGCGACCATCTTGCTGGTGTAACCGCTCTATTCTGGGAGATTTGTCGCACCTCTTCATTTGTATTGTGTGGTCATCTAACATCTTGGTTAGAAAGGCCGAGTTAACCCTCCCATCATGATACAACTACCCCGTTGACATGTACATGCAAAACAGAGGAGGGGGGAGGGGCTGAGGGCTAAAAACTCAACCAAAACTCAGGACTGAATGAGGAGCACATGACCTATTCTTCTCATTCATTCATCGTCTCTCTTCCTTCATTTCTCCACCGTCCACTATTTATTTATTTGAGAAATTAAACAGCTTGAGAAACCAGTAAACACCTCCTGCAGCCGTTTCTCTCTACATCATCTGATCCAATCAATCTGCATCTGGCTCCTATTTGTTTGTATTTTCAGAAGCCTTTTCTCTTTTTGCAGCAGCAGCACACGTACAACGAGAAAAAACCTCATGCACTAAAAAGAATAAAAACATCTGCACAGAAACATTATCAAGTCAGAGTGAATAATTACCATAAACACATCTGGAGGATTTTTACTATTGCAAAAACAGTGAGTTTTTTACTTGCAGGTGGTCACATTGATGTTCTGCTGTTTAATTTGAATGAAATGAGTTTTAAATAAGTTTAATTTCTGCTCCAGTGGAGTGAAACAGACACTTAATGACTGATTAAAGAGTTGTAGGCCGGCCGTTCAAAGTTATAAAGTAAAGACAGACAACAGACGGAGTGAGTCCGGTCAGTGCAACATGTGAGACATCTGCTGTCGAAACAATGTAGGAGCTGAAGCAGCAGCTGAACCAGATCCAGGATCCACTTTTCCTTTCTTCTTTTTTTTAAACACAGCACTGCACTGAGAACAGCAGCCTCTGCAGGACAAAGCTCAGCAACAGCAACAGCAACAAAGCCACAGCGTCTACAGACAGCAACAGCTGCAGGTCAGTGAACCCACAGGAAACGAGACACACACACTTTAAATAAGTTATAGGGAAAAAAATACACAAGATTGCACTGAGTGATGTGGTTTAAAAAATAAGAGTTGTTTGGATTCTTGCAGCGCGTTGAAGAAGTTTGTTTCTTACCTCAACCGTCCTGAGCAGCTCAGTTCAGTTTCCTTCACAAAGAGTCAAACTAAAGCACCTCATGTCCAAACAAGAGAGCGAAGGGAGGGTGTGAGAGGAAATGAAAGAGAGTGGAGGAAAGCAGAGAGAGAGGGAGAGAAAGAGAGAGTGAGGGAGAGAGAGAGAGATGTAAAATGTTGAGGGATGTAAACAAGTGAGAGCAGCTCCAGGACGGACTGAGGGTGTGAGGGAGGGAGCTCAGCTCAGCACAGGAAGTTGATAATAAGCCGAGTTGTAATAGTTTCCCTGAGGAGAAGAGTGTGGACCACGGCCAAACTCTCACTCCCCCTCCCTCTCTCCTTCCATCCCTCCCTCTCTCTGTCTCTATGGATATTATATGAAAGGAGGGAAAGGAAGGAAAGGAGGAGGGAAGGAAGGAAACAAGGAAGGAAGACCTAATGAGCTGTGAGTTCATCCTCACAGAGAGATGTAAAATTTCCCTCCTCTCCCTCTGACCTCTCGTCTGACCCTCAGGTCTGAGCATGAGTTTGATCCTATATTTAAGAGGAACTATACAAGTCCGGTCGCTTCTCCTCTGTGTTGCTAACCCTCCTCCTCCTCTCGGCCATGTGCATTTGTTTCTGCCGAGGAAACACTGACGTCGCCTGTAGATTAACACGGAGCAACACGGACGCTGTTTCTCTGCTCTGTAAGTTTCTCAAATACAACTTCACCATCTTCATCTGTGACCTAATGACCAACTCTAACTTCATACCATGTGCAGATATAGTGGAGAAAGCAGGAAATGTAAAAACTACAGGTTCTTGGTGTTAAAAAAAAGAAAAAAAGAAAAAAAAACTGGCACAAAATAAATGTGGGGTTTTCCAGAATACTTGAGTCCAATCCAATTTCCAACACATACCCCGCCATCATTCATCTACTCTCTGCCCCTTGCAACAGGGGTAATATTCCCCTTCATAATACATTGATATCAGATAAGTGGTAAAAAGTTTCGACTAATTCATTGCTACTGGACTTTCATTAAATGTATCACACATGAAAATATGCAAAAATGTCATGAAATTTAGCAACTATGCAAGTCTGTTCGCTTTTCCTCTGTTTTGCTAACCCTCCTCCCGGCCATGTGCATTTGTTTACAATGAAGCCAACAAGAAATCAATCTATGGAGCGGTGGATAACGTTAAATAGCCTATCATATATGATGTTACAACGTGTATTTTTGTGTAGTGTTATCTGTCATAAACAAGAGATTACAGGTTACGGGGGGTGTTTGTGTGCTGCAGAGATGAGAGCTGGGACACCGGGTCGGAGGCTCTGATCTTTTTTTTTTTTTTTTTTTTGATCTGGTTTTCAGCCAAGAGACGCTAGGTGGAAGGCAGAGAGCCTCCATTCTCCCTGGAACAAGTTACAAGTCATTTATTAAACCATCACAATTAATCCAAAACTGTTTAATTAAGATAAAAATGTAGCAGAGTTCCTCTTTAACTTCTCCTTATATGAGTTTGGACACGTCCACAGACTGACGGTTCATGCTCACGCCTTCATCCCTTCAGTTACATCACAGTAAAACGAGAGTCTTAAGAGCCGGCGGTTGTGTAAAAAAAACCTCTGATGAGACACACAGAGCCTCTGTTTGCTAATGTGTTTTCTGAGAAACTCTGAGCAGGAAGAAAAACACTGTAACTCTAAAACATAAATAATAATCTCCGCTCAACGTGAAACAGCTGCTTCATTTAGTCGTCAGTTAGTTCGTCGTGTGTCGGAGCTTCACGACGGCTTCACTTATGTAACCTGAGCATCACCAGGCGATCGGAGAGCAGAGGTGGAAACAACATTTACTCACAGTGACATGTGACCCAGGGGTCGTTCCTAAAAACAGCTGAGTCATTGCAGAGGTTATGGAAAATAATGGATTTGCATTTATATTGTACTTTTCTAGTCTCTACTATGACACAAAGTTACACCACTTGTTATATATGCTGCATTTCTATCCAACTGTTCACATGCTGATAATACATTGGAGGCAAAGTTTGGGAAACTTCAACATCTGGACTGGAGGAGCAGGGGATCGAACCACCGCCCAACACGCTCTGCCTCCTCCACCCACATTAATTAATAAAGATTGAATCAATTTCCTATGAATTCCTTCTTCATGCTGACTTATTAAAGCTCAAACTTCTGCATTATTGAGCGTGTGGTCGCTTTGAGTGAGAGCTGGTTGAGAATATACAGTAACTGCAATAAACCAACATTTATTATTATTTATTTACATATTTATTACTTCTTTATGCCATTTTTTCTATCCTTTTTTGACCTGAACAGTTATTTACTTATTTACTTTTTATTCATTTTTTTATATTTCTTATCTATTTTCTAGTGTTTCCTCACTTCAGATTGTTGAGTGTAAGATGGTGAGGGGATATCTTTTGTGTCAACTGTTTTGTGTAAAGCACTTTCAGCTGCTTCTCTCTGCATGAAAAGTGCTCTGTAAATAAAGTTTGATTGACTGATTAAACATGCGACAGAGTTTTAGCTCCTCTTTGATTAATCTTGTATTAGTTTGGAGTTTCGTGGTGTCACATATTGGCAAGATGGCGACATCATGTGATGTCATGTAGGCCACCTCTGTTTTTTATTTAAAGGTGACATATTATGCCCCCTTTCCACAAATTAAAATAGTTCCCAGGTGTCTTAAAGACACGTCTGTGACATGCTTCGGTCAAAATACCCCAAGGATCAAACATCACAGCTCTTTTCATCCTCTCAAAACAGCCCTGTTCAGAACGGCTGGTTTCAGTGCCTGTGCCTTTAAATGCAAATGAACCACTGCTTGCCCTGCCCCGCCCCTTCTACTGATACCAGGTAGGGGTGGGGTTATGCAAATTGAATACTAGTTACATAACTGGAAGAAAACTGAGGGAACAGCTCATAAAACCACGTGGATTTCAACCTAGGGAGTCTGAAATTTACAGATTTTGTTGTCAATTCTCACATTTTAGGGGCCGTAAGGCAAGACAAACACCCAAATATATGTAAAAGAGCCTTCAAATAGTGATATTTCCATAATTTGTCCACTGTAAAGTCTATAGTGTGATCAAACGCTGTGCAAAGTTCATGACAATGAAACGTGCTGCCCTGTCCACACAGGAGAAACTAGTGAATAATTAGGATTTAGACAACAGGTTTGTTCTGTGATACATAGCATCTAAGAAATATAGCAGCAGCTAAAGATAAAACCAAAGGACTCTCTCACAGGTGTCAGAATAAATTCAAGCGTTGGCTCCTTATTCGAGACAAATGTGTGAGAAAATAAACTGAAACATCCCAAACACGAAGCTTTGTGGGAATTAGAAAAACCAGACAGCAGCTCCTCGTGCTCCGAGAGCCAAACAAAACAAACATCCACAGTCTGGGCTGATTCATTCTCAGATATTTCGTCTCACCAAAGACGACGATGATGGTCATAAATGGCAAAAACCAGAAGTGCAAACTGCACTCAAATAACTCGTGTTGGGAAAACAGCTTGATACGATGCAGATGATGAATCACGTTTCCATTGACGTAGAAAGAAAAAGAGTTGAAAGACTCACGGTGCCGCTCTGGAGCCACTCGATCAGAGCCTGGGCCGTCTCCGTCTGCAGCTGCGCCCGCAGGTTGTCCCTCTGCTCCTGGTTGGGCTGCAGCTCCAGAGCCAGTTTGAGATCCTCGGCCAACTGGACGACCTGCAGAGGGCCGGCGCTGATGGGCGAGCCCAGGTCGTACATGCTGTTGGAGAACTCCACCGCTGCTGCTTTCGAACCTGGAGAGTTGTGGTTGGAGGAAATTCAAAATCAAGATCAATTTATTCAGTTTTTTTTTTTTTTGCAAGAATCCCTCAAACGAAGCTCTGAACACTGGAGAGAAGGACTGAGTCTAATCAGAGCCATACATCCTCCTCCTGAAGGTTTCCAAAGCGTCCATGTGTCACCTGGATCGTTTCCCTGGAACTAAAACATACTGTCAGACACACACACACACACACACACACACACACACACACACATACATACACACACACACACACACATACACATCTGGATGCACTCAAACGTCTCTGCAAAAACAGCCACACTTTACAGCGCCTGCATAAAGTGCACTAAGTTCGCAATTAATAAACACAACATAATAGGAATAACGCAAGTTTGGATAATGTCAGTGTGAATATCAGATCATGCTTCAAGGAGGTTATCGCTGAAAAACATAAAAAGTCCATGAAAACTTTATTGTCCAAGAGGTTTACAGTGAATATTTGTCATATTTCAGTGCTGTGGAGGAGACTGTGAGTATCACTGTGAGGCTGGATATTAAAAATGATGCTGAGACGTCCTGAGCAGAAGCTGCTGCGTTTTTACTGCACTGTTATATAATCCAGTAAGTTTTGGCTGGTCGAGGAGAATCCGAGCACAAAATGAGCAGAGACACTGAGACAGAACATGAACCCCATGAATCTCATGTTCATTTATCCGTCCAGGCTTCAGTTTATTAGAGCACAGAGGGAGAAAAAAACTTGTTGTTCATGCGCTGTCGACTCGGCTGAGTCTGGATCTGCAGCCGCCGCAGCGCCTCCAGCACACATTTGCACTCGATACCGCTCTGCTGTACATTTAGGAAAACACACGCAACGCTGTCATCATCTGTTCCACAGGGATTGGTCAACGGGCAAGTTACAGAGGAATGAATGAATGAATGACTTTTATTTCGATTATGTCTAAAATAAGTATCAACAAATCATAATATACAATTTTGAAAAGTAGTAAGAAGTATGATAGATATAGAAGCAGATAAGTAGATATCAAACTTTTCCACTGCTGTTTAAATCTCAGAGAGAAAAAAAAAGTGCTTGCTGGGTGTTTTGTTCCCTGCAGCAACTCAAGAAATCACATTTAAATTAAAATTTAAATTAAAAAATGTGCAGCTGTCACAGGAGAACAAAAGTACGGTGGCCCTGAGAGGTCAACACACTGCAACTTATTTGAGAAAACACGCACAAAGGACGCAAACGTGCTTCAAATACAGAAACCGGCTTCATTAATTTGTCAACACATGAGCTGCAACAGAAGTGTTTCCACGGGGACAGAAAAAAGTGATGGACCTGGCTAACGACTAACGCTAAACTAACAGTATACGTACATTTGAATTTGATTTGACTTTTTTTATTTTTTATTTGAACATATAAGCAAAAATATGTATTCTTTATACATATATACACAAAAGAGTGAGAAGAAGCAATGCTTAGGCTACTTAATCCCACCCTGTCTCCAAAAGTCATAAATAAATCCTTTATCCATTTATCCAGCTTCCTTAATTGTCTCGTGTTGCATTGTTGTTTACAACAGAAGAAAAAGAAAATAATATGTGAGGTATACCACTAACCGATGGCCGTCTTTGTAACTTCTCAAGTCAAAAAGCGTTGAAACAAAATCGCACCACAGGTGGGTCCGAGTCCGACACTCTTTTGTGTCCCCACCGAAACACTTCTGTTGTGATGTGAGTTTTTGTAGATGTTTTCTGAATTTGTACCACATGTAGGAAAGTGCTTAATTGCACCTTCGTATTTAACGACACTGTATCTGCACATTTTGGTCTGATTTAATATTTGTCTTTGTCTATTAAACCATGTGCGTCTGATGACTGACGTCCTGCTCTGTGTTTTCTGGAGGCCGCTGCACAGCGTGAGTGAAGGGAGTGGACGGTGGGGGGGTTAAAAAGTAGAGAAGTCAGTAAATGTGGACACGGTTACATCAACAGCATCCGAGTCATTAACCAATGGAGCAGCTTCCACTGTTATTCCCACAAGATGTTTAATCAGACAGAGGGAAAAAGAGAAAAGTCTTCATCATGGAACGTAATATGACCGACATATCTGCACCCTGTTGATAAGTGGCTCTAATTTCCTTGTTAGTGATTGGCTGATGTTATCACAAATGGGATTTTTAATGTATTTCTATTTGCGGTCACTGAGAGCTGGGGATGGCAAAAAAAAAAACTCAAGAGCACTCGATGAGATGAGGTCATTGGGTTTTTTTTCCTCTGAAACAGAGACAGAGCAGCGACGGTGAACGCTGCTCACTAGTTCACTGCTGCTTCATGTGAAACTGTCGCTGTGTGTGTGTTGACCCAGAGGGAAGACGTGACACACAGTCCTGACGGAGCTGCAGTTTAATATCCAGTGATTATGTTTCGTCTAAAGTGTTAGTGTGTCACTCCTCTCTCTGTCTCTCTCTCGGTCTCTTCCCACATAAAGACTGTTGCACCACATTAAACATTTACTTCACTGTTAGTTCATGTTGTTGGACAAGGCCGAAGTGGCTGCAGCAAACATGACTCGACCGACTGATACAGGATTATTGGAGCTGACACCGATGTCAGGGAGCAAAAACTTTATATAACTGATTAACTGGATGATACAAAACAGCTTTTACCCCAGAGCTGCCTGTCATCACTGCACATTAAAGGGATAGTTCAACATTTTGGCAAATTGACCCCTTGCCATAATCCCTATAGCTTTAGGAGTAGGTTCGTTACCTTTAATAGGTAAATTCATGCAAAACCACTGAAGCGCGTTACCTTCAGGGGCAGTTTTTCATCAAGCAGTCTCTGCATTTACCTCTAAAACAACTCTGTCTGGTAACGTTCTGTTATTATCTCATAGCGTGGTGAATGTGCAGCTCACAACTTGTCCACCAGAGCGTTTTGGAGTTGTTGGATTGTGTATTTTATGAGTTTGATGAGGGAAACCAAGACATCCCATGAGCCTCCGTAGCGTAGCTCTGAGCAGCTCACGGCTCTGCTCCACCGTTCTAAAAATAGCTTGCACTGACAATTAAAGGTAACGACCTACTCCTAAAACTATAGGGAATATGGTAATGGGCTAATTTGCCAAAACTGTTGAACTATCCCTTTAATCTAAAGGGCACTACTGCATATTGTTGAGCTGAGAGTTTTTACCTCAATTTCATTTTACTTGTGCAATGACAGTAAAGATACTCTGATTCTCATATTCCTTATGCAAGCACTTTTTTTTTTGCAATGATCTCTCAAATGTTGTTACAAACAAATCTATAGCAGAGGTTCAACATTTTACTGTTTAACAATAAATAACATTATTATCCAAAATGGCTTCAGTGCAGCAGTGCAGTAAACTGTTGGAAAACATAAACAAAATGAAAATATACAACTATAAAAATGGGAAAAAGCCTCCACTGCACATTGGACCAGACCTTTATAAATCATCATAAACTACAAACTTACGTACATATACCACATTGTTTTTCTGTATTGGATGAACCAATGCAAAGTCCTCATTCAAACTCACACTTTTCAGCTCACCTGAAAAGTTTGAAGGCACAAAAAAAGTGTTGACATCAGTTCTTATCGGCCAACACGAACACTGATACTGATAATTATGAGAAAAACTAGTGTTTAAAACACAAATACTGCACATTATCATACAAAATGATGCCGCGAGTGTCAGTATTGACCACATGGGAACCAGCTGTTAGAGAAGATCAAACTGGTTACAGTTTAAAAAAATAATAATCATGAGAGAAAATAAGGCCTTGATGAAGCAGAGTAGAAATAAGTGTGCAGACCAACGTACATCCTTATATTTGAGCGTGATATCAACTGAACCTTTTGCCCAAACGAAGAATGCAAGATAGAATAGAAATGACGAGGGATTAGAAGTTGTTTTGTTGATTCAGATCCTGTAGTTTAAATCCAAATTTTTATATATTTATGTTTGTCAGGTTGTCATTATTGAGGAAATCTGCAGTACGGCTACAAAAACAACGCACAAACGCTGCTGCTCTGGTGGCGTTAACTCCTTTAACACTGCAGTGAGTCCATTAAGGCAGAGAGACAGAGGATCCAGCTGTGCTGCAATCATCAGCAGCAGATGTTGCTTCCTCTCCCCTCCCTTCTCTCTCTCTCTCTCTCTCCACAGACTCTGTAGTAGTAGTGCTTACTGTACCTGCGATGATGTCATCCATCTGCTCCAGCGCCGCCTCCAGCATGTGACTGGCCTCCGTTTCCATGGTGATGGCGGGAAGCATCAGATCTCAGCGACTCTGATGAGCTGCAGAGAATCAGAAAAGAAAATAATGTTAAACTTGTTACTAGTCTCATCTAGTCTGCGACAGGCGACAGGTCCGACGTAAATGTTATAAAATCTCGTCTGCATTTTGAAGCATGACAATAACTTGTGTTTTAAAAAACATTGTACATGTTTCAGAGTCTGTGTTTGCTGTGCGCTACTTCCTCCTCCTCCTCCCATCCTGCTGTGGATGCTCCAAACAACTCTAATCAAATCAGGATAATGTTTCTCATTTGCTCAGTAACTTCCTATGGACATCGAAAATCATCTAACGCTCAGAAACAAAAACACAAACACCTGAAAACCTTGAGTTCTCTTCTTTTTTTCTTATTCTGTCACCAATAGAAAGACAATTAAACATTTGAGAGTGACGATGTGGTGATGGATTGATGACGAATGATTATTTAAAGCTGCAGTCAGGCTGTCATTGTTGCACACAGCAGTGGTACAAGTTGTTGTGTATAGATTTAGCATTAAAGCAGGTGAGGAGGGGCAACATGGATTAATGTTAACATGTTATCTCTCTGTTAACTGCAGCTGTTTGTTGTATAAATCACATGCCCCATGTGCCCTTTAGCGCAGAGCTGCAGGAGGCCGCCTCTAATTTCCAATAATCTCTTTTTTCTGCTTGTCTCAGCTTTTTTACTTTTTTTAAAAAGTAAAAGCAAGTGTTACATTTTTACAGATGTTGCTGCAGTTCCTCTCGGTCGCCAGCAGAGGTCCAGAAAGTTCACAGATTTCCAGATGCAACTTTTTGTTTGGCTCTGCTTTCATCAACGAAGTGCTCACAGTGCTTATTTCTTTTTTATTTCATAACATATCCATCAAAAAACAAGCATGTAAGCGAACATGAAGTTTCTATACAGAGATCCAGAGGCTACTACACACTCATATATATGTAACGTCCCTCAAACTATTTCTTGGAGCAGGACTGACTTTCCTCCATCCATCCTCTCCGCCTGTGGTTGCCCCTCCGTCTACCTCGTCTCACGCTGCTGCCTGCTGCCCGTCCTCCCTCCGTCCCTCCCTCCCTCCCTCTCCGCTGTCATCCCGTCTTTCCCTGGCACTCGTCCTCCCTCCCTGTCATCTCTCCCTCAAGGCTCTCGTCCCTCTGTTCGGCTGTCACGCCGACTTAACAGACAAACAGACGTCGTCAACGTGCAGCAATCACCCAGAATGACAGCAATGTAATCGACTGACGCCTCCAGAGAAAGACCCCCTCCCCACACACACACACACACACACACACAGAGCAGCCCTAATGCTCGTCTTCATTAGCACCAACTTTCACAGCCGCCATGACAGCTGACACCGACAATCTGCATGAAAAACACAGTGAGCTTCTCGGATTTACCCCAATGTAACTGATTCATGTAATAGGTGCAAACAATCTCCAGCCGACCATTCCCATATGTTTTGGTTTTGTCCCAGGCTTGCCACATTTTGGTCTTTTAATACTCTTAGCACAGCATATAACACTAGTATCTATCTCTCCTGATCCTCTCTTGGCCCTATTTGGTTCCCCCCTGCGGCCTCTTGCCTCTAAAGTTATGCAAACTGTTCTTGCCTTCGCCACCCTGTTGGCCAGGTGACTCATACTTCTTAATTGGAAACACCCTCAACCTCCATCTCACAGCAGGTGGGTGAAATAGGTGCTACTGGCCATTAAACTTGAAAAGCTTAGATTTTCCCTCAATGGTTCCTTAGGTCCTTTTGAAAAGACTTGGAGACCTCTCTTAAATTATCTTGAATCTTTGACATCTCTGCCTGATTGCGACGACTGGGGAAAAAAATGATAGAATGGAAGTTTTCTCCGTCACGTTGTACTGTTATGTTGCTACCTGTGAAATTGTTTCCAATAACGAAAGTCATTTAAAAAAAACACAGTGAGCGCAGTTACAGTAACACGACATCGCTGTTGTTGTTGTGTGTGTGTGTGTGTGTGTCCCCTTCCCCATGATGCATCAGTATGTGTGTGTGTGTGTGTGTGTGTGCATGCATGGAGAAGTGTGCGTGTTCAATTTTATTGTTAATAATCACCAATGGCTCCGTATTAGTCTGGTTGGGACAAAGGGGGACAGCACCATTCAGACACATGACAGTGACTCTGTTCAGCAGCTCTGTGACAACACTTGACCTCAACAGAACAAAGGCCATCTATCTATCTGTGTGTGTGTGTGTGTGTGTGTGTGTGTGTGTGTGTGGGAGAGGAAGTAGTGGGTTGTATAGGACCCTCTGTTGTGTGTTAAGGTGCTCATACTGAGGTTATTGTGCAGCTCCGGCACCGAGCTGACGAGACAAACTGCAACAAGCTACAACCCACCGTCCACCCTCGCTCCCATGTTGCACAATCTGCACGACTGCTGTGTGTGGAAATGAGTGTGTGTGTTAGTGCTTGAGGGAAAGACAGTTTGTATACGTATATGTGTGTGTGTGTTAGAGAGCGAGGGTGTGTCTGCATGAGTGTGTGATCTGTGTCTCCTTGTGATCCTGGATTATTATATTACTGAAACGCCTCATGATGAAAATGATTCACAAACTGACCGAGGAGCCACTTTCACTTTTACTGTAACACACTGACACACAAAACGCACAAAATGTTTTAGCTGAGAATAAAAACTGTGCAACACAATAATACAAATGTTGTATTTTCGTATCATCTCAAGGTTTATCAACTATGTTGCGCATTAAAAAATGTGTTTTGCTGTTGTTACCGCTGAGTACAAGAGTAATAAAGAAACAAAACACACTTGAGAGTTTATTTTAAAACACTTAACGTTGCATTAGTTTGTTCTCATTGTGTACTGGTTGAAGTATTGATCAAGAGTTCCTGTTAAAGTAAACGGCGGGATCATTTTCTGGTGCGACTGAAACACACAGAGACTCGTAGAGACACACCTTTTCCCAGAAAGAGTCACACACTCCAGAAAAACTAGTTTGTCTGTCGTGAGAATCTGTGACCTGTTTTTCACAGCTACACCCGCCTCAGTGCTGACAGCTCTGTGTGTGTGTGTGTCTGTGTGTGTGTGAAGGGTGGAAACACCACAGCAGAGTCATGAGAGGTGATATTATTATCAGGCAGATTTAAGATCCCCAACGGTTAATCAGCTGATTTGAGCCTTTATCTGTACATACTGTATCAATATCTGCAAAGTGGCTTTAATGTCCTTGCATTGAAAATAAATAGTATTAATGCTGTGTTCATTCTCATTTTTATACTAGGTTTGCTCAATACAACTGTAGGACTTTATTTTATTTACATTATCCAAGAGTTTACCATAGGCCATTTTGGATAAAGTTATTGACTGTTAAACCAGAAAAATGTTGAGCCTCCATTATATATTTCTATGGGTTATGAATGCAAAAGCAAAACAAAATGCGAGTTTATGTAGGCTAAACAAGAGGAATATCTGCAGATTAAATGTCTTTACTCCAATTTACTCCCAATATATTAAATAAAGTGTTTTGAAATAATGCACATGAAATAAATATTACATGCAAAAGCTAATGAATAATGAAATGATTTCTTATATTTTAAGGCAGCTTAAAGCAGATAACAGCGGCACGGCCGTTTCGGCTAATGCTGTGTTCAAGGCAGGCTTTTGAAACCGTAAGTTACAGCTTCAAGTCACAACTACGACTTGGTAGCGTTCCAGGTAACCCGTAGCTCGTGTTTTTACCGTCCTGTTGTCTGTGAAAGTTCCCTATAACGGCCACTCGTAACTTCCGACCCGTGAACTCGTACCAGATCGAACTGGTATGACTTCACAGGAAGGAAAAACACAAAGTACGAGTTTCCTTGAACGCACCATGAGTTAGCAGCCCCCGCCCTTGTCAGGCATCAATTGGTCCTCGTGCTACGTCACCACATTCACGCGCATCCCTTGGCTGCACACACAGCCCTTCATGCCGTTCTCTCCCCTCATTGGATAACACTTGTATCCCACAAGGAAAATTTTCTCCTCGGGTTACAGCAGAGCAGAGTGACGGAGAGACTCGTGTTTAGGCTGAAATACTTCATGTAAGTGATTGCTGACGGAAAATAGGACTATTTAGGACTTATATTAACAAAAACATTCCACTGATATCTGCTTTAAATAGCAATAACAAAACAAATAGCTCCTTCAATTAAGTTGTTATTGTAGCCTGAACCAAACCTTAAAGCAGATAACAGCGGCACGGCCGTTTCGGCTAATGCTGCGTTCAAGGCAGGCTTTTGAAACCGTAAGTTACAGCTTCAAGTCACAACTACGACTTGGTAGCGTTCCAGGTAACCCGTAGCTCGTGTTTTTACCGTCCTGTTGTCTGTGAAAGTTCCCTATAACGGCCACTCGTAACTTCCGACCCGTGAACTCGTACCAGATCGAACTGGTATGACTTCACAGGAAGGAAAAACACAAAGTACGAGTTTCCATGAACGCACCATGAGTTAGCAGCCCCCGCCCTTGTCAGGCATCAATTGGTCCTCGTGCTACGTCACCACATTCACGCGCATCCCTTGGCTGCACACACAGCCCTTCATGCCGTTCTCTCCCCTCATTGGATAACACTTGTATCCCACAAGGAAAATCTTCTCCTCGGGTTACAGCAGAGCAGAGTGACGGAGAGACTCGTGTTTAGGCTGAAATACTTCATGTAAGTGATTGCTGACGGAAAATAGGACTATTTAGGACTTATATTAACAAAAACATTCCACTGATATCTGCTTTAATATCTTAAGTTTTGTGTCTCAAGTTAAGTTAAGTTAAGCTAAAGTAAAACTAAGCTAAGATAAGCTAAAATAAGATAAGCTAAACGAAGTTAAGCTAAAATAAGTTAAAGGGACAACGAGGAGTTTTGGAAAAGCGAAGCGTTTTCACACTACATTTATGAGCCTCCGCGCGCACCGTGAAATTCTTTGACCGGCGCAAGACAGACTCATGTTTTCATTCATCAAGAATTAAAGTCAGAGGTTCAAAGACGATCACATACCGTCGTAGTTCCGACCATAAACGGCGATTCGGCAGCGTTATTCTCATGACTCGCCACGAAACCTAAAGTAAAGAAACGCTGGTCGGCTCGACCAGCGTTTCCGCCACCACTAATAATAACAAAATAACGATAGAAACAAAACGATATATTTATCCAAAATGGGCCCATTAACAAGTGTGGGTAGCATAGATTCATCCACATTAATATGAGACTTTTTTATAACCAAATAGAAACTCCTCATTGTCCCTTTAAATTAAAATAAACTCAGTTAAGATAAATTAAGATAGCCTAAATTAAGTTAAGTTTAGATAAGATAAGATAACTGCTGCTGCAGGTTCAATCAGAGAAAAGGGGATAACATGACGTGTGGTCGTTCAGGTCGGGGGAGTTTGTTGGGAAAGTCGATCGCCACAAGAATTTCAAGAACTTCAAAAATGAAGTCGACTCAATCTGAAACCAACAATTTGTTGGACCTGTCATCCTGTGATCACCTGATGAAAGGTGTTTTCCATCTGACAGAGCAGGTTATCGACTTCACAGAGTCCACACACATACTTCATACAGACACTATACAAACACCTGCTGCTCCATAATAAAACAGTAGTTTCTGATTAAAAATCCAGAGTGGAAAATGGTTCAACAAACTGTAGCGGCACCGATCCAGCTGTTATTACATCCTGATGAGATAAAACATCTGTCATGATGCACACAATCATATCATGAGATCTTTTCCATGTTTTGCACCTGCACAACATATGGAAACAGGAACCAAACGAGTGTGTTTGTTCGCTGCAGCTTCATATAACCTAAAACCTCCCTCCTCCTCCTCCTCCTGCTGCTGCAGCTTCATAAAGTCTCTGTCCAACCCCGACCCACCACACAGAGATCCCTCTATCACAGAAATAAATGGAGACATAGATAAGAAATAGAGAAATGTTTATGTGCAACATCACGACGGTCACAAGGCTCCATACTCTACATCACTGTGTACATCTCTTCTTTCATAACACTCTGCTGCTCTGATGTGATTCCTCACTGATTTAACAGTTTTTGTTTTTCAGCTGCATGGACCTGCACCGGTTTGGTTCTCTCATCAATCAATCTATCAACCAACAATGATGAATTAAAGCTGCAAATACAAGAAACAACTTAATTTGATTTAATTGATGAAATTGATTCATCTTCCAGCTCGACTAAAATGTTAAATATGTGATCTTTTAGATATAAAACCAATTATTATTGTATTCGGATTTTCAATTTTTATTTTTTTTAGCTCATTATACCTTTACCAGCTTATTATTATGTCCCCCGTCCACTAAAGGGCATTTCAACCAAATCTGTTATGTAACATTTGCAACACACTCAAGTTTTACCAACTCAATATAAAACTTCAACAAGGGAAATGGAAATATTATAAGTAGGCTAGTGGTAAAATGGATCACAGTCGATCCGTTCCGATCGGATCGGCATGCAGGTGGTCTGCGGATCGATCTATTAAAAAGGTGTGTGGTGCACCGGCCCAGCCAAATAAACGGGCAATTAAAAAAAGTAGTCTGCTTGTGTATTTGAAGCTGCAGCTCTATGTCGCGCACAACACCAAAATTTGTTTTATCAACATGTTTACTACCCCGAACATCGCAACACACAACGTTAATTTGCGTCGTTGCAGAAGGCACACGTTCGAACGCCAGTTTCCACCTTCGAATGTTTTTTAAAACCATTCGAATTCTGTTCGGATAGCGAAGTTTGTTCTGACAGCCCTAACGTGCAATTCACTGTCATTACACTAGGGTGTGTTTGTCTGGGGGATCGCGTTCCTCAACTTGATCGATAGTTTTCAGTTGGTAAACAACTCTCCACTGCAAATGTGTAAAAAATGGCGGTATTGCATGAAGGAAACACTGGAAAAACTAAATGCTGCAAATAACATTCACCTCAACGTGGTGTTAGAATTTTTTGGAGGAGCACGTCAGGCCACGGCGAAGGGCTTCGCAGTGGCGCTGTCGACTTGATGCAGGAGCATAAATCAAGCTTTAGGCTGCAGATATTTCTCATGCTTGCAGATAATCATCAATTGTAGTATGAACTTTAAAAAACCCCTTTTGGTTTCACACTGACACACTGTAAAGATTAGGGTTAGGGGGTTAGGGCTAGAGGCTACATAACATATGAGACCAGCCCACATACAGTACAGTGTGACGGGACGAGGCTACGGCGTGTTAGTGGATGAGGCATCCGACTGTGGGAGCGTGAAACACTGAGAAAGACTCTGTGTGTCGCCCACATGATGACGATTCTGGACACAGATTTATGTTGTGAGAACAGCGACGCACCACAAATTTGTGTTTTCCTTTTCCGCTGGAGTGTTAAAAGTGAGTTAAAACGTCCACAACCGAGAGAATCCACACTCCAACACCTGGACACACACACTGCAGTATTATATCTGCTTTGTCCAGGCCATGAGAAGCATGGTGGCTCTACTTTTTTTATTTACTGAGATTATTTCTCTATAAGTGGAGCTACTCTCTCCTTTAGACCCCCACACAGGAGAGAGAGGCAGATAAAAAGCTATATATAAAGTATCATCTTAGAGCTGAGTCTGTGGTTAGATTATCTCCTCTGGTGTATGACTGTGGGTCATGTGTGTGTGTGTGTGTGTGTGTGTGTGCGTGTGATCTGTGAACCGTGGCTGATGCATAGCTGCTGGGAGTGCAGGAATAATATATAGTTTTAATGTGACTCGCAGCGCTGCTCCGCTCTGCTCCGTGTTGAACCGCCCTGCTCTTTATTGTCCTATTTAGTCGCTGTTCAAGCACTTTTGATTCTCTTCTCTCAAGGAAACACAGCTCTGTATTTCCTCTCTCTCTCTCTTCATATGATTTTATTTTTTTCCTTTCTCGTCGGCCGTGCTCCTCCTCGTTACGCTCTCATCCGTCCAGTTTGACTTCTGACTTCGTTGCTGCTGTAATCTATTTTGCCCTCAGAGTTAGAGTAATGAACCATAACACAAAACAACACATGATCTCCAGTCAATGATCATCATGAGGGCAACACACAGCAACATGAGTGTAGTGAAATATCACTACTAGTCTGAGGGTTTTTATAAAAGGTTGCTGTTGATTATTTATTATCATGTTGACAATAAGTTTAACCATTTGTGTGATGGAATAAAGCCACAAATACAATACAATGGAGGTCACAGAAATCACAGGAAACTGATCAGGTATTTTATTAAAGGAGACATATTCTGCCCCTTTTCCACAAATCAAAATAGTTCCTAGGTGTCTTAAAGACATGTCTGTGACATGTTTCAGTCAAAATACCCCAAGGATCAAACATCACAGCTCTTTTCATCCGTTCAAAACAGCCCTGTTCAGAACGGCTGGTTTCAGTGCCTGTCCCTTTAAATGCAAATGAGCCACTGCTTGCCCCGTCCCTTTTACCTGTCCCAGGTAGGGGTGGGGTTATGCAAATTCAAAAGCTAGTTACATCACTGGAAGACAACTGAGGGAACAGCTCGTAAAACCACGTGGATTTCAACCTAGGGAGCCTGTTAATTACAGATTTTTTTGTCAATTCTCACATTTTAGGGGCCGGAAGGCAAGACAAACATCTAAATATATGTTAAAGAGCCTTCAAAAAGTGATATTTCCATAATTCAATCCCCTTTAAACCTTAAAAAAAATTCCCAAACTGAGTATCAGGCTCACTTTATACTGGAAAAGAGTCCCAATGCAAAGCACATCCTTGTTTTCTGCACTGCTACACACTCCTGGTGAAGGACACACAAGGACACACATATTTTTTAAAATATGAAATCCTTCTGGATATTAAAATTATAAACTTTGGACATCTATCTCAAAAAATGAGATTATATAACAACCAGAAAACCAGGAAAAGTTGAAAAGTTTTTCTCATTCATAAATGTGAAAAATTCAAATCATACTGTGGAAAATGGATGAATTATGTAAACCCACAAAGGCCTGGTTTTATTTTTTACAATCAGTAAAGATCATTTCTTCATTGATCATAGTTTTTTCATTATCTTAAATCACATCATCAGCATTTCTTATATTTGAAAGTGAAGTGCAAACATGTCAGTTATCACCAAGCTAATCATAATAACCTGTTTTTTTTGTTTGCATATCATCCAACCCTGTTGAGATAAGACATAACTGCAGCACAGACAACGATGACGATGATGATGATGATGACGACGAGGAGCTCGGTGCATTGAGTCTGAACTAACGTGCAACTGACAAGAGTCACAGGGAGAAGAGAGAAACAACGGGCGAGTCAGAGGAGTCATATCACACCACAGGACAGCAGCGTACTCTGCTCCAAACACATGAGCTGACACTGAAACTTTACCCCTCCCCCCTAAAAAATACAGATTTCAGCCAAAAACAACTTGACTGTTGAACCTGAAGCTTTGTTGTGCTTCGTTTAACCTCGCAGTATAGGAAATCTTCACTATCCTGTAATGATTCCTGAGCATTTTATTCTTTTTTCTACCAATTTAAAAGTAACTTGAAGTAATTAATCATTTAATGTGGTTATTAATTACAGTGAAGCAGCTTTAAGACTTTTGAAATAATTCACCACCTGCTAGTTCAACTACATGGTGAGAATTTAGCTGGAAAACTGTTTTAAGGTTTGTTTGTTTTTTCTATTATCACTATTATTATGCTTCTTCTGCAGAGACATCAGGGAAATGGTGGAACATGGTGGAGACTGTGTGGGATGGATGTCGCCAGTCACTTCTATAGTTTATGGAAATACGAGAGATTTGTGCCATATTAGAAGGAAATACACACAAACACATTAAAAATGTATTTGTTGTAAAGAGTCCTGCTGTCTACATGAGGGACGTCCCTGTGCTAGTGATTAAAAAAAACTGCCTAAAAAGGTATAATAAGCAAAATCAACAACCAAAAAGACACTTGACCAAGTTAAATACTTCTATTAAACCTGCAGAGTCAGACTTTAGCTGATTTCCATTTAAATGAATGAATGAGCCTGTGATGTTGATCTACAGCCTCTTTGTTCTTTGTCTCCTTCTTACAGTAACTTCCTGTAATGTTGCAGGTGAAAGTTTCCATAAATATATATAAATAAAAAAGGGAACAGCTGCCCCGGACTATGAATAAAGCACACACACACACACACACACACACACATTTAAACCCAAGGCTGCAGCCTGAAGGAGAGATCACAGGGCAGCTATTGTTGCAGTATCACACACAAACTCTCACACGCTCACACACCTGGCAGGTGTCCAGTACGACCACATTTTTTGTCGTGTCGGTTACAGAGCAGTTTGCCTGAGCTAATCACCCCCTGTAGCAGCTCCGGCCCCTCGGAGGCATCAACAGCTGAGATGGACAGATAAAAAACCTGTAACAGAAACAGACCTGTAACAGCGTCTGTGAGGAAGTCGCTGCAGTGAATCACAACCACTCACCCATTAGGACATTAAATGGTATTTAGCTCTGGCTCTTTGGCTCTGGCTTGTGATACTGTACCAGCATTAAAATATTACAACATGATGCAACTGAATTTACTGTGAGAAAACACACACACACACAGTGATGTACTGTACAAGGGTAGAGAAGCGGAGCCAGAGGAAGTCAGAGATAAGCTATAAAGTGGCCGATTTCACCCACAAGGCAGAGCTGCTGCAACAAAGGCAAACAGCAGAGCTGATATGAGCCGACACTAAGCGGATTGATGTATGACACTTAGCCGCTGGACTATTAACATAAGCATATTACTTATTGCTAATCATCAAACTGACTTACTGTAATCAGGAGGAGGATGGAGACACACACACACACACACACACACAACTGTATGTCAGCTAAACACAACTCATTTCACATTAATTTCTCTCCAATGTCAGCCACCGTTCATCTCTGCTGGAGATAATGAAGGAAGAGATAAAAGCAGCAGAAACAGGGTTAGGGTTACAAAGTGTAATCTACCGGTGGGGGGTTGGGGGAGGGGCACCTTCACAGATAACCAATACAGGGGGGGAAATGTTTGATCAATCGTTTATTAGAGTGAATAGTTGGAGAAACGACCTTCACAGGTATCAAACAGCAAGAAGCAAGAAATCCTCGTTAATCAGAAACCTCCAACCAGGAAGTGTTTGACATTTCGACATTCAAATCGATTGATCTATTGTCAGACACTTTATTGTTAACTGATTTTATGTCGATCAATCCCCCTGCAACAGGAACTGCTACTGTAAAATATAATAGAAAATATAAACAGAGATTTTCAGTATAGAGACTGAACCGACATGAACTGACATCGTGATTTTCAAAATAAAAATTAGCACGAAACAACATAACCTAAAGAGAACAGTTAGCGCAGATGCTAAACGCTGTGTAGCATCAAAACAAACACTCAACTTCCAGAGTTGAAAAATGAAGCCGAGTCGACACTTCAGCAGCAAAAAGTTTCAACTCCAAAACTTCAACTTTAAACAGGGTTCAAAACACCTACGGATCATTTCCTCCGTCTTAAAAATGCACAACAGACACATTTTTATGTAAGAGACTTATTTCAGTTTCATTAAGGCCTATAGTTTTAGCATAATTGTGGGCGTGGTCATCTAATGCTAATTCTCAGGCAGCTCCTCCTCTTTGTCCATATATGGAACAGCCAGGAGAGTGGGCGGAGCCAGACGATGCCAAGTCGACTACAGTTCAGCAGCTCGCTCTGAGCTTCAACAACCGACATCACAGAAGCCGTGTCCACCTTTAATTACACTTTTCTGCTCATTCCTGACAGTGTTTTCACTATTTCATTCAGAATTTGACACATTTAGCACAAGAAATCCTGTACAGACAGTGAACGCACCACCATGAACACTAAAATACATCTGCTTTAAAAATGTGTGATGTTACTGTTACAAAGACATGACGCAGTATGAATTGACTTTTTCTTATAAATACACAGGTGGGTTCACCCATCGCTGCCTTGCTGATTATAACACAGGGGGAAATATTAGGGACGTGAGGCAGTGGAGCAGTAACAGCTGTGATCTATGAGAAGAAAATGTTCCATCTGCACTTTGTTTTCTAACTCGCCTGACAGGAACAGAAGGTTGGAAACATTATTCCAGTGTATTCACATATAAATATATATATACACGCACACGATGTAGCCAAGGCATTTGGATGTGCATATATTACTGTACACATGCAAATGGCTGCATCATGCATCTTCCAGAAAAAAAAAAAAAAAAGTTTATTTACAGTTATGTAACAGTATCAGGCTGTGAAATGACCAGGATTCACCTTTCACTCACTGATAAAAGGTCACGACACGGCTCAGCTCAGCTCAGCTCAGGGGTCCCTGCATGTTAAACATTAAGCGAGTCGACCTGTCAAACATCCACAGGCCTGTCATTGTTTCGCTAAAAGTGGTGAAACCGGCAGCGTTTGAAATTCCAGCATCACTGGACTGAAACCTTAAATGCAACACGGGGGGTTTTAGTTTGGGATGAGCCTGAGAGAAGAGAGAGAGGAAATGCCAGAAGGACGCATGTGAAGCTGCACGGTCGAGAGGAAGGGTTAAACATTAACACAGGAAAACACAAACGCAAGAAGAGACACACACACACATACACATACATATATAAACACACACAGCGAGGGGTGTGTGTGTGAGTTTGCTGTTCCTCCTCATTTCACTGAGGTCTGGCCTCTAGCTGGTGACACTAATCCAAACAGGCTAAGCCCCCGAGGCCCTCCTGTCACACGGGGTAAATACAACTGTGTTTAAACACCGACCTTGTCAGGACCAGTCGTCCTCATGAGGACCGCGGCCCAGGTTTTAACGAGGAAAACGTCACTAGTGAGGTCCTGGTGAAGGTCGGGGGGTGAGGTGTGAGGTGAGGCCGAGTTACTGCATGGATCTGTGGTTGTGGTGGTTATTACTAGGGGTGTGCCAAAAAATCGATTCACATAAGAATCGCAATTCTCATTTAATACGATTCAGAATCGATATAAAATGTCCCAAAATCGATTTTAAAAAATAAAAAAATGAAATAAATCTGCTGGCTGTCGGCCTCCATCTCCTTAGAATTTAAAAGGCAGCATATTTAACTGCACAATTTTTTTTTTGATAAAGAGGCACTAAGCAATATGTGATATTACTTTCATGCAAGAGTTTCAACAATTCCATCTAAGTATGGATAAATGTTTAAAACTCAATAAATGTGAAAAAGACACTTCAGTCATTCTGTCTTGCAAAGCAGACTGGAGTAGATCATGAGGATCCTTTGCACACCGATAGACTGAAGCAGAAATCATTATGAATCAAATCGTTTTGAATCGAAAATCGATTTTGAATCAAATCGTAGCCCCAAAAATCAGAATCGAATCGAATCGTGAGATAGTAAAAGATTCCCACCCCTAGTTATTACGGTTCAGTGTTGTGGGGTAGGAAGTGGGTGCAGTGTCCTAACAAGGATAATGACACAAACCTTTGTGTGTGTGTGTGTGTGTGTGTGTGTGTAGCACCGCCACCGAGCCAACAAGAAACACCAGATTCTTCACCAATTGACATCAATGCGACAGGACCACTGACATTTAAGACGAGGATGTTCCCTGTGCTGGTCTGTAGTTCAGCCAGAAAATCTACCTCCTCCTCACCCTCTCTCTCTCTCTCTTTCTGTGTGTGTGTGTGTGTGTGTGTGTGTGTGTGTCTCTCTCTCTCCCTGTTGTGGTTTTTGAAGCAATGTGTTTTCACATTTTCCACCACTTGGACTTCTTGGTCGTCGAGGAACTGGTGGAGTTCAGGTCAGTTCATGGTTTGTGCTCGGCCTCAGACTGACACAGACTGTGGACGTTGTATTCATACTATCTGCAATACATACATACAGTATAGTAGAGATGTCACAATTATAGATTTTCTTGGTACGATTATTGTCAGAGAAATAAACACAGTGTTACAATTATCTATCTATCTACATCGTCTCTTGCAAAGTGTGGAGAGCATCAACTGGGTTTTAGCCTAAAACACTGGTTCACTAATGCAAATGAACGTCAGTCAACCACAACCGACAGATAACAGTCTGACACTTGGCGCTTGTCTTACATATTTGGCTGATTTTGATGCTGTGGAAACATTTTACACTGTCACAAAAAATAATCATAAGAAATATAATGAATGAATTTGTACCTTTATATATTAAAAATGCACAGATCAAGAACGGTCACCTCTATTTCTATGGTTGCCCACTTTTTCCTTTCATGATTTTTTTTTCTCTCTTATTTTGGTTATTTGAGTGAACCACAGTATGAACATGCATTGACATGCTAAATAATTTAATTTTGAAAATATAAATAAACTTGATATTGGAGAAGTGTGTTCAGTAAAAGGATGTTGAACTGCAGCATCACATATCAGCTGCTGGTCAATCTCAGGCTATCAAACTGTTGAGTTGCCAAATTAATTAACCATTAACAATTAATGAGGGAGAGAACCTGCAGAACATGGGAGAACATGGAAACTCCACACAGAGAGGCTGCAGATTCATCCTGACCTACCACCACGCTGTCCTCACAGTCAAATTGAAATTTAAAGGGACTATAAGGACTTTTGGAAAAAAAGTCGGAGGTACAAAGACGATCAGATCAGATACCGTCGTAGTTCTGACCATCAACGATGCTAACTAGCGATCCAGCGGCGTTATTCCTAAACCAGGAAACTAGGAAATGCTGGGTGAGTCAACCACTAAATAATATCAAAATAACTATAAAGACAAAACGATATATTTATCGAAAATGGACCCTTTAATAAGTGGGTAATGTAGATTCATCCTCATTAATATGAGACTCTTTTATAACCAAAAGCAAACTCCTCGGGGTCTTTTTAATTAAAATTTTAACTCACAAATTCACAATTTCCTGACTTTGAGCTGATTTCTGAAACTTGAAAATAATAACTTTGACTTCTTTTTTCCACAGTGTTTGAAGGACTTGGTTGATTTTTATCTGGTTTCTACACAACACTGGTAAATCAGTGGATGAAGCTGAAGCCGTGGTTGACTTATACACAAACATCTCCATGTCTATATTTAGCTCTTCCACCTCAACAGCCTCGCTCACGATTAAATGATCACTGGTTAGGTCACAGTTTGTGTGTGTACGTGTGTGTGTGTGTCTGTGTGTGTTTTTGTGTTACCTACACGTTCTGGTGTAAACAGCGACCCTGTCAGGACCCGTCGTCCTCGTGGGAGACAAAACCTGGACACCGACCTCACCTCTAAAGTTCTGGACCGGGTCGGGGGTCACGCTCTGGGTCATGGAATTCAACGCAATGTCCTAACAAGGATAGCTGCACAACACAACCTGTGTGTGTGTGTGTGTGTGTGTGTGTGTTTGTGTGTGTGATGACCATAGTAAAATGACTTCTGACAAGTCGATGTTGCATGGCCCTGTCACACACATTCACACACAGATGCAGAGCCTGCAGAGCGGCAGTGAGAGCGGGTTTGTCAGGCGAAACTCAACAACAAGAGCCTCGCGTACAACAGCTCCCTGATGATGATACTTTAAACCCTGTATCGTATATATATTTGGCTACGACCTCGTCACACAACACTCAGCTAAATGCACAGAGCACAATCGTGTTCGACAACGTGGACGAAGTGTGAAGCTTCACACAAAACTGAGAAGTCAGGATGTTGTTTATGAGACAGATTTTGTTCTCATGGGGAACAACTTCTCAAATAACACAGGAGGGATCTCAGCTGCAGCCAGATTTATGATGCACATTGTTATCTGAGACATTTCTAATGTAAAAAGTCAGAGGTTCGTTTGCTGTTTGTTTGCATGAGTTTCAAGGACACCAACAATGAGACAGGTGATGTGTTAGACTGCTAATGGAGCAACAAGTTGACACAGGCTAATAGAGAGAAACCTATTTGTATCTGGGCAGCCGATACCTTGTGCAATACATCAATATCATTTGAGCTTCTGCACAAGGTGGAAAAAACGTCAACATATTGAAACATGCACAGGAAGTTGGTTTTCAGTATAAAATGTCTGTTTCCAAAGGTCGCCAAGAGTAAAACAACTAAAACATTTTGCAGTTTTCCATGTCTCAGCGACAGGTGTGTGTGAACGCAGCACAAGTCATATGTTTTAAAGGAGACATATTCTGCCCCTTTTCCACAAATTAAAATAGTTCCCAGGTGTCTTAAAGACATGTCTGTGACATGCTGTGGTCAAAATACCCCAAGGATCAAACATCACAGCTCTTTTCATCTGCTCAAAACAGCCCTGTTCAGAACGGCTGGTTTCAGTGCCTGTCCCTTTAAATGCAAATGAACCACTGCTTGCCCCGCCCCGCCCCTTCTACCGGTACCAGGTAGGGGTGGGGTTATGCAAATTCGAAAGCTAGTTACATCACTGGATGACAACTGAGGGAACACCTCGTAAAACCACATGGATTTCAACCTAGGGAGCCTGAACATTACAGATTATTTTGTCAATTCTCGCATTTTGGGGGCCGGAAGGCAAAACAAACACCCACATATATGTTAAAGCGCCTTCAAAAAGTGATATTTCCATAATATGTTCCCTTTAAAACTACAATGGATCAGTGTGGGTGCAGCCTGTTCGACTAATGACGCATGAGACTTCATATCATATCACTCTTGCAATTAAGTAATTAGCTTTTAAGTGAATTCCTGATTAAACAGGAAGTTCAGTCGACAACTGACTACTTCCTGGACATGAACTCACTGAAGTCCATCAAAAAACAAGCTCCTCTAGCCGGGGATCGTGACTACAATTAATGGTGTGTAATGATTTTTTTCTTCATGGATTTTCTCTGGTAAAGAAACAGCCTCCAGTGCTCACATGCACAACATGAGCACTGATGGGAATAAATCATTATCAATCGCACATGATTCTTTAGAGAGGAGATGGGACAAAAACCTCAGATGTGCAGGAAACGAACCGTCGGACGTCCTGAGGTTCATAAAAACAGGACTTTTACTGTTCCTCGTAACTTCTAACTGTCGACCTACAAAAAGCAGGAAAAGAAACCGGTTCTTTCTGAAGCAACACCTGGATTAGGAAGTACAGCTGTGCAGACGACACACTCCTCTGTCTTGTCCTTCTTTCTAGAACAGATGTAAAAACTTTTTTTCTCCTACTCATTTCGAGGCCCCGACAACACGGCCCCGAGCGTAGAAACCAGCAGAGAGCTCAAAGACCAGTGTCAGCAAGCCAGTGCTGTAAAAACAACATGTCAACACCACTTAATACACACACATACACACTCTCACACACACATTCAAGACCAACACGGACCCATGTGACAGCTGGAGATAACCAATCAGCACTGAGCTGTGGACTGACTGGGGGGGTGGGAAAGAAAACACAGTGGGAGCTACTGTGAGTAATGAAGTGGACAATTAGATAGTGGACTCATTCTGCCATGTGTTGAAGCTGATGAGATGACACAGCAAAGCATCATGGGAGCAACAGCCACATAGCGGCTATAGAGGCAGATGAAGCGCCCACGTCCTGTTTATGGACTCATTTAAAAACACACATCGTGATGCAAATTAAAACAAAGACGTCGTGTTGAATGAGACGGTTGAAGCTTTTGTTGGTCGACGAAGTTCAAAGAAAACAAATAATTAGCACAACTATTGGTTTTATTGCTGTTAAATTTGTGATTTAAACTCATTTTAAAGTATTAGCTTAGCATTAGCGTAGCAAGACTTTAGCAGATTTAGCACAGAGCAACAACGGTTCAGTTGTTGTATATCAAAGATTGTTTGTTTTTTTTTATCAATGAAGTTACTGTGCATGTAGCCTAATTTACCACTGAAAACTGTTAACAATACATTTTACATGTTAATCCATTAATAATTCATCTTCAGCTGTTTGAAGGGATTTTGGTTTGTTTTTTGCTGGTGATATTCTCACCATAGTACTTTGACCTTTAAATTAGCACAACTTTTGTTTATCAATTTAAATAAGACTAATTAAGTGTTTAAATAGAAGTTAATGACATGTTTTAGGCCGGAGACTTTTGACATATTGTAAATGTAAACAGAGTTTGTTTGAATCTGGGGCTTATTTATGCTCCTATACTACTAAGTTTTGATCCTGCCCTTTATTCTATAATCTTATTAACTTATAACTACTTTTTAAAATTAATTTAATTATTGGTTGGTTAATTCATAAAACTAAAAACACACACATGTCTCATACACATTTCCCATATTGACCCTGATATACAACTAAGCTTCTTTGATCGTTCCTGCCACCTCCAGTTTTAAGCTCTTTCGTAATCTCCAAACTTGAATTTCCTCACATTCAAGTACGAACATCACTCCTCCACTGACCTTTCCATCTGTGTGTGAATGCTAGCTACTTAATGTCAAAACAGAAACGGCTTTTTTTTAATCCCAGTGTAGATGTTCCTGAATAAAACCCACTGTTGTCATTATCTCACAGGCCGATCTCATCCCATTCCCATTTATGAGAAAGTGCAACACACACACACACACACAGAGCCAAGAAACGTCTCGGTGGGTCAGGTGACAAGAGCAAGAAACAAAAACTTTCAGTTGCATGAAAAAGAAACAATGACGGTATAAAACGGAGCCAGTGCCACTTCCTGCTGGAGCAAAGACCCAACTTGAGCTGCTGAAGTGTTTTTGTGCTCTGCCAGCTGATTCAGACGGAGCTCAAAGGTTTTTTTGTGCAACGGTCTCATTCGCCTCCTTCCTGAGTGTAAGAAGCTCGCCGGGTGGTAACGACTTGTATCTCCACGATGACGACGAGCCAAGCATGCAGACCGACCGACCGGGCAGGGACAGAACAGAAAAGCAGCAGCAGCAGCAGCAGCTCTCCTTCTACAGGAGGAGATAAGGTTTCACCAAGTCAAGATCACATTACAGGATGATGTTGCAGTCACATAAGCAGAGGCTGTATGTGCACTTTATGTGTGCGTTTGTCTTCCAGAGGGTCTCAGGTAAACGTCGTCATGCAGGATCTGCAACAGGCTGAAAAACTGACTTTTTTTTTTTTTTTTACACTCAAACTAATGACAGTTCAATTTTTTTATCTGTAAAAAGGAGAATTTGGATTTGTCCACCCACATCCACTGACCTCATTCAGCATCTCGCTCTTTCTTTCCACTTAATTCACATATTTTTATCTCTTCATTGAAAACCACAGACTTCTTGCATAAGAAAGTTAAACAGCAACTCTGCAAAGTGATATATCTTCCTCTATAGACAGCCTGGTAATATATATGAATATATGTGTATCTATAATTCATGCACCAGAGGACGGAGTTAAAGGGATAGTTCAACCAGACAGAGTTGTTTTAGAGATAAATTCATGCAAAACCGCTGATGCGCGTTCCCGTCGGGGGCAGTTTTTCATCAAGCAGTCTCTGCATTTCCCTCTAAAACAACTCTGTCTCCGTAACGTTCTGTTATTATCTCATAGCGTGGTGAATGTGCAGGTCACAACTTGTCCACCAGAGCGTTTTGGAGTTGTTGGATTGTGTATTTGATGAGTTTGATGAGGGAAACCAAGAAATCCCATTAGCCTCCGTAGCGTAGCCCTGAGCAGCTCACGGCTCTGCTCCGCCGCTCTAAAAATAGCTTGCACCGACAATTAAAGGTAACAAACCTACTGCTATGACTATAGGGATTATGGCAATGGGCCAATTTGCCAAAATGTTGAACTAACCCTTTAAGACAAGTGACAAATCAGTGATATCTCCTTCAGTGATTATTGGTTCTTTATCTTTGTGAAGACGACGCTGACGATCGTGTCCCTGCAGCACAAGACACACTGATAAAAGAGAAGTCATACTCGCAGAGGGGAAGTGAAAGGTTCAAATGCAGCGTAATAAAGTAGCGACAACTCTTATACGTCGTTTAAGCAAATGTGTTTTTCTTCTCGCTGGGATAAAAAGCAGCGGACGCAGTCAACAACAACTCTGCTGTTTGTTTAACGTGTCAGTGCATGTGTTTGTGTTTGTTTATGCACAGAAACAGTCACTTCCTAAACTATTGCATAACATCACAGACAAACTGATGTACAAGCGTCTTAAACGTGCAAAATGACAAAGTGCTGCTTCCTCATCTCACAGTCTTTTCTCGTGTCGAGCTGATGGAGACGGAAACAAACGAGCTGCTGAGTGATTCCCCTTCTTTCCGTCCTGATTTTCCATCTCAACGCTTCCTGCCCTCGTCCAATCACATCCCTCTCTCAACATCAACATCCCTGGAGTCACATCATGGAGATCCACTACTATATAAATAAGTTTAATATGTCCATACCAACCAGGAGAGAGTATGAGACACATGAGGAAACAGAGGGAGTGGCTGCAGTGGAAGAGTTGATTCAGTCACACAAGTGAAAAATCGATAACTCTGAGTGTAAATACAGAATAAGCAAATGGAGGACGCTGCTCCACCCACTCTGAACTCGGACTCATCAGATTATTTTCTTGATTCACTAATCAATTAAGTGAAGTGCATCAGCTTTAATCCTCCATCCTCAAACAACCGCAGGCTTTAAAGACTCTTCTCAAACAGGGGGATTAAAGTTTAAAGTCGTGAAGTTTCACGATGGTGCTTTATATTTTCTTTATCACCTGTTAAATCTTTTAAATATGCAAAGAAATGTGCATCCACCTTTCCATTTTACTTTCTTCCTTCTCTGTTTTCCGTCCACGGCCTCGGTGCACCCTCCGTCCTCTGTTGCTCTTCTCTACCTCCTTTTTCTCATTTCCTTTCCCTCGGCTCGACGGCAAACTAAAGATAACCTCTAATAAACTACAGTTCACTCATTTCATTTTGTTTATGCCCCCCCCCTCAGCCCCCCACACCCCACCCCTCTCTATCTCTTTCTTTTCTTCCACCCTCTCTGAGGATTTTTTTCTTTCCCTCCCTGCAGATTAACAGCATGACTTTTTTTTTCCTCCTCTTGGTTTCTTCTCCTTCTCTTGCTCTTTCTATCTCATCCCTCTTTGTGCAGCTATTCCTCTGACTTAATCTGCCCCCCCCCAACCCCCACCTCCCCACCCTGTACTGTACTGTATCTCTCTCCTTCTCTTATTCATCTCTCAGTTTTTTCCCCTCCCCATTAGGGAAGAGTGGATTACCTCCAGTGAACTGCAGTGTAGCGCTGTGATTAGCAGCGGCGGTGAAGATGACAGGCGAATCATCTGAACCTATCTGACTGCAAGAGAAAGACCACCGCTCTTGGTATTACACGAGCCGCTTTGATCACAGGGATGAGTGCCATCATCTGCTGATGATCCAGTGTGTGTGTGTGTGTGTTAATGTGTGTGGTGCAGAAGCTTGGCTTTAAAACAAGTGGGCTAAAACAAACTGCTGGAGTGAACAACTATAAATTTGCTCCAACGTGCTCGTCTCACCACTTCACTTCAGCCTCTTGTGTTTTCATTTCCTCTGTTGTCTCTGATGAGTGCTGCTAATGCCACCCGACTGCCAACCGACCGGAGCGGCTTTAATCAATTCACTGTCATCAGTGGCAAATGATGCTTTTCAACTCCCACCCCCCCACTCCATTTTTTTTTTTTTTTTTAATGGGATTTGCAATAGAAAAGAGGCACCGTCCTGCTGCATTCACTGGCAGGAGGCTCCTTCAGCTCTCTCCAGCCGCCCGCCTGTGATCTCCTGCTTTGCTTGTGTGTGTGTGTGTGTGTGTGTGTGTGTGTGTGTGTGTGTGTGTCGTGTTGCGTTCGTGTGTATAACTCCGGCATTGGATGCAGCAGATGCTTTAGCAGAGGGGAGCCACACATCAGCCTTGGTAATTCTGCCATTAGCATATCAGCATCCCCTCTTTTTTTCCCCTCTGTCCCTCCTCTCTCTCTCTCTGTTTCCCTCCTCCCCTCCTTTACTCACGCTGTCAGAGGCTGATGATTTGCAATTACACAGCATGTGTCAGTACAACTAAACATCATTTTGTATCTCCGAGCTGACAGTGGTGGTGGTGCTACATGACTGAGCAGGCGGAGAAACAAGGGGGAAAGTCGCCTGTCTTCTATCCTGGAGTGTGTGGCTTGTAAAAAGGGTGGGAGAAAATATTCAATACACTGAAATATCACGATATTTTATGACATGATAGTGTATCGATTGATATTTTATCCGTAGTTTACATGGTGACAGTGGGTTTGTGTTGTTCAATGCTCTGTACAGATTGCACAACAAGTAAACACTGATATATAAGATGTTATAGGAGCTGTAAAATACAAATACAAGTCTGTATTCGTGAAAATAAACTGTCAACTGAGAATTATTCTAAAAATAGACGATTTTTCCCCTCCATCCCTTTCAGATATCTATCATAACGCCATATTCTTACCAATACACAGCAGCCCTATAGTTGCCTGTGCACAAGCCACATTTACTGTCATGTGGGAAAAAACAGCTTATATTCTACTAACTGTAAATAGCCTAGTTACTATTAAAGCCATACAGTACATAGTTGACATTAAAAGCAACAATAAGTCCCTATAAGAAAAGTACTGTATAGTGTATCCCAGTATTAGGCAAGAGGATTAAAGGTATGATTAAGTCTGCAGACAACACACACGAGGCTCCATGATATAAACAGCAGAAAGAAAGAAAGAAAGAAAGAACCGAACACAGCTAGCTTAGAAAACATATTTTTGCTGAGTTTAAAAACTAATGTTGTAATAAACTTGACATCCACTGTGTTCATTCACTTCAACTTCTCAAGGAAAACCAATGACATTTATCTCAAGGTGTAACAACAACAACCACAACCACAACAACCAGTGTTGACGTTAATGAGCGTCATGTTGACAGTTTACTTACAGGACAGGCGCTGCAAACTCCTCTGAAGCTTTTACCGGAACTAAATCCTTTGATTCTGCTGTGCGGGGAGAGAGAGAGACACCTAAAGTGATGAAGTGAGTCCACAAACACACACACACTTCCTCATAACATACATAACACTCACAAACACACTCACACACATTCACTCACCACTCACTCACTCACACACATGTAACACATTCACACGGGCAGGGAGATGCCGTGAACTGAACACTTGCCCCTCCGTCTGTTGCACCCAGCAGCGTCCTCGCGCTCACTCTGCGCGAGCTCCTCTCAGCGATCACCTGCCATGTGATAGGCGCGATGCGTTCACGAGCGCCTCGAAACTGGCAACTTCATGTCTCCTCCGCTCATCATTAGCCTACTGGACTTTGTGCGCTTTTTTTTCTAAATGATTTGAGATAATTAAGATGAAAAGAGTGTAATAAAGTTGTGTGAGACTAATAAATATATGAGGCGCAATGGAAGTGGGCTAATTTGTAAAGAATGAATTCAATGTGTGATTTAAGTTATTATATCCGTCAGTATGTGAAGGCAGTAAAATAGCAGAAGGTAATACTGTAAGAATAACTGGTATCTGGATGTTGGATGACGAGTTTAAAGACTTTAAACAAACAAAAAATCCAAATAAAAGATGGTTATTTTACATTCTCTACCTGCGATATTTATTGATTTAATAGGCTAACCTTCAACTAAATGACAGTTTATCCAGATGAGATGAATGGATCTTTGTCAATGCTTTCAGAAAAATAGATATAAACAAGAAAGATCAATAAAAATACAACAACAATAGCAAACACACAACACGTGGTTAAAGCGTGTGAAGTTTAGCTTTACAGCCATGCATCTTTTTTTTTTCCTATGACCTAACACTGACATCTAGTGGCGCAATGTGTGTTTGCAATAAAAGCCATAAAACCTCATATTCATCTCCTGTAACAAGCACAGACCTTCTAGCTATTTGTTTCCAGTATGAGTGAACATAATTTGTCTAATAATGAGAAGAAGTTATTGCAGTGTCACTTTGTTACTAATTGTTGTTAATTACAGTTACCTGGAGGTCAAATAAAGTTTACTTTATTCCCATACACTCAACTACTGTCTTTATCTCCAGTGAAAACGAAGGGTAGGCTATTGAGTCACTGTTTGAGGTCCCAGACCCAGGCAGTTGTCTTCATGTTGATATTTATTTATAGTCATTAATTCAGTCAATAAATTGGATCAAGGGGGATACAAAGTGCTACATGAGCCAAATCTGAGTCACCCGCTCTTCCCAAACAAGCTTGACACAAGATTTTCTCTGCAGCGACCAGGACAGACATGTATGAAGTCACTATAGAGTCGGACCTGATTCAGGTGGACGTCCAGATGAGTTGGTTTCTACCTGTGATATTATATCAGAAGGCTATAAGAAAGAGAAAGAATGATACAAAGCACTGACCCAAAGTCATACAGCATTGAAATCATATAAATGTTGTCAGAGAAAAGGGACTTTGATATTTTGCAGTTCTTTATTTTCTATTGCCTCTGATTGAAAATTGATAAATCACTTTCACCAAACTGTTTGAAAAGTCAAATTCTTGTTATGGTGCATCTGGTACTGTTTTGATTTTAATGTTCATACATGATGATGGTTTATTTCTTTATTAGCAGTATAAAGAGTTGATTGGCTTGATGACTTGATTCAAAACGGGTCAAGAAACAATTTTGTCAAACTGCTTTCATCAGAAAAACAAAAGCATCAGTGAGATAATGATCCTTAAAATGTATTTTTGTGTGTATATGTGTGTGTGTTTGAACAACATCACAACACTTTTATTCTCTTCTTTCATTGTCGGGGATCCAGCTGTGCACTGAACAATTACTGTCCAAATCAGTCTCTGTCACTCCCCACTGTGAACCATCCAATAAGGACAAAGTGCTAAAAAATGATAATAATACTAATAAAAATAGACATATTATAAGTGCACCCTTGAGTATGGGAAAATACACATAGGAGTGTAACATCAAAACAAATGATAATAGCTTCAAGGTAAGTTACACATCTTTTCTGTCTGTGTTCCCAGATGAGCCTCTTGTCAAAATCAACCAAGTTAAACCAAATCACCACAAAAATAAAACAGCAGGGGGCAGTAACTTGACTTTTCTTCTCATGGTCTCCTAGTGGGTGAATGGGACGGTATGTACTGTATAATGTTCCTTTCCTTTTGTACTTCATTTCTCAGTTTTCTGTGAGAGTATAAAGGAAAAGAAATCAAATACATTATATGTACATGTCCCTTTAAATAAAACTATGTGGTTACAATATTTATTGTGAAGGCTATTTTTTCTATTTGTAAAGGAGGTAGAAATATGATCAGCAAGTGGCATAAATGTAGCCTATACCGTGTGGGCAAGTAATTTGATGCAGATAATAGGGATGTTACTTATCTCACGAATATCTCAAGTTTTCAAAGTTGATTGTAAAGACACATTTGAATTTCACTTTTTTTTATTGACAAGTAAACTTTAGGTGCTTTTTTGACCTACTGTAAGTATAAGTGAGGAAAAATACAGGCAATTTATACTCGACCACCTGCTTTTATAGGCCACAGACAGTTGGGGAAATTATAGGGAGAAGAACCATAATCAAAGGAGTTGAGACACTTAAATGCATCTTTGCAAGTGGTATATAGGCTAGGCCTACTGTATGTGTTCTTTTAAGTGGTGTGCAATTAAGCACCAGGACACCTCATATTTCATGCAGTGTTTATTTATCTTTTCTTCTTTACAATGTTGAGTAAACGTTACCAACTTTTCTATATATACTCTGTAGAGAGCTGGAAAAACCGTGGGAAAAAGCTGAATAAAAGGGATTAAAACACATTATAGGATGATATAATACAAACAAGGAAAAATCGTAACTATTTTACCATATGATAATAACATGCATCGTTTAAGATCTTATATCACTTCTAATCAGTATAAGTAGGCTAAGTGGGTAGATCCTCCTGGTACAACAGCGTAACGACATTAAAATACAGGCAGTTCAGCACCGGTCCACCTCATGTCTCCTGGTGTGTGCTTACCTTCTAAATGACTCGTAATGCAGCGTCCACAAGTAGCCTCTGCATTCCGTTCTACCTCGGCTGTGATTGGCCGATGGGCACGTCAATCACGTTCTCCTAGCGTGAACTTGCCTGTGATTGGCTGGAGGGGTACCTACGGCAGTAGCGCGCACGCCATTGGCTGAAAAACTAGGTTAGTGGTCCGACAGGCATGACGGTGAAGAGAAACTGGGTCACCGATTGAAATTCGTTTATGTCACACTTGTGTGGGTTGCTATTACATATTACCCGGCGGCTTCCAATGGATAGACTACTCTCAGTGGACCCAATGTAAGTACACAGTGAACGGCAGCCTATGAGTTATCGATATTGCATCTCAGTGGCTTTGGTGTCGGGAGGGAGGTTTAATCTATGATGGATATCATCGTCGATGTTTTCCCAGCGATGTGGTCATGTCAGTGTGGTTTTCTGGAGCAGCAGCAGTAGGAGGAGGGACATTTAGCTCGCTGCTGGCCAAGTCTTGACAGTTAGCAGCTGTATGCTAATATTAGGCTACGGGGACTAAACGTTGTAAAGAAAAAAAACGAATAAAAGAGAGTAAAAAGGTAAGGAAACCGCCCCGCGTGCGACCTCCGTTGTGACTGTTGACGTCAACGTTCGGGAGGTTTTAACGGCCGTTCGGCGTTTAACGTTCGGGGAAACGTCACCCATCAGTGCTATCTAAGTGCTAGCACGCATGCTAGCTATGTAAACAGGCCTTGGTTGCGGGGGGGTTAAATGTAGCACACGGTTTCTTCGACAGCATCCAACCTGCTGCGCTAACTTCAAAGCTCACATCGCGTATTTCTTAAAATAAGACTCAAGTGAACGTGTGTAATGTGTGTGTGGTAGGTGCAGCCCAGAAACGGACACCACCACCGCTGCGAGCTTAGCTGTTATCTTTCGCAGCAGTGTTGGTTGGTTGGTTGGTTGGATGGATGATGGATGGACCCATGGTGGGTTATTATGAAATATCCGTGACACAGTGTTGGCACTGGCAGTGGAAATGTGGCGACCGCTCGGTTTCTGCAGTTTCCGCAGTGATTCCCTAAAAGATGTTTATGATATTGTGTTTTTTTTGTGTGTTTTTTTTCCCTCGGATGTGGTTTCGTTGTTGTGTATCAGCACCAGACACCTCTCTGCTGCCTGTTGGTGGGTGATTTGCAGCTGAACTTCAACTCAAGGAGCAAGGATTTAAAAAAAAAAAAAAATCTCTTCATGAGTAGATCTTGCTTGCCCTTTTGTTGTCATTTAATCTTCTGAGTCATTCCCACCAGCATGAATCTTCCTCACTCTGATTTGTATTTATTTATTTATTTCCCAGTGGATTCAGGGTGTGTTGTGGGGATCCTTGATGTGGAAAAGTCTAGTAATAGTTGATTATCAGTTTGCAGTGGCTGCTATTTTTAGGATTAGAAATATGTTTATTGGATTTTTGTGCAACTTGTGTCTTCCAATGTTTTTATTGTCATTTCTGCTAAAGGTCTACACTATTTGTCAAATGTTTGGACATACCTTCTCATTCAATGGTTTTTCCTTTATTTTTTTTATCACTATGTTTCTACATTGTAGATTCATAATGGAGACATCAAAGCTATGCAGGAACACATATGGAGTTATGTTGTGAACACAAAACTGTCAATTAAAACCAAAGTGTTATCTGTCACCTGACCTAAACCAACCCAACTGAGATGCTGAAGGCAAAACAGCCAACAAGTGCTCAGCACCAATCGGAATTCCATCAAGACTGTTGGAAAACCAACCTCATGAAGCTGATGACAGAGTGTCAAAGCTGCCATCAAAGCAAAAATATGGCCACTGCAAAGAATCTAAAATGTAAAACAACGCTTTTTTGTTTACTACGTAATCGCATGTGTTCCTTTAATAGTTTGAATCTACAATGTAGAAAGTAATGAAAACACTGTCCCCAAACTTTCGACTGGTAGTGTATCTTGTAACATCAGCATCAGCAGTGTTTTCAGTAGTTTTCATTTAAAAAAGAAGAAGGAAAGAACACCCAATGTGAACTTCAGACCTCAACTGACAAGTGTTATTTTTCTTCTGGTATTCAGGTAGCAACCTACATGAGGGCTTATCGGTGCTGCTATGCCGACAGTAAGGCACAACGTTGATAATGGAAGTGCATTGTGATGAATCAGCAGGGCTGCAATTAACCACACTGTTTTTCACGAAGACAAACAAACTACTCATATCTGTAAGGAAACGTTGTCCGTGAAGAAATATTGTACAAAGGTCAATGAGCTTGAAAAAAGGGGAAACATTAGGAAAAAGGATGTTGACTTGTCACTTTTGATTAGGCTATTTGTTTTCTTTTAGCAACTTCTGTGCTGTCGGTCAGCTCGTCTGCTGCATTATCATTATCATAATAATATGATTTTCCCTCCCAGTTTGGAAACTCAGTGAGTCATGCAGAAAATTCAGAGCTGCCTGGCATTGCTGCCAGTAGCAGGTTTTAGTAGCAGTTTTTAGGAGTATATGGATAATTATGGCTGTTTGGTTAGATTTAAAAGTTGATTACTTAATGAAGTCCAACCTCTTACGTCTAATAATGTCCGGAAGTAATTTTTATGCAAATTATGACCTATGAGCTTGATTTGTTTTAAAATGTTGTCATTGGTGCTTTCTCCCTGTGTTGCTCAGTTTCATTATGACAACTTTTTTTTTTTTTATATGAGCAATTTTTGTGAGTATTGGTTGTTCCAGATGTTTCCATAATACAAAGGGCATGTTTATTCTTAGATGAGAATATTAATTAAACAACTAATGTTAATTAAATTAATACTTGCCAAGTAATCTGAGTCATTTACTTACAAATGCTGTGAAGCTTGAACATCTTGTAGGCAATTAAAGTCAAAATACTTGACTGCAGTACTGAATAATTGCAGTAAAGAGGAATTTACTTGAGGACTGGACTGGTTTTATGTCCAACAACGTTTCAACTAGATCGAATTAACACGAGCAGGGCAGGATCAGCTAGTAACAGGAAGTATTAACATCTTATCGCTGCCTCAGTAAAGTGAAAGGGAAATTTTAGCGTGACTTTATGTCAAGAGTTGTAATTATGCATAATTATGTTAGCCCTGCCCTGCGAGTAAAGCCAGCCAAGTGTCAAGTGCTCAGGTTTGGTTGTACGTTATAGGTTCAGCCAGGTGAAAAATGTCTGTGGTGACATACTTAGGATTTGCTGGAGCATGTTGTTATTCACCAAGTTGCTAAAACAAACCTATGTAAATAACTCTTGATGCTTTGAAATGCTTTTTACAAAACAGAAACATGAGCTTTCTGGAAACCGCCTTAAAGGAAAAGCTTGATGTTTTTACTTCTTTACTTATTTTTATGCCATGGATGGACGCATAATAATGTCATGCATCCGTATCATTCTTGTGAGCAAATATCTGTATTTAAACACCATAACTCTGTAATGGATTTCTTCAAATATTGCGTCAAGGTTCACTTGGACTAAAAGATGAACAGATTAGATTTTAAGGGTCAAAAGTTGAAAACCAATGTCTGATCTCACATGCCTTATGAGGGAATCCCTTAAAATTTAAATTTGACCAATCACAAAGCAGCAGAGAGGTTTTTGTTTCATCTCAGTGCCTCACATCCAGGAATGAGTAGCACTGACACATTTGGGATTTAGTTTACAGGTTGATTTTACTAGTGCAGACTTTGGTATTATTTGTGTTCATCTCTCTTTACACGCCTGAGAAACGTATTATCCCTAATTTGAGCTCATAACACCTTCAACTGAGCCCGTCTTGGCGTATGGAAAACTACTGGCTCTGGGCCTGAGTCATCATGGTTACTGTGGCACGGTTTACTGCAGTGTGGAAGTGTTTGAAAGTTTAGCAGAAAGTCATCATCATTCAAGGATTTAATGTTGTTATAATATTGTGTTTGGCAGCACATTTAAAGAGAACATTTTGCTGCATTAGACTCAGTATTGAGCGATACTATGTGAGCAGTAGATTTACATATCATCTATAAATTACTAATATTAGAATCATTCAGAAAACACATCGCCAGAAATTTCAATTAATCTCCCCGTGAACATCAAATCTATTAAGTCCTCGTTTCACCTGGTGCGTGACAAAAGGCTGCAAAGTCTGTGAAGTTGACATTTAGATTCAGACCCAGAGTTAAGTGTGTGGTAAAAGAAAAAAGTCTATCATCAGTCGAGCTCCAACACAATGTGGCAGTGGGTAAATGAAGATAAGAGCCTCTCTTCTGAAGATGTATTAATGGTGGTGGAGCACATTTATCTTCAAAAGACACAACAGCGTCAGCAGCAGCAGTAATAGAGGCTGAGACGAAGTGAGGAAAAGAGACAATAAATCAAAACAATTATGGGATTCATTCAACGTAGTCCACTCATTCATTATTTAGCCGGCTTGAATTTCCTTAATGGACAATAAAGTGGGGGAATTGTTCTGTATGTTGCATTAAATTTTCAAATATATTTATTCAGCTGTGACCTGATGGAGACAAAGAGCTGCAGAGCAGCAGAGGATAAATTTAAACAGAAGACATACGTTTATTTATACACTTGTTAGTTCAGCCTTGGAGTCGGAGCTGGTTATAGCTCGATTATTTTGGTGATTTGCAGCTGTCAGTCAAAACGAGAGAGGAAGTTTTTTTTGTTTGTGTACATCTTAGTCATTTGATTATACTTTTATGAATGTATAGTAAAAAAAACACACAACTCATGTGGGAACTAACAAACAGTGTAATGATTTCTGAGTCTTTAGAATAATTGAATATTCTTTGTAGGGGATAATCAATGATGATAAGTTATCAGAACAGAAGTCTATGTTTATGAACATTTTGAATGATAAGACTGAGAAGTAGCATTTATGACAACTGAATATTTCCGATGTTGGCATTGGTAGTGCAATTAGCAATTGAGTGAAAATAGGTCAACTCATGTTTTGAGTTGACAGTCATTTAAGATATATATATTATGATCAAAAAAATAATAATACTGAGATGTTAAGTTAATCGTCACAGCAACTACTCCTCATAGTCAGTGTTTGTGATTATTATAATAAGTGTTAGTGAAGGTGACCTGATTTACAACTCTCACAATGTTCACAGACAGTCACAGTTTGAACATTGAATACTGACAACTGACTGATTATTACAACAATAAATCATCATAAAATTGGTGAAGTAGGTTACGAGCTACAGACTAATTGGCTGCTATCCAATCTTATTTTCATCTTCTCCATATCCAGACATCTTTTTTATTTAATGCAAACTCAAGTCTAAATGGGGGGAAAACTCCTGTGTGCTTCACTAATTGTTTTACGTCTCTATGTACAGAACTTTGGTTCAGCTACGGTTGTTTTTAACGGTGCTATATTAGATAAAGTTGAGTTAAGTTCACAGCAGCCGTATTCAGCTTAAACGTTAAAACCAGCTGAAGATGCCCTCGAGGAATACAACATGAGCGGGAACGACGTGTATAATTACAACCGAAGAGTGCTGCCAGATAAATGACAGGATACTGACATGATATCTGATACCTGATAAGACATGTATAATCCCTACAATTATTGGCACCGCGTTGTTGTCGGCCACATTAAACACAACCTAAGCCCCAGTTAACGACGCTGTGACTTGTGTTGCCTTTGAAAACCATTTGTAACAAGTTTTTGTGTTCGTCATTGTTTAAAAATGCATTTTTTATGCGTGAAAGGTAGGCTTGATGAGTGACGAATTATTGTGTTTGTAAAGCTAACTTCTTGTTGCTATGGCTGTGAGACTGGAGGGTTGTTTGTGTATTTTCACCTTACGCATCCATGCTGCATTCAAGGATTCAAAGGGATCTTTAGTGTCATTTCAACATATGTTAAAAACATGAGGTGGAATGAAATTAGTTTCCCTGGTCTCGGTGTAAGCCCAATAATCAGAATAAAAGTAGCTAAGTATAATATAGCAAATAGAGATAGATGAAAGTATAAAATATATATAAAAAATCTAACAACTGCAAATGAAATGACACAGCAACAACAATATACGTACACAGTCCTCCTGTACATGCAGCTCAACAGGTGCAGCAGTACTTGGACCTTTCCTCCGTGAGGGTTCGCTGACCTGACATCACACTGTGATTCCCAGCACGGCTTCAGCCGCCAAGTTCAGCCTGTCAGTCTCTGTGTTAGAGGCATAAGCAGAAAGATTAGCGGAAAACACCTGTGAGGAAGAGCAGGGACTTAAAAGGTTTCCTCAGATTTATCAGGATGTTTCAAAGTCGAGCTGAGTATCTTACAGCAGATTGCAAAATCCCTCCTTGTTCTGTGACGCCGCCGCACTAGATGTTGATTGCAGTTACATTTCACATCTCAGATTGACTTTGTAATGAACTGAGCTCTGTTCATTTTGGTAATTCTTGCAGTGTGAAGCAAAGCAAACTAACTAACGTAAGCTCTATGTGAGTGGGTGTTGTAATGTAAAGTGTGATTTCTGTTGTGGTTCATCCTATTTAATCTTGTCTGAAGTGCGAGTCTGAGTCGAGCTGCTCTTCGTTGTTTTTAAATGTCAGTCTCAGGGTTTGTTCACACGTTTCCCACAGAATTAGACTCCATTTGAGGCGAATGGCTGGTTATTTAATTATTTATTTACTTATTCATGTATTCAATAATACCATATATGAGGTGCTCTCCACACTCCTAACTGCAAATACTTTAACTGCTTCCTGCCAGCTGCCTTGTAATACATAAATAGCTGGACCGTAGTGTAAACATCTCCACTGCTTTACATTGTGTCAGACAAATACCAAGCCCTTCTGCTCTGGGTCAGGTCACTGCGGGTTGATTACATGTTGTTGTGATTGGCCAGATAAGCCCAGCTCTGGCGGCTATTGTGTGCAGCCTGACTGACAGGCACTCAGAGAGGGAATGTGGAGAACTTGTCAAGATTGATTGATTGATAGTGGGGTTTTTAAAGGCTGATTTTAAAGTTTGGAGCGAGAAAAAGCTGATACCCGATTGCTGCTGTATGTTTTTAAATGTAAAGGAACTCAGATACACAATAGTGTTGCTTATGTGTGTAAATGATGTAGCTCAACTGCTGGAGGTTGAGTCGCTGTTTTTGGGGCTTAAAAAATGCAAAAAAAGTGAAACCACCCTCCAGAGTGGAAATCTTAAAGGGATACTTCACCCAAAATCGATAATTCACCAATTTTCTACTCACCGTCATAACAAGGAAGGGCTCGGAGAACTTTTGGAGTTATCAAAACGCTTCTGGAGTTCCAGGGGGGGTCCGGCTGGCAACGGATGTTCATATAATATATATATATATGACGGTGGATTGTGCTCACTTTTGAATCATCCAAAACACACACTATGAAACATCCAAATACCTCCATACTGCTCATCTGTACTGACCCAAGTGTCCTGAAACCGCCACATGAAAAAGTTGTTTGGAAAAAGTGAATTTGGTCTCTGTTTTTAGCCTTGTTATAGAAGTAGCTCCCCCCGCAAGATTTGCTGCAAGATGTTTGTGCGTGCAAATCTAAAAACAGAGATCAAATTTTGGGTGAAGTACAGTATCCCTTTATAATGTACGCGTAATAATGCTCCACTGTCGCGTTCCTGTCTAATGGGTAAAAACGCAAAAGTCTGCTCCGATTTGCTCATGCATTTATAGACATGTGCCCGTACAGGAAAATAACAACAAACATGTTGGATTTGCGTCACTGTATACACGCAGATTTCCCCCAAAAAACACTTGTCTAAACACAGAATAAAAAGTGAGAATGCAACGCCACTTTGCTTTTTCTGTTCAGATTGTTTCCATGTAAACGTAGCCTCAGTGCAGTTATTCTTTTTCTTGCTTCAAGTTTTAATGAAATTCAAATGAGTGACTTGAAAGGAGTCGTCGTTATGAAGGAGGAAATTAGTCGTAGAGACCAAATATGTTTTTGTACCAGGCTGTAAACGTGTTTATTTCTGCTGTGGAGCTGGAGACTTAGGTATTGATTCAGGGAACGAGCCAGACTTGAAAGGGAAATTTTAAGAGATTCAGTTTTTGGTGTTTCCAGGTTGGCTTCATGCAGTTTTTAATGTCTTCATTTTTCAGCCTCTGAGCCGGTTGCTGCTTGTTCTGTTGTCAGTGTGAGAGACCGAGGGAGGGAGAGAGAAGTTAACGAAGGACTGAGCAGATCGATACGCTGCTGCACACAGCTGCACGGTGAAATAAGATTTTACCAATTTGAAATGGTTAAAGGAGGAAAAAAAGAAAAAGAAAATCAATGTTTGGCCTTCAATGTTGATATCGTTGCAGTTCGCCATAAATAAATCGATGTATGGGAGAGACTAACTAAGGTTTGAATGAATCCAGACGACACTCAGGGACATTGGGCCATGTACTGAACTGAAATGCTCAGTTAATAGTGTTGGTAGAGCAGAGAACAAACTTAATGGCCTCATGTTTTATTGAGTGCAGCCTCAATATTAACACTTGTGTTTCTAACTCTCTGACAAACACAGGTCCGGTTGTTTGGGGGTTTGATTTCGGGTCATTTACATCGGGCTCGTCCTTTCTGCCACTGGAAACCAGGGTGATCGGTTTGGTGACACACTGAACCCGACAGTGAATTTGGTGGCTGTAAAAAAAACAATCAATGAGCTGGAAGGCTCTTTGCCCCCGGGAACAAAGGTTAAACGAGGAGTTCAGGAGTTTAATTACCAATGTCAAATCCACATGCTTGTGTTTGTGGTATTACAAAAGGAATGAAACATTTAAAACTAAATATTAGCCTATATTGTTATAACAACAATACACACAATAAAGGCTAGAAAAGCAGGTTTCCTCAGGAGGGTTTCCTGTGTAATGGAAAACACTCCTCTTTTCATCTTTGTATTGATTACGTACTCATTTCTTTCAGCGGCAGTGATGTCAATAATGAAGTGGCTTCACAAGTGGTGTTGGTGTGGTCAGCCTCCGTGTTTGAAACTTGCTCCACCACAAAAAGGGTGCGTCACTTCAACCAGCGTGACTGCATTTACGTACATCCTGTTCAGCGCAGTGAATGGCTCTGCTGCACACCTCTTTAAACTGCACTGAGTTATTTTTTCTTTTCTGATAATTGCACCCTAGTAAAGGTGTCGAAGGGACTCAGTTTAAAACTTGATGGAGGCAGCTTTAAAGTGTAGTTGTTCTTTTTAAACATACTACTAATGAGCAGTTTTCTGTTTTGTTGTCATCTGAATCATTTCGTCCATTCAGAATACGGCATTTTGGGATTTTTAAAACAGTATTTTTTGAAAACGTTTCCAAGAATGAATACATATCAAAACGCCACCCTTGGCTTTACATGTAGACAACCAAAAGGCATCTTTTGTAAAACAGATATGTCATAGCCCCACCTGTCTAACCTGTAACCTGAGACACACCGCTGGACGCCACATAACAACAGCAACAGCTAGGGCTGACCGATTAATCTTATTATCGACATCTGTGATAAACACATCACAAAGAGTGACCTGAAATGTGATGAGGATGTTTTCATTTACAGGCGGCTATACCTTCACACCTTCACACCTCATACCTGTAACCTCTAACACTCAGATACCACGCCTGAAACATATTGATCAGCAAATACTGTATGTTCTGATGCGACTTCTCGTGTTTAGTCGACTTATAATGTTTGGAGTTTGTTTACGGCAACAAGCTTTCCACTCTTCATCTCTGTTTTTGGTGTATTTGTGTGGCAGTGTTATAACGCGACTACAGGCCAGGTGTATGTACTACAGCTTATTCAGTCATTTTCAGTAAGACACATTAACTGTATGGTTAAAATGCACACCTGAATATTTGCTTAAAGGGCCAGTGTGTAAAATGGGGGAGCATCGAGCGATGAGGTGAAGATCTAAACTACTAACTCACTCTCTCTGCACAGGAGTGCTCAGTCTATTACAATTGACAGTGATGCAACAACTAACCATTTCAAGAGAAATAAATGGAAAAAGGAAACAAATTTTCATAAATCAAAAGATTTGAAATCTTAACAAAATTTCACCAGACAAAATATGAGTAATAAATACATCGGGACATTTTGCTGATATCGTGTGGGCCTTACAACAACAACAATATCAGACTCCTGTCAGATCCCTCGGATACTGCGCTTTAAGAATGAACAAGAAAAACATCGTTCTGCCCTAAGACTGGGTGACGAAACAGTTTGTAACGGGATCGGCTCGGTCCGGATGCCACTGAAGGTTAAGAGATGTAGGGTGTACGAGTCCCCAGTGTCCCCTTTTGCTATAACTTGACACCCATAGCATTAGTGCAGTGAGTTAACCCTTCACTGTTTCCATCACCGCTGGTCAAGACGGACGCCTTTGTGACGAGGGAAACGAAACGGGGGGCTGCTGGGATGTTTCCCTGCTTCCTCTCTGACCGTCTGAGTAGGTGTAGTGCGTAGAGCGGAGGGAGACTAAGCTGAATGGCATGCTGACTCACTGATGAAGTACAAGTAGGTGGTGGTGGATGGAAATTAAGGCTGGCTGGTTTGAGACCATAGAGACCGGCTGACCCACTTTCCACTCCAGCAACCAGTTCCTTTCAGTGTTCAATCATGACATAGTGGTTTTCCCCTCCTAGCCTAGAGCTTTGTCCCAGTAAAAGAGCTCAGCGAGCCTGTCCTGACCTAGTAGCCGGCTGCCTGCTACTTCAGCGCTGCTTCTTGAGCTCTGCATTTTGTAGTCGATGCACATGAAACATTCAGGTTGCCCACCTAAAGTGTTTCCTCTGAACCCTCAACAGGAACTGGTCACAGTTTCAGACCAGCTTTTATTTGTTTTCTGCTGGGTTTTTTTGCCTTAACATAATAATAATAATAACAACTTTATTTATATAGCACATTTAAAAAGACAAGTGCCATAAAACCATAAGAGATGGACCGCCCAAGCGATACAGTAACACAGGCAATACGTGAACCCAACAACAAATTGAGACCAGGAGGAGTCAAATTAAAATGCAGGATGCCGTTAATTAGATAAAATAAATAAAAAGGGGTATAAATACATGTTTATCGAGATAAGATGATATACAATACAATTAGATAAAAGATGGGATAAGAGAGAGTTAAAACAGAAAAAGGTATAAAGTAAAACGAAGAGCATCTGAGTGAAACTGTGAGATAAAATAGATGATAGGAAGAAGAGGATGATGTCACATAAAATCAAGTCTGTAAAAATGGATTTTAAGAAGTGATTTAAAAGCCGACGCTGAGTCCGCACGCCTTTATCTCCCCGGGAGACCTGAACATGACCGAGCAAGTTTGTTTTATTGAGCATTATTATACTACCCTGATCTGAACGCCCTGTGCTGCGTCTCACTTATCTTAACTACTTCTTCGCTAAAGAGAAACAACCTGACTGACACACTTTCACATGCCGTTCATTAATTCAAACATGAGTGAGCACAGGTGACAGGTGAACTAAAAAGAGCTCTGTTCATGAATACGGCAGCAGAGTTGAAGGTCATTTACAGTGAGTGTGTTGTGGTTGTGGTTGTGCTTGTTGTGGGATTTATTAGATAGTCAACACTTCAGACAACGTTACCCAAGACGTCATGATTGTTTGTCAGACCTCTTCCTTATTTTTCACTTCAGTTTTCTCTTGAAGCGTTTATTTGATGTTGTGAAAAACATATTTCAAAATTCGAAAGGAAACATATTCACAAAGGACCTGAGCAGCCAAACAACAAACTACCTGATTATACATTTTTCCTGTTCATAATATTTACTCCTGATTTACTATTCTAAGCCTTTTTGCCTCCTCCATCTGAAATCAAGGATTGATTGTGTCAAAATGTAAACAAATCTCACATCACCTTCATTTAAGGCTGGGCAGTATGAGAAAAAATAACAGTCGATATATCGATATTTCATATCACAACATCACAACATCAAATCAGCAAGCTTCTATGTTCCCTTATACTAAGTGAGATTTGAAGATATCAGAAGGTTATTTGTGATTTAAATATTTATTTTCTGCCAAACATTGAACATGACAGGTGTAATGACGAACATTATACAACAGTTTAAGATAAATAAAACAGGTAGCCTACTATAATGATACATATATGGACTATATGGACTATATGATGCATATTGGAGTCCAGTAATATGAAACTGCAGGTTATTACAGACCTTTTGACAGCAGCCAGGCTGGAAAGAAGAAATGGGACTGTGCAAACTGTCGACACTGTAATTAATTAATTTGCTGTAGAAAGAACTTTGGGTTCTTCCACAAGGACACGTCTTTATGTCTTCGTGATTGAGCCAGAATCCCAGACGACCCGGTCACAGCAGAGGCCACGCAACCTTATTGGCGGGTCTCTGAGGTCTTTGGTTGTTTCATGGTGTTAATGAGTGGCTAATAAGGAAGCAGTGAGATCTGAAGTCTGCACATCAAAGAGCAGTTTGCAAATTCAGGTTTAGTTGCAAGTTACACTAGAGATTGAATCTGCTTTTAGCTTTCATTTGAAGATTACGCTTCAGGAAACGATACGAGCATCTGATGACATTTTTTTTTAATTTTTGTAATAGGTGCTTTGATCGTAATCGATTTCTGTCATCTTTACAGAGTGGTTGGTACAAGTGGTTTGCTGAGAGTTTCTGATCCATTTTTGTTTATGAGGTTAAAGGATTAGATGAGCACTTGACTGACGCTCTTCTCTTCTCTTCTCTTCTCTTCTCTTCTCTTCTCTTCTCTTCTCTTCTCTTCTCTTCTCTTCTCTTCTCTTCTCTTCTCTTCTCTTCTCTTCTCTTCTCTTCTCTTCTCTTCATGTCTCTCTCTCTCCAGAGGTTGACATTTTGCACCAGCTGCTGAAGGATCAGATTGTAACCGGACGAAGACAACACATCGCATCAAAGTGGATGAAACTAGGTCAGGCTCAGTCAAAACTTAGACCAGATTTAAACCGAACGAGACCAGATTGATCCAAAACCAGACTGATCCAGACTGAAGATACCAGGTCCGTGCAGGAGGCCTGTTCCAGTTTCCTATCCAGGTAACTTCTCACTTCTCACTCATACTCATATTTATCAGTCTGACTTGTGCAGGAACTGTCACAGAGTTGAACACAACTTTTCTGGGTTACACAAAGCCCGGCTTTCCTGAAAACACACAATGTCCTGTTAAGGTGGTTGCATTGTGACCGAAAGTTGGAATTGGAGGATTTTTTTTATTTTTGTTATTATATTTTTTCATATTTTGATCAACAGCTTGATAATGTCAAGAAATAGCCTAGAAATAATGGTCAATTTCATAGTAATGTTGATAAATATAGCCAAGAAATAACGATTGCCTGCAAAGAAATTGCCCAGAAATAATGGTCAATTGCAAAGGACTTGGTGGAGAAAAATTCTGGCCTTTTTGAAAAAAATCTAAGCATGAAAAGCATGTGTAATCTTTTGGCTTTATGAAAAAAATGACATTACTATGAAATTGACTGTTATTTCTAGGCTATTTCTTGACATTACTACGCAATTACTTGTTATTTCTTGACATTATCATGTACGGTAAAGTAGCAGCCTGTAAATTAAAGCAAAACACTTCATATCACAAATTCCCAGTCTCCTAAATGGGGGTTGGTCCCATTCACAGCAATCAGAGAACTAAAATAATATCCAAACATATTCCCTCAAAAAAACATAACCCCCCCCCCCACAACAGACAAAAAAAAAAAATCAAAAACAAGAAACAAACAAAACAAAGAAAAAAAGTGGTAAATAACCCACAACAACTACGACTTGTGCTCAGTCATGGCCGTTCCTCATCGTCCATCAGGCTGCAGTGAGGCAGCTAATTCTGAACCGGTGCAGGAAGTGGTTCCTGGGGGCCTCACCAGTGGTTATTATAGGAACATGGGTCTGCATTTAGTTCCTCTTCCCCCCCAGTGCCCGGCCCCGGGGAACGCCCACATGCCCGCAGCTCTCTGGGAGTGGGAGGTCATGCTGCTTCACAGTCGTCCTGACCTGGAGCTGTGTGAGTGATGACAAAGATGCCAAACATTTGATTTGTTGCAGCTCCTCAAAAGTTAAAAAACAACAACAAAAAACAAGACATGAGTGACGTTAATTGTTCTGTTTCTGTTTTCTGACCTTCAATGGACTAAACAATTGATTGATTATATAAAATAAGTGTTGAGTCCAATTTTGTGAGCTCTTAGACTTTTAAATGTCTCAGAAAAGTGGTTAAAAAGATCTTGGAAGTTGTAAATTTAAATGCTGCTTTGGGTTGAAATTATGGAATCTGTGCACACACAACATATGGACGTCGATAAAACGATGTGAGCACTATAGATCAATCATGGTTTTGGTTTGTTTTGATTGGCCTTTGTATCTTTTAATCAATATCTAACAGTCTTAACTCTTCAAACACATACTTTTCTGAATGTAAACAACTTTATAAAGGGAGCAGGGGCATTAGAAACTGGTTTGTGTTGCAGGATTGTGCAGCATCTGGCTTCCCCAGTTCCCATGAGCATTTAAATCAACCTAACATAGCTCATATTAGCCACCCCCAACACACACACACACACACACACACACACATACACACTGGATGTTTATCTGTTTAGTCCATTTAAATAAATAACAAACAAATAAAGACATGAGATTCATATCTCTCATGTGACTGATGATGCGGCTGCTGGAGGAATGATAACTGTGACTTCTCTGCGTGCACTCACTCACACACAATAGTGGCTTCCTGTTTATTCTGCCTCCACGTCTGACCTAGATGGTATGATGTTTGCCGGCGTGTGTCCAGGCAACTGTAACTGTGTGTGTCTGGTGTTTTGAAATTTTTTTTTTTCTCTTCTTCAGTCTTTGCTGAGTTTCAGAATGACTCGTCATGTCGTCGTCGTTGCTGCCAGAGCTCACGACAAGTTCACGGTCGTCACCTTTGTGTGTTTGTTTGTTCACAGTTGAGGGCTCGAGTGTGGATGGAAGGAGATGATTTTAACACAGAGGCCGTGATGAACATCTGTGGTGAGTGTGACCAAGCTTTTATTTCCTTCTGTGCATGTATCAGTTTTCTCAAAGACCTGTAAATCTTTTTTTTTTTTTACATCTTGCTCCAGAAATCTGACTGAAACTCCAAACTGATGATATTCCAATATTATTGCCCTTTTAATTCTTGCAAATATTTCAAGTCGCAGCATCCTGCAGTCAGTAACATTGACTAATCCTGCACATACCTTGGCTATTAGAGGATTATTTGCATATTTAAATGCACATCCATTACATTTAGAGCTGCTTTTCAGTCTAACTCACGTATGCATGCTGTGTTTAGAGCGACTGTCCTTTTCTGGCTTATTAACATTTTCCTTTCCTCCAGTGATTTTAGTTAATATCCATGGAAACGGTCCGTGCTGTGGTACAGAAATGATACAACTAAGGATGTTATCATTATAAATTTTCTTGGTACGATTATTGCTGGAGAAATAATCACGGTATTGCGATTATCACGATTATTATGCATTAATTAATTTCACAATCAAATTGTCAAAATATGATTATATTACTAATTGTATGAGATACTAATATAGGACCAATTATCAATCTCCCAGGGGAAATGTTTGAAATATTTAAGTCATTCATTGTCATCTATACCAAATGTTTTTTTATTATAAATGACACAATAACATTTAAATTCCTACCAATCCATCGTTACAATATGTAAATTGACATCAACATAATTTGACCTAGTTACTGTGCATTAACCTTTGTGGCCAAAGAGTTTCACACACGTGGTTGTTGTGCAACTTTGTTTTCGTTCGTGCGAGTATCTGCCGATACGGTTCCGACATAATCTTTTTTGGAAAGTGACGGTATTTAGGAATCTTTATGATTAATTAGTTGTGGCGTCTAAGAAAACAAGTAATCGTGACATTATTATTATTATTACAAACACCTGTAACTCCGCCCATTTCTTGTTTGCAAAGGCTGCTGGGAAGTGTCAGAGTGAATAATGGAGGTGTTTGTTTTTCTCTCTCTGCAGATGACCTGATGGCAGACCAAAGGATGGACATTTCGTCTACAATGACTGACTTCATGTCCCCCGGGTCGACCGACCTCATCTCCAGCTCCATCAGCACGCCCGGCATGGACTACACCCGCAAGAGGAAGGGCAGCACCACCGACTACCAGTAAGAGACAAAAGTGGGGGGAAAAGAAAGAAAGAGAGGAGGAAGGAGGAAGTGAAATAATGACAGTGAGGATAAAAGACAGAGCTGGTTTAAAGGCAGAAAATGGGACAAAGGAAGCAAAAGAAAAGGAAGAAAAAGGAGGAATAATGAAGTTAAGAAAGATGATTATCAGAGTGAACACAACTCATGCTGCCTGTTTGGCCTTATTGACCTCATGAGTGATTATGGAGAAGCAGAATTTACAACGTACTGGAAATTACAACCGGGTGTAATGATTAGCCCACACGTTGCACATTTTCACATCTCTAATCTAATATTTTGTTTTATGTTTCTTCGCAGAATCGATGGCTTCTCGTTCGAGTAAGTTCAGACTTCTTGATTAAAATGAATCAATGCGAAATGCCAACGACGCACAATTGATTTCACACATGAACTAATGAGTTGAATGAAAGAGAAAAGCAGCTGAGCGCAGTGAACCCTCTCCTGAAACTAATATCTCCCTCGTCTGCTCCTCCTCCACAGCGACATGGACCCAGACAAAGATAAAATGGGAAGGTAAGAGCCCATCATTACTATGGCAACAAAGCTGGAGCTTAAATCTTTATTGTGCATTTTTTTTCTTTTCTTTTTTTCTCCCCCTGTGGCTGAAATGAACCAGTTTCCCCCACTGTTTGAAATCACTGAACTCAGAGTAAATAGTCGGGGGTTGTTTTTCTTTTTTTACCCCAATTCAGAATAAACACAGTTGTTGGAGAGCAGACAGTTTCAGTTTTATTTGTCAAACAAATTAAATCTCCAGAGAGATGAGGAGCGAAACCCATGTGGTGCACCAGTAGTGGAGGAAAATAAACTTCATTGACTCCATATTTATGTATATATATGAATTCGTAATAGTTATAGTTATTTTGCAGTTTGTTTTCTATGAAAAACTTGTTTTTATGAAGGACTATCAGGACCAAAAAAAGTTAAATGTTGAGACTAAAGTTAACTCCTTCCTGTCCATTCAAACCAGTTACAATACACCAAGATCAAACAACCTGATCAGTCCTTATTGTGTCATGTGAATTGCACACAGGTGTGACCGTCCGTATCCTCGCAGGCGTCCGTTACCTGCTACAAATCCAGCCACTTCCCTATTTGTTTATTAAACAGACTCAGTGTGTTTATGAGCCAGAACGGGAAGAATTAGTTTGTTTGTTTGTTTTACTGATAAAAGACGCCACTGAAGTAGCTACAGTGTCACTTGTTCATCTCTACATCTATATCTGTCTGTAGAGGCACTCGAACACACCGTTTGATATCAACTCAAAAGGTCGACTTTAATCTCTAAATGTCAAGTTTATTCTTGACATAGAAATCCTCCTCGTTTTCTTTTATCTCAAAGTGCATGATGGGGGGAAAAAAAATCTTCCTCTTCTTCTTTATTTGTTTTTGTGTTTAACTTAATTCCCTTTTAATTTATGTCATGCCATGACTGTCTGACACCAACATGTTGACACCTGTGGTCAGATTTCCTGTCTCCTGCGTCTCATTAACACTGATGCTGCTATGTATGACTTCATCTGCTCTAAAACAACACTTCAAGCTTTGAAAATACATCAAATGACTTGAGTTTTAAGAACGTTAGCAGTGAAGCTTGTATGAAGTAACCTCATGGAAAAGAGAGCAAGCAGTGTTTATAATACAAATAGAGAAACAATGAACAAAACTCCCAGAGTGAACCTGAAGAAGCCAAAGGCAAAAAAAAATCACAGTGAACTGGTAAAGTTTGATTTTCCAGATACAGAAATGTTCATGAATGCATCTGAGTTATCAGAAAAAAGATGCTGCTGCTGCTGAGTGAAACTTTAATATCTATAAACTGAAGTGAATAAAACTAAAGCTGTATATAATTAGGTCAAATACTAGAAGAGATTTAAGTTTCTGAATCTAAAAGAAAGTGGACAAATGGAGGAGACGGAGCACAAACACAAGCCCTAGTGCTATAAATACATAAATACTCTGTAAGATCATTCTTACTTTTAATCGGAAAATCATACTGCTCCAGATTTCATCAGTCTGTGCCAGTGGGTCAGGTGTGAATTCAGCTCAGTGTTACATGTTGCATAAGTGTCCAAATGGGGAAAGAATGTGAATCCTTTTTTTCTTTTTTTTTTAATCGTGAGCGCGTCATATTTCGTATTACATCAGTCATTAGATTGTACAGTCAGATACAAACCCCCGGAGCCGAGGCCTCGTTGCATAAGCTTTGATGCTGTTAAACCAATAAATGAGGTTGGTTACAGAACCTGTAATGTTGGCCGCGGCCCCACTCCCTCCCTCCCTCCCTCCCTCCCTCACTCCCTCCTTTCCTCTCTCCCTCCCTCCGTCTCTGCAGCCACATTCATTTCAACCTCACAACCTCTGACGTTTATTTTCCTCTCTGAATCATTTTTGCCGGTTTTCCCTCTCTCTAATGTTTTCTCTGTTTGTCTTTACAGTGACCAACAGGGCCGGATTAAAAATGCCAGGTATAAAAACACCTCTCCCTCTTATTCTCTTTCTCTCACTCTCTCTCTTTCTGTGTCACCCTCCTCCTCCCCTCTCCCCTCTCCCCTCTCCTCTCTCCTCCTCCTGCTCCCTGCTTTCTAATCTCCCTTACATGAATTAAATGTCACTCTGTCTGATTGGGGACAGAGGGAGCTTTGTGTATGTCGATAATAAGAAACTTTATACATTGAAGTGTATAGATTCGAGCATTATGTGGAACTGAGCAGCTGTTAAAGTTCATCTAATGGCTCACGACAGGCTCCCTTTTATTTAGCATGGAAAGAATATCCACTTCCTGTGTGCAGCTGCAGCCAGGTTGAGAGTTGGATAGATGTGATTTTTACCGTCCTGAAGGATGCAGTTTTTTCTCAGCATTAGATTTATTATATCATGTCAGATAAAACCAGGAGATGCTGGATTATCTACCTGAAAGAATCCAAGTTCTTTGCATTTCCGCATTTTTAGGATCCAGTTTCTTCTAGAGCAGGTAAAAACACAGCTAAAGTGACTGTTGTAGATATTTACTCTGGATTAACGCCAGCTCTGTGGAGACTGAGGAAGAAAAAAAAAAACATCTGCTGTCTGCTCATGTGTGTTTTTGTTTTGTTTTGTTTTGTTTTTGCTGCCACACAGAGAGGCTCACAGCCAGATCGAGAAGCGTCGCAGGGACAAGATGAACAGCTTCATCGACGAGCTGGCGTCACTGGTGCCCACCTGTAACGCCATGTCCCGCAAGCTGGACAAGCTGACGGTGCTGCGCATGGCTGTCCAGCACATGAAGACACTCAGAGGTGGGGATCAGTACAGAACATACTGAATGTTTGGTGGCGTTAGAAAATACTAGTAAAGGATCATTTGGGTTTAATACATAACAAACATAGATAGTGATTGGTTGAAGTTAATACGCAACAGAGCCATAAGTGTTTTAGGAGGTGTGTTAGATGATAAATGGACAAATAAAACTCAGATTTTCACAGATTTGATCTGAAAAAAAGCTTCATCAGTTTGTTAGTATATGATTAGTTTGGCTCTAGCTTCAGTTGCCTGCGTTTCTGTGTCTAAACTGAATATATATGTATTTTTAATAACACATTTTGTCTCGTATGCAATGGGATTTTATTGGCAAAATGACTGATTAGGAAAATAGCTAGTGGATTAATTATTAATTCAAATAACCATGAGGCGATGCCAGTTAACAGGGGATCTGCAATAATGCAGCAGAATATATTTTAGTTGTGTCTTGATGGAGAACAGAGAGTGTGCACCATGTTTGCAGAGTTAAAAAGCGTTGAAGAGTACTAATAATGAAAAGAGGAGATTTCAGTGATTTATTTGGTATTGATCACCAAACCTAATGGCCATATATGGATAATAAGAGGTTCAATTACATGAAGAATGACACAGCAATACTGAGTTTTGGTCACTTGCATCCAGCTGCTGCCTGCAGATCTGAGTGGTGTGTTTACTGTTGTTGCAGGTGCAGCCAACCCGTACACAGAGGCCAACTATAAACCCTCCTTCCTCTCAGACGATGAACTGAAGCACTTGATACTAAGGGTGAGTGGTCGACGCTGGACGTCTTTTCTGTTCAAACTAAATATCATAGAGTTGAATTGTTTTGTGTTTTTATTGATATTAGTGAGCCATTATTTTATTTTGAAAATCCTCATTTTAATTCCTGTGTTTTTCTGGTGCAGGCTGCTGATGGTTTCCTGTTTGTGGTTGGGTGTGATCGTGGGAAAATTCTCTTTGTTTCTGAATCCGTCTACAAAATCCTCAACTACAGCCAGGTACACGACAGACACCTGCTTTTATGATTTAATGTATTTGATGAATTCAAGATCAGTTAAAGACGTATTTTGACATACTTCCTGTGTTGTATCACAGTTGTACAGTAGCTCACAGTGTCGACTTTGTGTTTCTGCAAAAAAACTATTTAATTCAACTTTTTCTCTTTTTTTTTCTACCTGAGCTGGAGCTTCTGCCTGTCTCAGCTGTTCAGTCGCAGATTTAAAGTTTTAAATTGCCTCCTACTTCCCCAGAAACACCTCCACAGAAAATGATTTAAATAAAACTCACCTCAGTGCAGATTTGAAGAATTAAATGTTGCTCGAATTTGTGTGCGGAGGTAAAACTTAGTCAGCTGTTTACTTTACTGTTTATAACCGTCTGCAGCGTTTTCCTCACTTCTCCCTCCCCTCTCACTCTCTGTGCGTCTAGAACGACCTGATAGGCCAGAGCCTGTTCGACTACCTTCACCCAAAGGACATCGCCAAGGTCAAAGAGCAGCTGTCCTCCTCCGACACGGCCCCACGGGAGCGGCTCATCGATGCTAAAAGTGAGAAAACCCAAACACACAAGCTGCTGTCACTCTGTTTCTGCAGAATCTTTATCTCTTGTTTGTTGTTTTTTTTCCTCCTCGAGGCCTCGCAAAGTGTCAATTTCAGCACAAGGTCGTCTCTCTCTCTCTTTATCTGTCTGTTGTTTCCGCTGAGTCGCTTTAAAACCGATCAAACCTCTTTAGCTCAGCCGCTGCTGCAGCTTTACGTCTGCGGAAGGTAAAGATCCAGTAACTGAGACGTTATTAAACGCATCACAGAATATTATTAAAGGGATAGTTCAACATTTTGGCAAATTGGCCCATTGCCATAATCGCTATAGTCATAGCAGTAGGTTCATTACCTTTAATTGTAGGTGTAAGCTACTTTCAGTACGACGGAGCGCAGCAGCTGGCTGCTCAGAGCTACGCTATGGAGGCTAAGGGAATTTCTTGGTTTCCCTCATTAAACTCATCAAATTCAACATCCCAAAACTCCACAGCGCTTTTGTAGACAAGTTGTGACCTGCACAACCACCACGCTATGAGATAATGATGGAACGATACGAAACGGAGCCGTTTTCGAGGTAAATACAGGGTAAATACGGAGACTGCTTGCTGAAAAACTGTCCCTGAACGCAACGCGCATCAGCGGTTTTGTATGTATTTACCTCGAAAACGGCTCCGTTTCGTATCGTTCCGTCATTATCTCATAGCGTGGTGGTTGTGCAGCTCACAACTTGTCTACAAAAGCGCTGTGGAGTTTTGGGATTTTGTATTTGATGAGTTTAATGAGGGAAACCAAGAAATTCCCTTAGCCTCCATAGCGTAGCTCTGAGCAGCCTGCTGCTGCGCTCCGCTGTACTAAAAATAGCTTACACCTACAATTAAAGGTAACGAACCTACTGCCATGACTATAGCAATTATGGCAATGGGCCAATTTGCCAAAATGTTGAACTATCCCTTTAAACCTGACGTGTGTTTCCTCCGAGTTACATCACTCGGCTTTCGTTTAGTGATTTGTGCAAAACGAGTTGAACAAAGTGGAGATGGAAATCTGCAAGTATTGAATATTACTAAAAGCAAATCAAAAGCCTGAGACACGGAGACGGAGCAGAATTGAATTTCACCACGGGAGTGTCTGACTGATGTGGGGATTATTAGACTGTAGCTCCCAAATGTTTTTCTCCCAGACAGAAGAAATAATGGTTTAAAAGCTTCTGCGCTGGAAATGAAATGTAATGACTGTGTTGTGTTTGTGTCTGGTGTGTGTGTGTGTGTTTTGCAGCTGGTCTTCCTGTGAAGACAGACATCACCCCCGGTCCATCCAGACTCTGTTCTGGAGCCAGACGGTCGTTCTTCTGCCGAATGAAGTGCAACCGGCCGTCTGTCAAAGTAGAAGATAAAGACTTTCCCTCCACCTGCTCCAAGAAAAAAGGTGCAGCAATAACACACATTTTCTCTCTCTTTCTCTCTTTTTCTCTTTCCTCCACCTCTTTCTTCTTCCTCTCAACTAATGGGATCGCCCTCAAATAATAAATGTCAGTCAAATCCTCTCCCACTGAAAAATGCAAAGCTTTGTTTCCCAGAGCGACCGCTGAAGAAGCAGCTCTGTGCCGTTCAAAGCAGCTCCCCATCAGTTTTTCCTCTTTGAGCTCTTTTTACTCCCACTTTAACTTTTTTTTTCACTCTGTTCAGTCTTTTATCATAAAAGCACAAGCCCTGGTTTCCTGGTGTTCCTCTTACAGAGGCACATCCGTATTAGAAGGAGGAATCACAGCTGAGTTAGCATGAGAGTGCCTGAGTTACACAAGCGAGGAAGTTGGCCTCTTTAAGTCAATGATTTTACCTACAGTAACCTTTGTTGTTCCAACCAGGTCGACACACAAATTCTCACACACAGTAGTAACGCAGCACACAGAGATGTTGAATGAACCTTCACACTTGAGCGGCATCTTTATACCAGAGATTAATGGAAGATGTCGGGACGATGCTGTTAACCTTTTAGCTGCCGGATGCCTCAATGATCTGTGATGCTGAAGCAAGGATTATAGAGAGAGTAACAGATCACACAGCACTTCATGATCAGTGCATGCGGTAAAATTTTAATGCATAACATTGTACCGCACCAACTTTATTTATAAAGCACTTAAAAACGACAAAAAGCTGTGCAAAGGAATAAATAAAGACATGAGTAACATAAACAGAAAAGAGATCAGTAAAACCAAATAAAACAAAAGGAAAAAGTCAGCATCTCAAAGGTTAAGAACAAAAGGTGTGTTTTAAGACAACTGTGTGTGACGTTGGTCTCAAACATCTGATAATTGATGACTTATTGATAATACTAATGAAGATAAAGGTGCAGACAACTGGAAATAAAAAGCTTTTGCTATAACACATGGTGTTGTTGGAGGATTCTTCTCAGATTGATAAGAGACGGGGTTGGGGAAAATAAAATCCCCAACGCTCAGGTGCTGATGATGTGCACCGGGCGGCGTTACCATGGTTACCACATGTTTTTTGCATTCATATCTAATCCGCTTACGCTGATTGCTTGTTGAGTTTGCTGCCTTTTCTCTAACACAGTTCATGATGCAGCTTAGCATCGAACTGACGATGAAAACCAAAACATCTACAGTACTCTGATGTTGGGTTGGTTGGTTGGTGCGTTTGATATTAACACTACGACAACCAGGTCTCATTAGGTTTCACTTCTGTGGTCCACATCTGTTCAACAAACTCCTCACTGTGCAAAAAAAACAAGGTGTCGGACTTCATTTTTACCAAAAGCAAAAAAACGGGTCAAGTGTGAGAGCGTTGGAGCCAGAATGTGCAGCAGCAGCAGCAGTGATGGATTCAGCAGATTAAATATTCAGGTCCTCGACGGCAGCAGAAGCAGCAGTTTGTAGTCACACAACATGTTTCCCTGTGGACACGGTTATAAAAGAGCCCCAGTTTTAAGGACCAGTGAGCCCCCCACCCTCCCCTCTCCCCTCTCCCCTCTCCGCTCCCTTCTGTCCTGAATATGGCCGACAAAAGCCAGCTGGGATGTCTTTCTGAACTCTTACTCGCTCTTTGTTGCAGATTACATCAGGTTCTCAGAGAGTTTTTTCTTTTTTTTTTAAGGCAGCTACAGTGACGTGTTCAGGCGCCGTCATTCAGGGTCACGGTGCGGAGAAGCCTTTAAACTCTACGTCTGCAGGTGTTGAAATGACACTAAAACTACTGAAAGCTCCTTCGTCCAAATGAAATTCAGTTCAATAACTGAATAATTAATTGTTATTTAGCTGATTTAGCCCTGACTTCCTGTTTCTGTTGATGAGAAGAGGAGGTTATTTAATCATGACCATGCACTTTTTTTTCAGATGGTGCCCCAATTTTTCCCTGAATAACACTGCAACTACAAATGTTTTGGTGTTCAGAAGTGTATTTCTTTGGTTTGCAGTGAAACCACACACACAAAAACTGTGGAAAAAAATTAAAAATCTTACATTTTACACACAGAACTCAAACAATGTATGTGATTGCTACATTGCCAGCCCCTGTCAATTGTCACAGGTGAGTTAAAGGAGCATCACATGCTTGAAATCCAGTGATTTCTCTCAGTTTTAAAAAGGTGCCAACTATTTTTCCCACAGTTTTCATGTGTCGTTCCGTTGCAAACCAAAGAAATACACTTTTAAAAACCAAAACATTTGTAGCTGAAGTGATTTTCCGGCGAGAAATCGGGGCGTTATCTGTAAAAAAAGAAGTGCAGAGGTGCCGGTATTTTTGGGCCGTGACTGTACACGTTATATAAAGATTATGTATGAATTCGTTTTTGCCCAAAAATAGAAAAATGTGTCATGTCATGTTATGACATAAATCAATCCCTGTCAGATTCAGTCCGCTGAGCTGTAACGCCGTTTCCGCCGACCCGCTGAGTTGCTGCCAATCATCATTTCTAACTCCCCCCTCCCTTCCTCTCTCTCTCTCTCTCTCTCCTTCCCTCGTCACAGCGGACCGTAAGAGCTTCTGCACCATCCACAGCACGGGCTACCTGAAGAGCTGGCCTCCCACCAAGATGGGCCTGGACGAGGACAACGAGCCCGACAACGAGGGCTGCAACCTGAGCTGCCTGGTGGCCATCGGCCGCCTCCACCCGCACATCTTCCCCCAGCCCAGCCTGGCAGACATCCGGGTGAAGCCCACCGAGTACGTCTCCAGACACGCCATCGATGGCAAGTTCGTCTTCGTCGACCAGAGGTGAGGCGCAGCACTCTGTGTGTCTGTGTGTGTTTAACAAGCTGCTTCTTTAACTTTAACTTAATGTTGTTGTTGTTGTTGTTAAGTGCGTGTATTTAGTTACATTATGTAACAGTATGTAACAGTGTGTGTCACCGGAGTGTTGCACATGTAATTTCACTGCAGTGATCTTGTGTTGTTGTATGTGACGAATAAATCATCTATCTATCTATCTATCTATCTATCTATCTATCTATCTATCTATCTATCTATCTATCTATCTATCTATCTATCTATCTATCTATCTATCTATCTATCTATCTATCTATCTATCTATCTATCTATCTATCTATCTATCTATCTATCTATCTATCTATCTATCTATCTATCTAATCTCAACATAGAAAACTTCCTTCACAGTTTTTTTTAGTTTTTTTTTTAGATTTCACACCTTCAGTGTAATTTTATAATCTCTTCTGTGTTGAGGAATTGATTCAATTTTCTTTCTTTACTCAGATGTATATTTGTAATGTTTTATTTTATAGCTTCACAGTCTCTGCTTTTAATTCTCACAGACTTAATTTAAGTTTCTAAGAGACGAGGTGTTTCCAGGCAGCAGCTCAGATCTGTGACACTTCAGTTAACCGATGACTTTAATCTGTGCCTGCCGGCGTAGGGTTTCTGCCGAGAACCAGAAACTAATAACAGATCAGATCCAGTTTTAGTTTTAGATCTCATGATTATTAATTTATTAATATAACACTCTGGTATTTTTTACTACAGTATTTTGTGTATCGCATGTTATTTATATAAAGCAAATACACTTTGAATGGCCGGTGTTTGTCTGATGATAATACTTTATTAGTCCCATGATGGCGAAATGTCCAGAACTGCAGCAATAATAAAAAAAAAAGCATAAGGAACACTAAATAATAAATACAAAGCAATAAAAAGTCCAGTAATGAGTCCTGACATTATATACAGAGCTTTAATGGCTCCACATGTTTACTGTGATGAGAAATATGTTCTGTTTTTACCAAAGAGTGAATATTTGTTGAACTTCCTTTGCAGCAAAAATAAGTAGACAAGGATATGTGCATATAGATATTGTGATGTAAATATTGAAGTGTTTTTGTTATTCTGTTTATATGTCTAATGTTACTCATTGATATTAAACAATGTCTAATAAGAACTGGCTTTAGGAAACAGCACTTGTTTTTGCTGCGGATCATTACATTGACCACTTATTGCAGCTAAACACAACCTGTGTGTGTGTGTCTGTGTGTGTGTGCAGAGCCACAGCCATCCTCGCCTACCTGCCCCAGGAGCTGCTGGGAACCTCCTTCTACGAGTATTTCCACCAGGACGACATCAACCACCTGGCAGAGTGTCACAGACAAGGTACCTGTCCACACACACACACACACACACACCTGCAGGAAGAAACACAGAGTTGTGTTTTTTTTCTTTTTACTTATCGATTGTGTCCCTTTTCTTCGTTCTCGTGCTCAGTGCTGCAGATGAGAGAGAAGATCAACACCAACTGTTACAAATTCAAGATCAAAGACGGCTCCTTCATCACGCTGAGGAGCCGATGGTTTAGCTTCATGAACCCCTGGACCAAGGAGGTGGAGTACATCGTCTCCACCAACACGGTTGTTTCGTAAGTAACACAAACACACACACACAATACACACACACACCTGTGAGAGTGATTTATTTTGATTGACGTTTAATCTTGGGAATGTGTCGTTCTATTTCCCAGGTGTCCTATGATGGAAGGATCAGACTACCCTCAATCTGCCGTCTCACCACAGAGTATGGACAGCGTTCTCACCTCAGAGGGTAAATCGTCTTCATCCCGCTTCAAGTTTAGATGATTTATGTCAGGAATAAGAAAGAGACAGCCGCCGTTGTTCATAGTGTTGTAGTCGAGAGACTCGAGACCACTTAACCCGAGAGACAGAGTCAAGATTAAGACTTTGAGGGGATCGAGACCGAGTCAAGACCAAACTCTCAGTGCTGCAGATGAATGTGGCTTGATATTTGCATTATTCCTCAGCTAAAAAGTCTAATAAAAGATAATTTTATATAAAATCTAAACCATATTTAATAGAAACAAAGTTTGGATTGAACAGAATAACACAACAGCACAGAACCTGCTGAAGTCTCCTCCGTCTGTTGACACTGGTGCAACTAGTGTTGGGCTCGTTACTTTAAAAAAGTGATTAGTTTTAGTTACTAGTTACTTTCCCCCAAAAGTAAGTGAGGCAGTAACTGAATTACTATATTATAAAAGTAACTAATTACCAGGAAAAGGAGCTATTGCGTTACTTTTTAAAAAACTAAATGCTCAAAAAGGCTCTGCGTGGAGGAATACTGAGTAAGTCGGTTAGTTCCAGATAAACAGCTTTTTTCCGACTAGTTAATGTACTGAAAAAAAAAAGTCTATATAGCGTACTACCCTTTAACGGGTGTATTATGATTTTGTGACAGGACTTCATTATGATTTTGTGACGGGACTTCTTGAATAAAGTAACGGTGCATTTTATTGTCAGTAACGGTTACGGCGTTGTAACGGGGGAAACAGTAACTTTTTTGATTATTCGTTACTGAAAAAAAGTAGCGTTGTTATTTTATAACACCGAGCAGATACGTTTGTAAAACTATTTAATTATATGAGACATTTGCGGTAAAAATAAAGTAAAAAACTAGATGTCACTGCAGCTGCGGTCTTGAGAAAACCCCCGAATCCAGCTCGACCGAGACCGAGACCTTGAAATCGCTCTCGAGTACCACACTAGTCGTCCGTCCGTCCGTCCGTCTGTCTCCTGCTGTGAATCAGTTTTTATTCTTCACCGTGAATGAAAACCTGCTTCTCCTCCTGATTGGCTGCTGTGTGATGTGTTTTAGGTGGCGGGCGGCGGGCGCTGCAGACGGTGCCCGGCATTCCCGGCGGCACGAGAGCAGGAGCCGGCAAGATCGGACGCATGATCGCAGAAGAAGTGATGGAGATCCAGAGGTGAGAAGAGACCAAAACATCTGTATTTCAAACATGTTCAATGCTTTATTCTGGTCAGTGAAGGCAACACGGTGCAGAAGAGCAGTGTGAAGTAGGACGATGTGTTCACAGTTTCTGAATCCAGGCTAAACTGGTGACTCACATCGCCGCCGTGCTGCCAAAACATTTACACCGGTTGTGTGTCTGTCCACGAATACATTATAATATCTTCCTATTGTCATGGCAACGCTGACAAATTTTTAGAAACCGATGTGCAAAAAAAACGTGTGACGCATGTAGGTCACTCGTCCTCCTCGGGTCTGGATGTAGAAACTCTGTGACTCAGAGCAGCTTTCAGGTTTCAGGTTTCAGGTTTCAGGTCTGAAACGTTGAATCTGAATATGAAGAGGATTTTTTTTTTTTTTTTACATAACGTCGTCATCACAACCATCTGTTTCTCTGTTTCCGTCAGGATTCGAGGCTCCTCCCCCTCCAGCTGTGGCTCCAGCCCTCTGAACATCACCAGCACCCCTCCGCCTGACACCTGCTCCCCAGGGGGCAAAAAGGTAACACACACACACACGCGCAGGGAAATAATGAGAAAAAGCACCATACACAAACCATAATTAAGAAATTCCTACCGTAGAGCAGACCATGTAGTAGTAAACCTTTATTTTACTAGGCAAGAATTGCTAAGAATACATTCTTATTAAGGCAATGGCCTGGTGAATGCAACACACACGTAATACTACCAAATATTTGTTTATTTTATGGCCAAACCCATGTTTTTAAATAGAGTAAGGTTATAGTTATGTGCCAAACTACCAAAAATGTTTATTTTATTGACAAAAGAGAATCGTATATTATCATTAAAACAGTGCACATTTTTATGCACTTTTAAGACGTGTCTGGATCATATTGTGGGTAAAAAAAGTTCTGCTTCTACCTCAGATTCTGTTCAGTTTGAGCTCTTTTATCGTTTTTAATTAAGTTTCTGATGAGCCAGTGTCAGACGTGACCAGATTTAAAGGGGAAACGATGAATAAACTTATAAAATGACTCATTTCTCAGTACATTTACTTGCTACATGCTGCACCTGCATTTGTCCCAGAACTGAATTTGTACTTCAAAAGCTCTAATTCAGTTTTAAATGTTGCTTAAACATGCTACATAATTAATGGGAAGATTTTAACATAACATAATGGACATGACTCAACACTGTAAAACGTTATTAGTGATGATGGTTTGTCATTTTAAACTCTTAGACTTAGATCATTAAATGGACTCGAAGCTTCTTCTACAAAGTGTTACATTAATAAGTAGGTTAATACGTTTCTGCTGCAGTTGTAGTTTCAGATGGAAAATAGACAGAAAGTCTAAACAGGACGATTCAGGTCACATGAGTGAAGAATGAAACCGGTGAAAGAGTCTCTTTGTTAACAGGATGATCATTAAGTCTCAGAGGAAACGGAGGATTTGTACGTTTCTCTTTATCAGTAAAATAAAAAAAAAGAAAAGAATCAACGCTTTGAAAGTTTATTTTCTTTGTCTGAGGACGTGAATCTTCGTATAAAACTGATCTGTGTCTTAAACTGGGTCAACAACAGTGACTCGTCTCTTCTTCAGTGCATCAGTGGTTTAAGGCCTCGCAGCCTCAGTTGAACCATTTTTCTAATTACACTGCAAAAAATAAATCAATCATGTTGTCATTATTTTGACAGATAAAATCAAATAACTCAGGATTTTAGTGTTTTAAAAAGTTTTAATCACTATTTCTCAGAAAAAAACAAAAATAAAAACAATGATGTGATCTGCACGTTCCCTTTATTGTGTGGTGAATATGTTTTTTTGGCCTCATCAATCACACATTTATTTTATCTTTATTAAAAATTGCAACTCTTGCAATTTGAATATCGCATTTTAGATCTTCTTTCAATTAACAACTGTTGTTGTTTCCCAAATTCACACATATATACTGTATATATTTTTACCAATTAACGTATACCGTCTTATTTATGTTTATAATTTAAAATAGATAATAATAATAATAATAATTGAAATAATTGTAAATCAATATCCATAACAACATTATATATAACATAACATATATAAAGTATTTATTAGTATTAATATTAAAATAATGATGTTGAGGATATGTTTGTGATGTTTTTTTTCCCCCCCATGATCCTTTGTGTCCAACAAACAAAGATGATCAAAGACTGACATTTTCAGTTCAGGTTGAAACTGATCTGTTGTCACAGTAAACTGATATATATGTGTGTGTTTTTGTGTGTGTGTGTGTGTGTGTGTGTGTGTGTGTGTGTGACCTGGTAGATTCAGAACGGAGGGACACCTGATCTGCCGAGCACAGGGATCATCCCCGGCCCCGATTCTGTCGGCTACCCGTACTCCAACCAGTCCATCATGAGTGAGTCCAAACACCAAACACACTTTGTTATTAGATTTTCTATTTGCTTTTTGTTTTTGTTTGTTTATTTGTTTGTTGTGTTCTTGAAAAGTATTAAAAGGTGATCAATCAATTTTGGGAAAATTAAGACCCTTCAAAAGTATTAAAAAGTCTTTTCACGGCTTTATAAAGTCTTACATTTTTAAGGTATTTTTTCTGAATTAGCTGTCCAAGAGTTTGAGTCCTAAAAAAACATTGTAAAAGTGTGTGAATTTATTCATTTTATTAAAAAACAAGGATGAACTGGTACATGTTTTTGTTTTTTGAGAGTGGAGCAATGTTTTTTGGGGGTTTTTTTTGGATAAACTTGGCCTTTGATTTATTATCCTAGCCTATTTTGAATTCTGTTGTATCATAGTGGTCTATAGTCTTTATCACAAACTAAATATTGAGAAGGTATTGAAAAAGTCTTAAAAAGGTATTAGAATTAACTTCAAGATTCCTGTATTTACCCTGGTGTTACAGTATTCGTTGTTTTTCTGACCGTCTTCTCCTTCTTTCCTCCGCTCAGGCGACAACTCCCACCTGAGCATCGACATCATGGACGAGCCCGGCTCCAGCAGCCCCAGCAACGACGAGGCGGCCATGGCCGTCATCATGTCGCTGCTGGAGGCGGACGCCGGCCTGGGCGGCCCCGTGGACTTCAGCGACCTGCCCTGGCCTTTGTGAGGAGGCTCCGAACACACACACAGAGAGAGAGAGAGAGAGAGAGAGACACATAGAGAAAAGGACAGAGAGAAGGACAGAGAGAAAACAGACAGAGAGAGAGAGAGAGAGAGACTTCCTCTTAGCACCAGAGCCACTGACGGAGAGAGTTCAGTCTGCGGCCGGACTCTGGCTGCCATGTTTCCTGCCCCTCTGCACACGACGACGACGACGACGCTGCAAACGACGCTCATCTGAACCCGCTTGGAACTGACACTCACACAGGAGGAGACGCTGCTGCTTCTTCTACTTCATCTACTACTTCATCATCTTCTTCATCTTCTTCATGTTGTTCAGTGCGGTTCAGTCCGGATGGCTCAGATCTCACTCCTACTGCTTTGACTCATCATTCCCTGTAGGTGGACCTGTGTCTCATCGGGGCAGGAAGGAAGGAAGGAAGGAAGGAAGGACGATCCTTTTATTATTTAAAAAACACAAACTAACGAAACAGAAATCGAGTTGAGATGATCGTGTGTTTGCAGCGTCGGTTGTTCTGTAGACGAGGGCTTCTCTAACATTGCCACGGTGACAGACCATTTACTCTTTTAAGGAAAAAAAAAGAAAAAACAGTCCAGCAAACGGAGTCGTTAGTTGTTGGTATTATTATTTTTTTTGTTTTGTACGTAGGTCTGCGGTGCTAACGTTGTTCTGCTCACAGGGACTGATCTCTGTCTAACAGTGGTTCTGGGCCCAGTCACAGACAGACGACCCAGAGCCGCCGTCGACCGACCGACCGACCGACCGACCGCCGCCGCCACGACGACACAGCAGGACAAAAACTCCCGCAGGACACTTGAAGTTGAAGTGCGGCGCAGGTGGAGCGCGGACGGACGGACGGACGGAAGCAGCCGCTCCGCTCCGCTCCACAGCTCTGTGCAAAACTGTGCGTTTGAGTCTCCGGCTGTTCGTTGTTTTTTAAAAAAACACTCATCTCCAACGACGGGAGATGAAGACGCAGCAGCAGCAGCAGGAGGAGGAAGAAGAGGAGGAGGAGGAGGAGGAGGAGGTCGTCTGGACTCTCAGAAATCCCACATGCAGGTGTATTTTAGTTCATTTGAATAATCACAACGTCCTCTTTTGGAGAAGTCACCAAGCTGCTGTTTTCCTCAACTCACATGGACGTTAACAACCTTTTCTCCAAACCGCTCTGAAGTTCATATTGACTGAAATATTATTATTATTATCATCATATTATCATTCTGTTCTCCCAGAAGAACAGATTCAGTGTCTTTCCTGAGTTGAAAACACAATAATTTATTGATTTCAACCAAAACTGATCAAATAAGTAAAAAGCTCTGCTCGTTGCAGCCGAGCGATTCACGACACAGAGACGTTCACAGGTCCAGACTGAGCTGACCGACTTCCTGCTCTCAGGAGAAATAATTCAACTTTATTCAACTTTTCCGGATTTTTCTAAATCTCTATTTGACCAAACAGTTTAAATTCTGATGATAAGAAGAGCCACATGTGGATAAACAATGATCTATCGGTAACCGTTGCTTTTCTAACGGTTGTTTGTGTGGAGGAAACCAAACATCCACAGCTCAGAGCTGATGGAAACAGAAAAAAACTGATCTGGAATCAGTTTTAATTGATGTACAACAACATTTCCTGTCAGTATAGACTGTTTACTAAAGTTTATACTGTTTAATCCTGTGTATCACTACCACAGCAGAGAGCGGCTCGGCTCTGGTCCTGTGATCTTCTTTGTTCTCCACTGTCCGTTCTGCCGGTTGAAGCCGGTTTGAACCCGATGGTCGTCACACGGCTGCAGCAGATTATATGAATTATTACATTAATGGAGGAAAGGAGGTTAACGAGGATCTAGTGGCGGCGGCGGCAGCAGCAGCAGCAGCTCGGTGTCGGTGACTGCTGCTCCTCCAGGAGGAACCGATGTTTTCACTGCCATTTGACCGAGGTGGACTCCTCACACTGCTCTCTACAGCTACACACACACACACACACACACACACACACACACACACACTCTGACAGGCCTACAACAGCATCACGTTACCCATAAACCACCTGGTGGTTGAAAACCTGCTCATCTTCCAAGCTGCACACTTCAAAGCACTTAAAGACACAGTTAAACTGTCACTAAACTGACTCTGGATCAGTTCTCTGAGCTCGCAGTTCTTCTTCGCCTTTTTTTTTTGCAAATATATGAATATTTAAAAAATAAATAACTAAATACATAAGTGGCAGAAGCCTGATGTCAGTTTCTGGGCTTAAATTTAATCCCCAGAATTAAATAAAATGGAACAAATTATAAATGAAAAAGTGTTGAGTCCCTCTAACTTGATGAGAGGTTAAAAAAAAAATTTAAAAAAACCTGAGTGAAAAACTGACTTCATGTAGGTTTTTAAAAATCCTACAATGTTAAATTTGAATCAGCACTTAATGAAACAGATGTGATGAAACTGTCGAGCGTCTGAATGAAAACCTGCATTTCACTCCTCATTTTTTTTCTGATATTATTATAATAATGATAATAATGATGAAGAATATCCTGGACACAAACTCTTCATCCCGAAGAAAATTTAATGTGGCGAAAAACAAAACGTTCCTATAACAAAATGTTTTATTTTTTCCCACAGCTGATAGCAACAACAACAAAAAAAAGTATAAAAGTAATACAACCTGAGAAATTTAGACCTTTTTTTTTTTTTTTTTTAATATTGTGTGAAATATTTAAGAACATATTGGAAATGATCATTTTGTCTAGATTTTCACAGCGTTCGTTGATGATGTGAAGGTTAATTAATTGGAAACTTATATTATTAAAAAAAACAATAAATATTGAAATAATAAAAGCAGGAAAAGAAAAAAAGTGAAGTGAGATGTACAGAAGTGTTGAAACGTACTCGGAAACAAAGAATACTTAATTAGATTTCTTTAATTATACTCAAAATTAATTCCCCGTGTGTTTATGTGTCACACACACACACACTCCTGCAGTTATAGTTGTTTTAAATGAACCCCGGTTTGTGCCTCGTCTGTTTTTATCGTTACGTTTGAGTCACAGAGACGAGTTCATTCACTGTGTTTTGGTTTTCAGCCCCTGATCAAACTGAAACACTGATCGAGTTACAGGTTTCTGATTGGCTGCTGATATTGAAACTTTACTTTTAATATTTGTTTTTTTTTTTCTTTTTTTTCCCCCTCTAAGTTGCAACGATTTTTCTTAATTGTAGGCTACGTTGTTCATTCGTGTTGTTCAACACAGAAACTGTAAAAGAAAAGATGAAAAAAATGTTTTGTATTTCTGAATCTGGCGACAGTTGATCAGATTATTTGTCGTCTGTCAGTCAAATCTGATCGCTACGATACACATCCTCCCAGCCCTGATAAAACAGATTGATACATAAGAATAAAAAAAAAATAAAAAACTGAATTGACTGTTAAACGTTTCAGTTGTGACTGTTATTACAACACAGGGGCTAAAAAAACTGAGACGGTTGGTTGTCGTCGTTGTTTTGCGTCTTTTACACCTTTTGTTTGGACGACTTGAAGGAAAACATGTTGTTGAGCGACTTCCTGTATGATGATGATGATGGTGATGATGATGATGGTGTAACAGCAGACGCGAGGCACAGACGGGGTTAACGCAGCTCCAACACTCACTCTTCCTCCATAAGGGCAGAATCCCCCTCCCTCCTCTTCCCTCTCCCCCCTCACACACACACACACAGTCGGTCTGTTAACATAAACCCCCCCTCCCCCCTCCTCTTCCTCTTCCTCCTCCTCCTCTTCCTCATGAGGCAGCAGCTGGCGACCCCCCCCCCCCCTCCCCCCTCTCCTCCCCCTCCTCCTCCTCCTCCCTGTGTATCTGTTCTAGTGGTTTTTCTGTTTCAATGTTTTTACGCTACACACTACAATAAAGTGTCTCTCTCCCCCTCTCCCCTCCCCCTCCCTCTCTCTTGCCCCTCCCTCCCTCCTCCCCCCTCCCACCTGACAATAATGTATCAAATCTTTAAATATTATCATGTTAAGAGTATACTTTATGCAAATATATATGAGTATGATGAGTGTATTGTATGTATCAGCAGTGAAATATTTTTAAAATAAAACTATTTGTTTCTGTCAACGCTGCTCGACTCTTGGTTTCTCTATGTCTCTCCTTCCCTCTTTCTCCGTTTCTTTCTCTCTCTCTCTCAAATTCAAATTTGCTCTGTTGGCATACATACATTTAAAGGGATAGTTCAACATTTTGGCAAATCGGCCCATTGCCATAATCCCTATAGTCACAGCAGTAGGTTCGTTACCTTTATTTAAAGGTGCAAGCTATTTTTAGAGCGGCGGAGCAGAGCCATGAGCTGCTCAGAGCTACGCTACGGAGGCTAATGGGATTTCTTGGTTTCCCTCATCAAACTCATCAAATACACAATCCAACAACTCCAAAACGCTCTGGTGGACAAGTTGTGACCTGCACATTCACCACGCTATGAGATAATAACAGAACGTTACCAGACAGAGTTGTTTTAGAGGTAAATACAGAGACTGCTTGCTGAAAAACTGCCCCTGACAGGAACACGCATCAGCGGTTTTACATGAAATTTTAATCCCAGAAAGTATATACATTTATTTACTCTCTCTTTCTCTCTATCTCTTCATTTCTCTCTTTCTCTTTATTTATTTCTCTGTCTCTTATCTCTTTTTCTTTCTCTCAAATTCAAATTTGCTTTATTGGCATGAATGTCACAGACTATGATGGCAGAGCATAAAGACTCAATGAAACAAAACAACAATAAACTGGGATAAAACGTAAGAAAAATAAAATAAAATAAAGAATTATGTGTATAGAATAATAAACAATAAGATACGTGATATGGAGAATAGTGATAGTTTATCAATAAACACCAGAAATAAATGAGATTAACAGTCTTACAGTGAAACATTTCTCTCTCTCTCTCTCCTGTCGTCCATGACTTCACACCTGATCTGCTCCTGCAGCCAATCACCGCAGCCCGCTGGTATTTTTATATGATGTTGCCATCCAGCCGCTGGAAAGGAAGAAAGACGGAAGGAAGGAAAGAAGAAGGAAGAAAGGAGGGAGGAAGGGAGGGAGGGAGACGTTGGCATCGCTGTTATCTTCCTCTTATTAAACCACAGAGCTGAATGAATGGAGGTCAGCAGCGCTCTGATGCCCCCTGCTCATCCTGACAGAGAGAGAGAGACGTCTTTGTTTTACTCTAATAGATATTTAATATAACACAGAGTCTTGTGGTTTAGATTCCTGGTCCAAGAAGTCGCTTTAACACACGAGCAGCAGCAGCAGCAGCAGCAGCAGCAGCAGCAGCAGCAGCAGTGTATTTATATTTAATCTCTGCTCTCCATAGATCTGAGGCGGCGGGTCGTTTCCAGCTTTCAAACGTTTCAAATCTTTTTATCTGTTGCCAAAAAAGCTGCAGTAAAAAAAAGAAGCTGAAAATGAAAAACTTTCTCAGTTTGTGCGTCCTGATGAGTTCCCACTGAGATCACACTCCCGACTTTTACAGCTTCTGCTTCAGACATGGTCACATTTCTACAACAGAAGCAGAATAAGATCAATTTCCCTGAGCGTAACCTCTATCTATCTATCTATCTATCTATCTATCTATCTATCTATCTATCTATCTATCTATCTACTATCTATCTATCTATCTATCTATCTATCTATCTATCTATCTATCTATCTATCTATCTATCTATCTATCTATCTACTATCTATCTATCTATCTATCTATCTATCTATCTATCTATCTATCTATCTATCTATCTATCTATCTATCTATCTATCTATCTATCTAACACACTCTCCACTCTGACATGGTTGAAGGTCACAGTGTAAAGTTGTCAGACTCTCAGGAGGAGGAGTGTTGGGTCATGATGTCGTGACAGAGCAGTGCAGAGTGTGTTACGCTGCACCAGCTGACACACACACACACACACACACACACACACACACACACGGCGTCCAGCAGCAGGATGTGATGCAGCACAAACGCTGAGTCACTCGTCTCTGAGCCGAGCCGCCTGTTCGAGCGCTCTCTGATCATTACACACTGTCAGAATATGGACGACCAGAGGAAAAGTAATTAAATATTTAGTTAATTTCTAACTTGAAGTGGGACTTTAAATAGGAATTGTTTCAGTCAAGATACATGTAAGTAGTCTACCTCCTGATAACAGTGATTGGATTAACTGTTATCTATGGATGTTGTGGTGACTGATGCAGGAATTAAGAGTTTTACAATGATAAAATATGGAAGTTAAAAAGAGAAAAACTTATTTTTTAACAATGGATCGACACAAACAGCATAAAACTCATCACTTATAGTTATAGTTATGGAAAAGATGCTTAAAACCCTCAATGAAACATTTATAAATACATTTTTACTTCATGAATAAATGAAAGAACTTAAAAGTTCAGTTTCTTCTTCCTTTTTTCTAATCAATCTGTTATTGAGCTTCTCGTTTTAAACTTTCTGCAGGTAAAACCTAAAGACGAAACTGTCTCAGCGCATCAAGCTGTTATCACCTGTACAGCTGAGCAGATGAGATTTTATCAACGCTGAAGGCCAAAGTTAGACAGAAATCAATTGATTGATAGATGAACTGCTTATTTATACACTCTTTAAAATAGAGTCTAGGTATTTCTCATTATTAAACTACAACATAAATAAATGTATGTATGTATACATGTTTATTCAATGAGATTTGTTTGTATTTTTGTGATTTTATGTTTTCATTGATGGATTAATGGACCATTTATATCATCTATATCAATAACTCTTATTCTTAATGCCTATAAAGTGTATGATTATTAATAGAGCAGACTGGACTCGGTACGTAACAAGTTTAACACTTTATAATAAGTACACACTATTAAGCATTAATAAATACTGAATTCTTCATTGACAACGCATGAATACTCATTAGTATGTAGTTTATAAATACAGTTAGTGCTTATCAATGATGAGTAAAACTTTGTTAACTGTTTATAAAATACATAATAATGACTATTCATGTGTTATAAATAATGAATACAGTATTTATTAATGCTTAACTAATGCATAATAGTGTGTATTTATTATAAAGTGTTACCGTAACAAGTTACAAGTCGTTTATTTAACCATCACAATGACTCCAAAGCTGTTTTATAGCATAGTTAAAGTAAAAATCCTGCATAGTTCCTCTTTAATAGTTCTGTTGACATCTGGAAAAAAAAATGACGTGCTTTGAAAATAATCTAAAATAACGAGGTGTTCATGATCCACACAGTTGTTGTGAATACTCTTTATTAGAAAAACATTGTGTTCAACATCTCTTCTGACGTCCCGTGTGCTCACAGCAGCGGTGATGAACATGTGCAGAGTTTTCTGAGCAGCTCAGTCGTGACTCAAACGGGTAAAAAAAACAAAAACAAACAAACAAACAAAAGAAACAGAGTGAAACGAGGAATTATTCATGTGGTAAAAACAACAGAAGGAGTGAAACATGGAAATAATCTTCTATGACTTGTAAAACAAACAAAACAAACAAAACAAAACAAAACAAAACAAGACCTTCACATGTGCTGGAGACAAAACAAAACAAAAACAGCGTAACTCGTTCAGAGGCACTGAAGTCCAGTTCAGTTCAGTACGACACACACATGCTCCTTTGAAATGAGAAACTAAAAAGAAACAACCGACTTCTTCTCCTCCGGACACAGAAACAAGAAGCCGACGACGAGGCGACGAGGCCGATGTGCTTTTTTTATTTTGTTGTTGTAGTTGTTTTGTCTCTCGTCGGCCGAGCAGCTCTCGTTCATTCGGACGCTGTGTGAGGAGAAAAAAGGCTGCAGCAGGCGACAGAAGGCAAAGTGGTGTGTCGCCACTCAGGAGGAGAGGGGGGAGGAAGAGGAGGAGGAGGAGGAGAAGGGAGGAAGGGGGGGTAAGAGGAAGAGAAGGAGAAGGAGGGAAGAGGAGGAGGGAGGGAGGAAGTGGAGGGAAGGGGAGGAGGAGGGAGGAAGAAGAGGAGGGAGGAAGAGGAAAAGGGGCGGAGTAGAGGAGGAGGAGGAGGAAGTAGAGCAGAAAGAGGAGGGAAGAGGAAAAAGAGGAGGAGGAGGAGGGAGGAAGAGGAAAAGGAGGTGGAAGGAAGAGGAGGGAGATGAGGAGGAAGAAGAGGAAGAGAAAGAGAGAGAAAGAGGAAGAGGAGGAGGGAGAAAGAGGAGGAGGAAGGAAGAGGAGAAGGAGGGGGAGGAGAAAGAGGAGGAAAAGGTGGATGAGGAAGAAGGAGGAAGAGTAGGAGGAAGGAAGAGGAGGAGGAAGGAGGAGGAAGAGGAGGAGGAGGAGGGAGGAAGAGGAAGAGGAGGATGAGGAGGAGGGAGGAAGAGGAAGAGGAGGAGGAGGAGGAGGGAGGAAGAGGAAGAGGAAGAGGAGGAAGAGGAGGGTTTGTGTTCACACTGGGAGCAACAAGTGGCCTCAACGTTCACGTGGAGTTTTAAGCTTTAAATTCATCGTCCAATCAGGTTTCTGTGTCGTGCTGCGTTCAAGTGCTTCGTCCCAGTGTAGGAGATTCCAGCGCCGAATGAATGAAATGAAATGACGTAATAATAAAGTGTTGTTACCGACAGTGTGAACACAGACAGGGAGGAGTGTGTGTGTGTGTGTGTGTGTGTGTGTGTGTGTGTGTGTGCGTGTGTCACCGGTCTCATGCAGACGGTGACGGCGTGTCGGGGTCCGGCTCGTAGTGGTACGTGGCCTGAGTGTGGCTGTTGCCGTGCTGCTGCTGCTGCTGCTGGTTGCCGTGGGCCAGACTGTCCTGAGCCTCGTGGGCCAATGCTAACGGTGGCGGCGGCGGCGGCTGAGGGCTTGTGTTGCTCTCCAGCGCCGGCCCAGGCCCGAGCGCCGCCGGCTGGAGGTGTGGGTGGGGGAGGGGGAGGGGGAGAGGGTCGCCGGCGGCAACGGCGGCGCTGGCAGGCGTCGGCAGAGTGTCCAGCTCGTCCACCTGCGGGCCGGGGGGCTGCATGACCACCAGCTGGTCCTGCGGGATGTCGGCGGCGGCGGCGGCGAGGTTGGTGGTGGACTTGGACTTGACGCACTGGAAGTCGACGTGGCGGCTCTTCCCCTCCTCCTTCTCCCACGACATGCGGATGAACGGACGCTGCACGTAGTTGTAGATGACCTCCGGGCGACCGCCGGGGCGCCGCTTCACCTTCTCCTTGTACGTCGGGTAACCTGGGAGTGGGGACGAGCAGAGCAGCGGGTCAGGAAATATTGATAAGCACTAACTGTGTTTATAAACTACATACTAATGAGTATTCATGCATTATAAATGAAGAATTCAGTATCTATTAATGCTTAACTAATGTTGAAGGGATAGTTCAACATTTTGGCAAATTGCCATAATCCCTATAGTTTTAGCAGTAGGTTCGTTACCTTTAATTGTCGGTGCAAGCTGTTTTTAGAACGGCGGAGCAGAGCGGCGAGCTGCTCAGAGCTACGCTACGGAGGCTCATGGGATTTGTTGGTTTCCCTCATCAAACTCATCAAATCCACAATCCAACAACTCCAAAACGCTCTGGTGGACAAGTTGTGACCTGCACATTCACCACGCTATGAGCAGGGGTGCAAACTCATCAGGGGTAGAAAAGGTGAGAAGATACCGACCCCCTAGGGGGGTCCGGGGGCATGGTCCCCCGGGGAAATTTTTTTTAAAAACAACTTTAAAGGTGAATTTACAGTCAATTTTAGCACGAGACTAGGGTCCAGATTTACTCAGGTTTGCACAGCTTTTGCTCCTGTTAAACCTGCACAATCTGTCTCTGTGTTTGGTTTTGAAACATGTGAAGAGGGTCTTCAGCCTACGCAGGTTTAGCATGAGCAAAAGCTGTGCAAAACTTGGAGAATCTGTCCCTTGATGTCCATCAGATGAACCTTGCAAACCTTGCCTTCAAACTAAATAAAATTTAATACAGACTGATTGGTTCATTGTGAAACATTTATTTATTGATGTAAATGTGTTTTCTGTAGGCTACGTAGGCTATGCTCCGAGGTAGCGCTGCTCTTTCTGTCCAATAACACACATGAATGTGGTGGCCCTGAAGTGCAAAACACAACGGCAAATCAGACAACAACGGCAAAAGAGATAATAACAGGACGTTACCAGACAGAGTTGTTTTAGAGGTAAATTCATGCAAAACCGCTGATGTGCGTTCCTGTCGGGGGCAGTTTTTCAGCAAGCAGTCTCTGTATTTGCCTCCAAAACAACTCTGTCTGGTAACGTTGTGTTATTATCTCATAGTGTGGTGAATGTGCAGGTCACAACTTGTCCACCAGAGCGTTTTGGAGTTGTTGGATTGTGTATTTGATGAGTTTGATGAGGGAAACCAAGAAATCAAGGCTCCATAGCGTAGCTCTGAGCAGCTCACGGCTCTGCTCCGCCGTTCTAAAAATAGCTTGCACCGACAATTAAAGGTAACAAACCTACTCCTAAAACTATAGGGATATGGCAATGGCCCAATTTGCCAAAATGTTGAACTATCCCTTTAACAAGTTACATCAGTGAAAATGTTCTTCTAGGTTTGTTGTTGTTCTTCTCGAGGCGAACTGTGAGGACTGACGGCCGAGGACAAAGATCTACACAAACTCCGACGCTCTGCTCTGACCCAGTTACAAAACCTCCTGACTGCAGACGTGTTGTGTTCAGACTGTGAAGTTTCTGAAACTCTTATCTGGAGCAGACACAGTTACCGCTCCACACGTCGTTATAAGTAGAAGTAGAGCAAGAAGAGGAAGAAACCACTCTGGACGGTGTACCTTCGATTCCCAGGCGGATCTTCTTGAGTCCTCGGTCCTTCAGCACCGACTTGGCCACGTCTCTGTTCTCGATGTACTTGAAGAAGCGGTAGAGTTTGGTGCTGTAGATGACTGTGGGACAGGACGAGACGTCAGGACATGAGGCAGCTGGAGTTACATGTGTTTTATAGATCAGTTACAGGGCATTGATAACAACAACTCCACATGTTATATCAGTTTGACAATAAGCAATTAATAAAACACATGGATAAAGTGTTGTGTCAACCGTATTAGTCATTATAAGAGTTAGTAGTCCGCTGTAAACATCTGTGTAAAACCCAAACCCTCTTTATGGCTCTGAATACTATTACATATTCACTAATTCACTAACCAGCTCCAACCAGATCCTGAACCTAGAAGCTTCGACTGCTGGTGAACAGTTCAGACCAACGTGTGAACTAAGCTGCGTCTCGGTTCGGACACTTCCATTAGTTCACTGCCACGTAGTTTAACATCTACCTGCTCGAATTGTGACAGTGTCTCAAATGAATACTGTCGCCGTGCACTTAGTGGAAACTGACAATCGCAACCAACGTCTTCTTTTTTGTTTTCGCCCGTCAACACATCTACCGGCTTGTTTGGTTTGTAATTTCAATTAGCGATAATGAACGCCTTACTTGTAATCAGCTGGCTCCTCTTACTGGCAGAAAACATTGGCCTACCGGTATGTTGATTATTATTACATCCTGCTATGTAGCCAAGATGGCGACCTTTTTTTCTTTCTTTCTTTCCTATATTTATTTATTTTATTTGTTTAATTGTGTTTTTAACTGAGCTTCTGATGAAATTTGTGTTTTTTCCCACCATGGTGGATAATTAAGAATCGAGGGTGGGAAGTGTCCATTGTTTCACACTAAACTTTTTGGCTGTTATGAGTGCAACATCCGGGTTCTGTAAGTACACTGTGTACTGTAAGTACTTGAAAGTGTGAACACACTTACACACTCAAAATAGTTAGTGTAAGTGAGGAAGTATTCGAATTGAGACACAGAACTAGTGGAGCTTAAATGTTCAGATCAGAGTTGTCTGTCAAAAAACAGTGGACATGTCTGGTCAGTATTTACCAGAACCAACAGAGACGATGTGAGTTAATCCGGTCAGTGAAGCTCATGTGGAGGGTTTTTAGTCGTCTGTTATAAAGTGGGAGCAGATTTTTCTTACTGGTTTAAAGCTTCTTCTTTCTAACAGCCTGAAGAGAAAAGTTCACATGTATCCACTTCAGAAAGAGTCAGACAGTAACAGTGACTCAGCAGGAATCCTTCTCCTGACCTCCTGACCGCTGCAACGAGCCGGCGTCCGGCTGACAAACAGGGTCGACTCGAGGGTTAATCCAGAAACTAAATCTACGGAGTGTCGGCGTCTTACTCTGCGAGTACTCCTCTCCCATCTGCGGGGGATACTCCTCGTCCCAGTCCACCACGTCGTCGTCCGTCAGCACCACCACGTGACACTCCCTCTCTCCGCTCTGGGCGCTGGCCACCATCAGCGGCAGCACCATCTCCTCCAGGTAGCACTCGAACTGACGCCGCGCTCCGTCGTTGGACAGCTCGTGCATCAGGGCGCCTGAGGAGAGAAACCACCGAGACCAGAGTCAGATTCTCATCCTTCACTTTGTGTCACGTTTTGAACATGATGAGTATTAACGTGTTGATTATAGGCTATGGAGAGATTTGGGTTTGACTGTTCTTTAAACTTTAGTATTGCTTATATGCTTTGATTATTTTTTTTTTTGGTTTTGTTTTATTCTTGACATGTTCAATAAAACCGATAAAACTGAAACTTTTCCAACGACCAGCGAAACACAAACTCTGAGTTAGAAACAACGTGAGGTTCAATTACAGCAGATAAATAAAATAAACTTCTCCTCCTTTACAACCTGAAACTAAACAGCTGCCTTGACTTTTGAGGAAGTAAAGAAGAAGATGCTACAGTAAAAATCTTTTAAACTTCTATAAAGTATTAAATGTTCCTGCTACTTCTCAATCCACATACTCCATCAAGATCTCTCAGGTCATCATTGTCGTCCTCCGAATCAAAACCAAATTAGTTGAATCAGCATTTACAGTAGTTTTCAATATCAGTACGGTCAAAAACAGACTCCAGACATTTGGACAGACAAAGATTTGACATTTCATTTAGTTTGCTTATTTGTGTTATGAAGCACAGTGAGTTGTCTCTGACAGGGAATGTGCTACATAAATAAAGTGTCTTCTTCCTCTACAGTAGAAAACCTGACACTGGTTCAAAATAAAATTCACCTGAGATCATTATTATTTCTAATATAAACACGGGTCTAAACACCATTTTTAACCAGGTTAAAAATAAGACGCATTAATGCAAAAAGTCTCACACATTTACATTTAAACAGAGTGAAATAAACTGAGAAGTCTCGCGCTCTGATTTTAGATATCAGAGTTTTCTAGCAGCTTGTTTCAGACTTTTAGAGAGCAGATCAATTACGATCTCACAGTGGAGCAGCTCATCACAGATGTTTTCAGTCCTTTGTAAAATATCTATGGATGCACGATAACTATCAATACAGATAATTATCGGTCCGATACTTATTGGCCAAAATCCACAGATAAGTCCGATAATGACATCACTAGAGCTAACATCACCTTGATTTCACTCATTTTCAGTCTGTTTGATTTAAACAATAATTTATGTTGATTTAAATTTTGTTATTGGTTATCGGTCATGTGTAGCAGGGAGTTATTGGTGTTGGTATCAGTATCGGTAGAAAAAACAGAGTTATTATCGTGCTTCCCTAGAAATAACACAGGACTCTGACATGAATCCTCGTTAACACAGGTTGTGTTAGCGTTGTGCTAAAAGAGACGATGTATCGACCAACCTTATGTAATGATTATATAACAGGAAGAAGAGGAAGACGACTGTGAGGATCTAAACATGGACATGAACAATGAAGCTTCTGAGGAAAATGTTTTTTTATGGAGGAAAGAAATGTGTTAAATGTGGGTGATAAACAACAAACTGTTCACAAGAAGAAAACTCCACACAGCTGAGTGAAGCAGCTGAACAGGGATCAGTGAGGTTTTCCAGAGCCAGGAGTCGATCAATGAACTCGTCCTGGTTTGATTTCCCTCGTGCTGTGAAACTGTGATTTAGCTCCAACGACACAACGACTCGGTTCTTCCTGGTTTCTCTGCTCGTCATGAGACTCAAACAGCAAAGCTCTGCAGCAGCCGTGACCTAAATATTATTATCATCATCATCATCATCACCACCTCTGCCTGCGGAGCTGCTTTAACGTCTGAAACCATCATCAACGCTTCAAACACGTTCAACTAAAACCAGCAACAACTGAACCAGAGAGTGAAACCTGCTCACGTTTGTTTGGCTTTCACCATAGCAACCGCTTCATTTCCCAGCTAATCATGACCTACTTACACACACACACACACACACACACACGCACGCACGCACGCACGCACGCACGCACGCACGCACGCACGCACGCACGCACGCACGCACGCACACACACACACACACACAGCAGGCTCAGGCTCCACCTCCCACACACACAAACACACAAATAAAAAGGTACCAACAACAACAACAGAAACATCCAGAACACACACATGTAGCATGATGTAATTACACACACACACACAGACACACACACACAGACACACACATAGACGACACAGGTGCATCGGCTGTGAATACAAAGCTGCGTCGGACTCTCTCACAACGTTTACAGTGATGAGCTCTGTGTGTGTGTGTGTGTGTGTGTGTGTGTGTGTGTGTGTGTGTGTGTGACTCTCTACTGTGGTGCAGTTACACAACCACAACAATAACAACAACAACAGAGCTCCACTCTCACCAAACTAAGTGAACCAACTACACGAACGCTTCGGTTCAGACCGGAGACGAGAAGCTAAACGAGCAGCATGTACGAGACGAAGTGACAGTGTGTGTGAACGATGTGTGTGTGTGTGTGTGTGTGTGTGTGTGCGAGGTGTGTATACTCACTGAGGTCTCTGCACTTGATGGTGCTGTAGTTGAAGGAGATACAGAGGTAGTCACATGCCTCCCGCAGCTCGGGAATGGAAACGCCATCAGGACAGCGGATTATCCCCGACTTGTAGTAATCCTGCCATTTTCAGCAGCGCGCACACACACACACACATGCACACGCACGCACACACACACGCCCCCGCATGCGAGCGAGCGACACACACAAACAAGTGTATGCACACACACACAAACACAGGGGAATGGATAAATGGCGGACGTTCACATGCACACACGAGCAGGAGAGAAAAAACAAGACGCCATTATTGATTCAGCTCCACTCACACAGGCTGTGCAGAGAGAGAGAGACAGAGAGAGAGAGAGAGAGAGAGAGAGAGGGATGAGGAAGAGGAGGAGGAGGAGGAGGGGGAGGGATGAAGAGCGAGCAGAGATGAAAGTAAAAGTGAGCAACGTCACAGGCGAGAGAGAGAGAGAGAGAGAGAGAGCCCTCCCTGCTCCACTTTCCATCCTCTCTCTCTGTGTCATGTGAGACGATCACGCCGGACGCTTTCCCACGAGGCCGCGGGGCAGCAGAACCGGCCTCCTCCTCCTCCTCTTCCTCCCTCCTCCTCCTCTCTTTCTCCTCCTTCTATTCCTCCTCCTCCTCTTCCTACTCCATCTTTCTCCTCCTCTTCCTCTTTCCTCCTCCTCTTCCTCCTCCTATTCTTCCCTCTCTCTCCCTCCTCTTCCCTCCTCCTCCTCCTCCTACTCCTCTTCCTCCCTCCTCCTCCTCTTCCTCTTCCTCCTCCTCTTCTTCCTTCCTCTTCCTCCCTCTTCTTCCTCCTATTCCTCCTCCTCTCTCCTCCTATTCCTCCTCCTATTCCTCCTCCTCCTACTCTTCCTCCTGCTCCTACTCCTCTTCTTCCTCCTCCTCCCTCCTCTTCATCATCCTCCTCCTCTTCCTCCTCCTCTTCTTCCTTCCTCTTCCTCCCTCTTCTTCCTCCTATTCCTCCTCCTCTTCTTCCCTCCTCCTCATCCTCTCCTTCTTCCTCCCTCCTCCTCCTCTTCTTCCTCCTCCTATTCCTCCTCCTCCTACGCTTCCTCCTGCTCCTACTCCTCTTCTTCCTCCTCCTCCCTCCTCTTCTTCCTTCCTCTTCCTCCTCCACCTCTTCTTCCTCCTATTCCTCCTCCTCTCTCCTCCTCCTATTCCTCCTCTTCTTCCTCCTCTTGTGTTTAAAGTCCAGTGACAAACACACACTCCATTAGATCAGCAAAACCACAGTTAACGACTCATCAGCTCCTCCTCTGTAATAACGTCGGTCCAAATGGAAACGATTCGCCGTTTGCCAGAAACATTTCCGAGGCCTCTCTCTCTCTCTCTGTTTCTCTCTCTCTCCCTCTCCGTCTCTCTCTCTCTCTCTCTGCAACAGAGGAGTGTGTTGTGTTGCTGCTCTGCCTCCTGTGACTCTCTGACGTCTCTGTGCCGCTGCCATGTTTTGTTTTCCTATGAACATCAAATGAAACGAGGCTTCGACATCCGCACTACGGTAATCACCGGGGCCTGTTCCACTCTGAGCCGGTGGAGAAGAGGCCCAGTCTCCGGAGCCGCGGTGGAGAAGACGTGAACGACGGCAGCAAAACACGAGCATGAAAACAGAAGAGAAGAGCTAACATCCACGGCTGTTGTGGAGGTTTAACTTCTTCCATCTTTTCTCTTGATGTGATATTGTTGAAAGCTCAAGAACAGCTTCTAAATGGACCTCGATGTTTTCAAAAATACCAAAAACTGCTTGAATCTTCATTTAGTTCTCTTATAAGATGATTTCTGGGTTATTTTATTTCTGGTTTATATTTTTTTTTATGTTTTTTATCGTTCTTTTATTGAAAGTCATTTTACATTTTCTTTTATATGTTGGTCATCTCAAGAAGACAAGAAACAGTTTTCACAGCGTTATGAAGGTTTGCTGCGTGATTTGGCTTCAGTGTGGATGAAGCAGGTTGTCAGGAAGAAGGCACAATGTTTTATTGGGCATCCTGACTAGGGATGCACGATAATAACTATCGGTAAAGATAATTATCGACCCGATACTGGCAGATAACTATCGGCCAAAATACACAGATAAGTCAGATAATGACATCACTAGAGCTGTTTATACTCAGCCAACATCACGTTGTTTTCGCTCATTTTCAGTCCGTTTGATTTGAAACAATAATAAATGTTGATTTATAATAAATACATGTTAAAGTTCAGAGTTAAACATCCACAGATTCATGTAGTGAAACCTGAGTGATCCACCTGTTCAGGATCATTCACGTACGGACACAGCTTTGTAATATCACATCTGCTCAACCACACCTGGAAGTCCCAGTCAACTCAGTGTAGATCAACTCATTGTGGACTAAATAAGAAGATGCCATAAAATAGTGTTGGTTAACTCCCTAACCCTTTAACACTAAAATATAACTACATATTATTTTATAATTTTAAGAAAAATAGCAGCAACACCTACATAACAAAGGGCTCTCAACAAAATGTAATTAAGTGCATAATTTAACAAAATAGTGGAGCTTGATTTTCTATTTTTCTTCTTTATTCTTCACTCCAACAGTCTCTCAGCAGTTTTAAGAGAAAAAATCTCAGCACATCTTTTAACGACTGAGCAGCTTTTACACCTTTTCTCTTTCTTTTCCCACCTCAGACTGTGAGGAGAGAAGAAATAAACAACGGAATAGATAAAATAATAAGCAGACAAACGATCAATCGTTCATATCTGGAGACTCTCTAAAGCCACTGAAGCCAGATTCCTAACAGGAGGATTTCCATCTAAAGACCGAGCTGATGGGCAGTCGACGGATTAGAGGATGAATAAACCAGTGCAGTCTGCTGTATATTTCACCAGGGCTCTGAACTCACTGGGCCACAGAGAGAGAGAGAGAGAGGGAAGTATAGAAGAAGAGAGGAATAAAGATGAGGATAAAAAGATCAGGAAAGTAAGACATAGGAGGGGAAGATGAAAGACGGGGCCACGGTAAGTAAGAGAATAAAGAAAAGAGAGACGGAGGGAGGGAGGGGAGAGGAGGAAGGGCAACAGAGGAGAACAGCGTAACGAAGTGGGAAGAGAGAAAAGCTGCAAGAAACTGAGACAAAAAGAGACGTAAAGGGCAAAAGAGACAAGAAACTCACCAAGATGGCTCTGAAGACGGTGGAGCTGATGCCGTCGGCCACCTCGAACTCTCCCTTCTCATTGGGCCGCGTGAAGTTGTTGTCCCGGCCCGAACCGAACATCCTGAAAAAACACACATGATGAGGAACGGCCCTTACACACAGGTACATTTTTTTCCCTTTCAAATTCCCTTCACACAGCGAAAAGGTGACATACAATTTTTTTTTTCGGAGTGAGGTTGATTTTTCTGAACTTTCTTCTGCCAGGCAACTAAACGCATCAACCAATCATGTTGCGTGTTGCATTAAACAACCCTACACACAACACTATAACTGTGACAACCTGTGTCTCTCTCCACCTTGTCTTGTTTGACAAACATTACAAAGACAACGAAGTGAAGGACGATGTGTGGCGAAGCATCGGTGAACAGCTGGGCCGTCGGGACACAGATCAGACAGTGAGCTGCTGCTGCTGTTGGAGGTTGTAGAGTTGGGAACAAGACGACAGCGGCACAGCAGGTAAAGGAACCGCTGTTGAATATGTGAGGGATAATCAACCTGTAGGTGTGTGTTGTACGGGTTTCAGGCAAAGAACCACCTGACAAGAAGCGAAACTTGGGTTTATATAATCGTTGCATACAGGGCTGGGTTTAAAAAAATGTATTTTTTCCAATTCATATTGCTCTTCATTTGATATCGATCTTTTATCATATGCCATTTCCTATTTCCTCTGTTACTCTCGTGCGATTGACTGTTAAACCCGTGGAGTGGGTCATGGTAAATAAATGTGCATTAATGCAACTGCATTTGGGTCCATTTGTAATGTTAACATTATTATTTTAAATAATGCACCAGGTTAGAGAGTTCCATCTTTGTACAATTTGCAGCATTAGTTCTGTGGAAATCTCTTTCATAATCGAGCAAAACTGGTATTAAAACCAAAATGTCACTGAATGAATCAATATCAAATCGAATTGTCAAATCGGGACCTTGTGAATCGGAATCGAATTGATTCAGTAAATCAGTAGTGATACCTAGATCTAGTTGCGCATATGTGTGCGGTATGAATGGTTTTGATGCAAAATATTTAGCATTTTCATATCTTTTATTTGTTACGTCCCTGGTGTGTAAAGGACTGATGGAGGTCAAGAAGACATTTCTACTAGCGTTTCCTATTGAAGCTTCAAAGCTGCAGTGAGACTTTTACATCTAAACCTTTATCATATACAAATACTGGTCTGTTGCCACCAGCTTTAATTCAATGCTCCTTGACACCAACTCGTCAAGTGTCTGAACTCCAATAAAGAGATAAAAACCTTCTTCTTTAAACATCATAGGTTTTAAACAGTGTCGGCTGCTGTGTCTTGTTGGTGTCGTGGTTTGAAATCAAAGATCACTGATCAACATTGAACTCCAACAACAGACAGTTCCCCTCCTCAGAGAACCCGAGGTCGCTCTGCGTCTCTTCAGACCTGAGAGCTGCTGATATTTGCATCGGAGACGAGTTAATATTAGATGAGGGGTTTGTATTAGTCTGTCTGTAGCTTCAGCACCACGGACAGCGTCACGCTTCTATCAATAGGTTGTGGGCAGTGAGAGGGAGGACGGCGTGTTTCTGGTAACGTGTCTATAAATAAACAGGAAAACATGCCAAATGATCTTATATCTTATCAAGTACACTCATAATCTCATAATCCACAGAACTCCACTGGTGTACAGGAATTCTACAACAAACTATAAAATCTCACAAGATGAAAAACATATTATATATTAAACTATAGTAAACTGCAATGCAAATGTCTCTCTGTCACTCACTCACTTTTGGTTTATGTAATGTAGTTCAATAACTTTAAGATATTTAAAATTATTCTACAAAAGTATCTGCTTGTGTAACCATCTGAGAAACTTTGTGTTCTTCTGTTCAATCCAAACTTTGTTTGAATTCAAATTAAATATGGTTTAATGGTGGAGGACTTCTGTTCATAGCACAGTTTTATATCGGCTGAAAAACATAATATAATACATAATATATTTCTTTTCAGTGAAAGTATGTGGTCTTATGTAATTAATTCAAGCTGGAGGTATGAAAAATGTTTATATAATAGTCTGGCTTTTCATGGGGTGGTGTTCATAATATTGGGCCTCATTCACGAACCGTTCTTAAGAACAAATTTGTTCTTAAGTCCTACTTACGAAGTTTTTACGAAGATTGTGGCATTCATGAATGTTTTCTTATCCAGAATTTGTTCTTAACTAAGAACAAAATCTACGAACAGTCAGGAGTATACTTACGCACTTTTAGGTGCTGAGACTTCTGCAAAAATAACCGATTATAGCGTTTTCTTTTGTTCTGCAGTTGTATGATATTATATGATTTGAATAAGAATTATTTTCTTATCTTTTATGATGTTTTTAATAATCATATATATTAATAATAATAATAATAATTGACGAATCATTTCAGTCTCTTAAAAAACATTATAGACACTTAATTCATATAATTTTTTTCTCCCTTTTCTTTGGGGGCGGGGGGGGGGGGGGGGGGGGGAGGGGGCATACAGCTGCCGATATGATTTTTTTTTCCTAATTGCGGGCTGCAACAGTGCACCTACTGTAAGTGTTCACACTACACACAACTGTTTTTTTTTCATATGTGATAATATGATGATATTTATGGTGGCACATGTGAGAGTGTGGTCTCTGATAACAACCGAAGAGCTGCATCCACGGCTGACGCTACTAAATATAAATATAAAATATAAACTAAATATAAGCCTTTCGTTTGTTTCTTTGTTTAATTCCTGCCGCAGTAGCGCCACTTCACTACTTAAGTGAAGTTAACTTCTTACGCTTGGAGTCTGGTGCTCCCTCCCAGATTTTCATTTGCGCATTTCAACTTTCTTTCTCACTTCACCTTCTCTGCTCAGTGCCTGTGGGTTCTGTGTGCACACGGCCCTGCAGTCTCATGCCCTTTTACGGGCATTGATGGGGCTGTTACCTATGCTAATCATATGTTAATTAGACTCACCTGGCACACGCCCTCAACTTACGAGGAGATGGCATTCATCAAGTAGGAACACAGCTGCGAACAATTCTGAGGCTTACGAACGCGTTGATGAATCTGACGTAGGGTTTTCTTAAGGAACCTCTTAAGAACAACTTAAGAAAGAATCTAAGAAGGTTCTTAAGAAGATATTGGTGAATGAGGCCCATGTCTTTGTTGTGTTTTGTGCGTGTTTACATGTTTACACGTCTACAATCAACATAATTATTTATATCTATATGGAGACAGTCATTCAATTTTTGTGGGTGTTCTGGGTTGTTTTTGTTTCTTTCCCATTCTTCCATTGTGGCTGTTTTTTTTTTTGATGAATGTACTTGTGTGTTGTAATGAATTAACAATATAATAAAAAAATTAATCACAAAGAAAAATGAAAATGTAAATGACATAAACAACACTGGTACACTGCTCTGTGGGTGGTTACCTGCCCAGCATGGTGTTGGGTTGAGCCGTGAAGATGGCCGGGTCCACCACGAACCGCGTGTTGTCCACAATGAGCGTCACTCTCTCGGCCAGTCTCAGTCCGCTGCGGTGTCCCTCTTTACCGCTGAGGTCGTACACGTAGATCATGTCGCAGGGGCCCTGGCCCAGGCTCTTGGGGTGGTGGTCGAGCCCCGAGAGGCCCAGGGCCCGAGGTATGTGTCCTCCGATCAGAGCGCCTCCGATGTGGGAGTAGGGGAGAGAAACCCGGGGAGGACGTGGGCTGGACGACCTGGAGGATGAGCCTTCGTCTCCACGGTCGCGATCTGACAGGGAGAAAGAGAGAAAGAGAGAGAACGACTGATGAGGATCAACACAGGTCAAACATTTAAAGGGATACTTCACCCAAAATCAATAATTCACAGATTTTCTACTCACCGTCATGCCAAGGAAGGGTTTGGAGAACTTTCAGAGTCATCAAAACGCTTTAGGAGTTCCAGGGGGGGTCCGGCTGGCAACGGATTTTCATATAATGGCGGCGGATAGAGTTCACTTTTGAATCGTCCAAAACACACACTATGAAACATCCAGATACCTCCATACTGCTCGTCTGTACTGACCCAAGTGTCCTGAAGCCGCCACATGAAGAAGTTGTTTGGAAAAAAATAATTTGATCTCTGTTTTTATCCTTGTTGTAGCAGTAGCTCCCAGTGGCTTTGTTGTGTTTGTGCGCATGCGGGAGATTTGCTGCGAGATGTTCGTTCGTCGTTGTAAACCATTGGATGTTTGATGTAAACACGGAAGAGCATCTCTTAGCAAATCTCACGCAGCCACTGGGAGCTACTGCTACAACAAGGCTAAAAACAGAGATCACGTTATTTTTTTCCGAACAACTTTTTCATGTGGCGGCTTCAGGACACTTGGGTCAGTACAGACAAGCAGTATGGAGGTATCTGGATGTTTCATAGTGTGTGTTTTGGACGATTCAAAAGTGAACTCTATCCACCACCATTATATGAAAATCAGTTGCCAGCCGGACCCCCCCTGGAACTCCAAAAGCGTTTTGATGATTCTGAAAGTTCTCCAAACCCTTCCTTGGCATGACGGTGAGTAGACATTTGGTGAAACATTGTTTTTGGGTGAAGTATCCCTTTAAGGCTGCAACAACAGTTTGGTAACTAAACTCTCTCAGTCTCCTCCCCTCACCGTGTTGCCGCGTGGGAGACGTGACGTTCCTGATGCACGGCGTCAGCTGGCTCTCTCCTCTCTCGTGGGAGGAGTCACGCGAGCGGTCGCTGGAGCGCCGCCGTTGTTCCCGGTAATGTTCGGCTCCTCCTCGTTCTCTGGCGCCACCGACAGCACCGCCGCCACCGGCACTGGACCCGTACAGACTCATGGTGCCGACCCGCTGATGCTGCTGCTGCTGCTGGTGCTGGTGGTCGCAGTCCAACGCTGACAAACCACACTGACAGTCACTGGTGGAGATGAGAGAACACAGTTATTATTATTATTACATTATTTTTTCCTGAATATGCTGCTAAATACTACTGTGTCACTCTTTTATGAATGTTTTGATACTGTTGTAAAATAATGACCATGTTATGTTCAAAACCTGCTTTGCAAACTTATTTCTCTTTTAAATATTGAGGTTATGTAATATTTTGGGACTTCATGGCCTGAAAAAAAAAAAGCCTGGACTAGCAAATACTCCGTCTGACAGGTTTCCAACTTGGCGCCAACTTTTCTGAAACTTTCCTTGAGGCAACAATAAACCGTTCAGTGACAGCAGTTCTCAAAGATGGATGGAGTGAGCAAAGGCCCTTTTCTCCAGGGCTCCGCTTTTGTAGATAGAGATATTTTCCCATCCTTTGTCCCTTGGATTTTAAGATCCTACGACGTGTCTATAAAAAGCAGTCGACCTGTATGATACGGAGCATCCAGAACCCTCAGGTTAACATGATCCAACTAATAGCTGCAGTTTACCAACACCAAAACAGCTCTTATGTAACATCTTATAAATCTTGTACTATATTTCTCTTAAATCTTACAGCAGTGCTTCTTTTAAAGGTCCAGTGTGTAAAATGGAGGGGGATGACATTTAGCATTCAGATAAAACCATATTCACTCTCTCTGCTGTTTTGTCCTCCTTCTTTTTCGTTGGTTTATTTATACACTCAAAACTCACGAATCACGCTCTCTGGTTGGCTGGGTTTTCCGTTTGGGCTGCCATACAAACATGGCGGCGCAAGATGGCGACACTCTCAAAAGCAAGACCCTTGCTATATATATATAAAAGAAGAATTGTAAGGCTACGAAAACCAAACAAATTTTATTTTACAGCGATTACACACTTATACAATATATTCATGGGTAGTATATTCAGATTTTGCCAATAAACCTTGACAATTATTACACACTGGACCTTTAAAATGTCCATACTTCTGTCTCTCTTGCCTTTGCTCACAGCTTGTTATTTAAAAATATTGCAATCGATGCAAAACTGTTTGGCATCTTACCCAAAAAAACCTTAATAGGGAACATGTCACCTAATTTACCGTGACACTGACTGCAGCAGCCTCATAACTGCATAACTCTGCAAAAAAGAAAAACAGACAGAAATTGAGACGACAGCCAAAAAAAAAAAAAAAAAAAAACCTGACACAGGTGGGACGTGGCTGAAGGAGGGAGTGTGGACAGGACAGAGGACTTTCTTCTCCTCAGACTGGTCCCTTGATACGAGACACAGCCCAAGTCTGGGAGTTAAACTGCAGCCTCATTCTTGGATCAGAGGCGACATCGATGAGCTGTTCCTGTTCTGCAGTGCTGAACTCAGCAGCTGCTGTTTTTTACTGAATCGGCCGCATTTAGCAGAGTCCTGACCTGCACTGGTGGGAAACATTGTTTATAACACAAAGTGGGATCAGTGTGTCGATGATCAATGATTGTACATGAGTCCATATTTTCCCGATATTTCACTTTCTGTTCTCACGTCTACAGTTTCCTGGTGAATGATGTGATTTTATTTCCCAAATGTGGAAGCTGAGGCGCGGAGGGTTTGTGACCAGGTTGTTACTGTTACACTCATGATGATGTAGCTTCATCTGCTTCCTGTATGAAGAGTCTGATCTCATCCTGCAACTCAAACCGTCCCAGACAGACGACAGGACCGACTGTTAAACAGAATAAGTGTGTGACTGGATGGATCCCATCTCCTCGCACACTGTGGATAAAAATGCTGCCTGGGACGGATCTGGTTTTGATGTAGTTTACAGCAGCAGTGATGATGATCTGTTCAGGATTCGGCCGTTGAGACAATCACACAACAAATGTGTCCGCTGCACATCTGGGAGATCCGGGGAAACGCCCGTGCTGCTTTTAGGAAAGCAACTCTGTTTTGCACGACAGTTGAGTCTTTTAGTGTTTGGAGCTTGAACCTCTGCATTTGTTCAGCTTCATTCTGTAAGAAGCTGATATTTTGACACTTTACACATTGTCACTATCATTAATGCAGTTATTTTAGCAGATATGGCCATTTGTGATTCTGATTTCAGCTGAACAGTTGGCTTTGTGTTTCATTTTAACTGTGAATAACTTCAAAATGATGATGATTAAGATGTGATTTGCGTTGGACCTAATCTTTTTTCTTTTTTTACCAAAACAAATGTTTCTCTACATCTTGAGAATATGATTTGTAGTCAACTATGGCAACACAACACTTGTGATGCAAGTAATGCACAACATTGTTGCAGCATTTTACCTGCCTGCTCTTCCTTGACTGAACCATCCCTGTTTATTCCATATTATCACATGTTGTAAACTGTTTTCTTTCCATTTCTTGTCTGTCACTCATCCTGAGGTTTCTCCCACTTTTTCTTGGGAGTTTTTCCTCAGTCGATGTGAGGGTCTTAGGCCAGACGATGTTGTTATGATGCTGTGTAAAGCCTTTGAGACAAACTGTTTGTAAAAATGGGTTATTCAAATAAACTTGCCTTGCCTTAATCAAAAAAAAAAAAGAAGAAATTGCTGCTCTAGCGGTTTGGATATTGCATCTCGCCATATTACAATTTCAATTATATTTCAATTAATTATACAGCTCTGGTGCCCCAGACCAATATAACAACGGAAACAGTCAAGATGATTATTTGCAGGAAGTCGGATCGCTCCCTGGCTGGCGATGTATATGAACTGCTCACTGCTGGGTGGTAATACAGTTTCAGACCGACGTGCACAGACCGTTAAAGGAATGGAAATATCTTCTCTCATGTTTGTTTTTTTTGTGTTTTTTTAATCCAAGTTAAGACTGAACCCCAAACTGCTGCACAACTTTTGCACTTGGTCAAAACTTGGAGTTCAAGTGGGATCACACATTACTAATCAGACAGAAACCAAAGGGCACTGATGCATGACTTCATGGAACAAGTGGATAGATTACCCGCTGCACTGACTCCACTCTCTCTAGGCACACTCACACAGCCTCTTGTGAAGTAAAAAAAAAAATGCTCCGGGGGTAAAGGGTTTATTTTTTTGCGTGCCGAGCTGTGGAACGAGAAGAGAGCCTGTAAAAAAAAAAGAAAAAGTCTGCAGTCAACTCATGTGAACCTTTACAGGAGGCCGAGTGCTGCAGGAACAAGACCGACAACAAACCAAACCACCAGCGTCAGCTCGCAGCTACAGAAACACGCCACCGCCACCAGTATCCATTAGAGAGCGACGAGTCCGAGTGAAACAATCAGAGCGAGAGGAGGAACTCACTTAGGTGAAGCACAACAAACAGGACTCGGCTTCACGCGCTGTTTTCTCTGAGATTTTTTCTCTGATAGGTAACGACCCCACAACGCCTCCTCGAGTGGCTCTCCGAGTGTTTTTCCAGAGTCGGAGGAGCAGAGCAGCCCAGAGAGAGCTGTTACACCACCTGCCCTCCATTTTCAGAAAGGACTTTAACACATACACACACACACACTCCCTCATGCATGCATTAACGCACATGTGAGTGAGTCTGATTCTTTTTGTGGGATGACTTTTTAAATAAATGATGGTAAATACATAAAGATCTAAAGACAGAAGAGTGAATTAAAAGCACATGGACGGTTTTAGAAGTACTTATAATGTGTTTTAAGGTCACGTGGACATTTACAGTCGGCTGCAACGATTATTATTAGGCTTTTCTGATCGGCTATATGGGATCTGCCAATATTTTACATTGTATGCAAATTATCAGATCGGCTGTAATGTCTTAATTCACCAATCTGATCAATGTTTTGCAGATGGCTGGTGTTTTATCCGTCTCATTTACTCCAAAGAAGTTCCACGGCACCGTTTGTTTGTTTGTGATGATGTTGCTAACTAATGGTTCAAGATTCAAAAAACTTTATTGTCAGTCACATACAGTGACAGGGCTCAAAACATAAATGTCACAAAGACATAAAACACACATTTAAAGGCAAGGCAAGGCAAGGCAATTTTATTTGTATAGCCTGTCAGTTTGTCTCAAAGGGCTTCACATAGCATCATAACAACATCAATGAGACGCCTTGGTTTAGCTTTAAACAAACAAACATAGCAAAATAGACATGTCTTATTGGTTTAAATGTGTTTTTTATGTCTTTGTGTTTGTCCTGACTGAACTTTGAACTTATATTGGCCAGTCCTTGAATGCCCTTTAGAGGTCGTTGATGTTTAACCGTTGCATCTCAGTCAGTTTGGGGCAAAAATTGCTTAAGAATACTTTTGCTGATACTCAGATAGTATAGTAAACAAGTTATTTAAATTGACATATTGCTCCCTCACGTGATCGGATCGTGATCGGCCCCAAAAATCCTGATCGCATAAAGCCTAATTATTATCTGTGATTATCGAACTGATAATTTCCTCAAAACGGATTATTGCATTTATTTTAGTATTATTCTGATATGATACATGACATTCCTGCAGTCGTGTTGATGAATGCGTCCGTTTCACTTCCACTGTGACAGCGCGGCCGTCCCATCTGATCAATAGCTTTAAGCTTATGAGGCCAAAAACACTCCCAGGTCTCACTAATGAAGAGAGGAGCTGCTCTCTGGAGATGAGCCGCCGTGAAATATGATGATGACTCCACTACTACTGTAGGCAACGGCATCAGTGAGATGGAAAAAATGGGAGCAGGTAGGGGGCGGGTGGTGGGGTGGACTTATTTTTATTATTTTATAAAAATGGAGTCAGTGACGTATAAAAAAAGAGGCCAGAGTGCTGCCTCATACTCGGCACAGCAGCACACAACTGGATACACATGAATAAACCAACACAACACAACACAACATGAAGCCATGATGGCACTTGCTGAGACTAGACCTAATTTACAGGCCGTTAATGATGTGATAATGTCAAGAAATATCCAAGAAATAACAATTAATTATGATGTAATGTCAAGAAATAGCCTAGAAATAACGGTCAATTTCATAGTCACGTTTTTTTCATAAAGGCAAAAGATTACACATGCTTTTTGTGATTTTATGGGAAAGGCCAGAATTTTTCTCCACCAAGTCCTTGCAATTGGCCGATATTTCTGGGCTATTTCTACGCAATCAATCGTTATTTCTTTGCTATATTTCATTACTATGAAATTGACCGAAATTTCTGGACATTATGATGCAATTAATTGTTATGGCTTGGCTTTTTTTTTTACTATCACGTATTAACGGCCTTGTAATTTACCCAGGTTTTTGCATGATGTGGTTGTTATATAGAGCTCAATATATTAAAAGAAACAAATCCAGTGCGGGGTTAGGACCATTTGTTAATGAATGACTTGTGTTTCCATGCGCAGGGCTTCAAAAGCCGGTAATCAGAGACGCCTCCCTGGATACTGACTGACATCTCAACGTGCTGGACGGCCGAGCAGCTGCGGATGTGATGTGATGTGATGTGATGCGAGGACCGGCCGGGCGGGCGGACAGACGGACAGGCGGGCGGGCGGGCGGACGGCTGACTGAAGGCCTGATTGAGTGGCTAATTGGTGAAATGTCTGGGTGGGCAGAGCCAGACAGAAAAGAGACCAAGCTGTAGCAACAAGGCCCCCCAAAAAAACAAACACGATGCAGCAGCAGTGTGACGACTGCACATCACCTTTAATTCCCACTAACACCCACACACACAACAACACAGTCAAGGTCACAGATCAATTATTGTTTTGATTGTTGACAATCAGTTTGGTCTCAATCAACATTAATGTAACCCCCTCTTCCCCATATTTAACTACATAATCTTATCATGCTAAGAAAATCAATCAATCAATCAATCAATCAATCAATCAATCAATCAATCAATCAATCAATCAATCAATCAACACACTGGCTGCCAGTTAACCTCGGAATATCAAATGGCAGGAATCAAATCAGCCAACGAGGAGCTTCATCTTTTTCCTGTTCACAACAGCTGAGCTTATAGAGCTGCTGCACCGTCTGACTCTGCCAACGTCCTTGAACATAAGACACAGGTCAAAACAGCAGCTGAGGAAAAGAAGAAATGTGCACACACACGCACACACACTCCTCTCTCTCTGGTTCAGTGTGTTCAGGTTGAACCGACTGACATGGACAGAGATGAACCGATATCACAGACACTACTTCATCGTATCGAGTGTGTAAAAAACACAGCACACGACACAATAAGGCAAAGAGTCTGTTATTGATTAGACAAAAGGTTAAATATTCCACTGATGAAACAACCAGCTCTCCTCAAATGACCTCGCAACACATGACTGATGTGTTGTGTTGTGTTGCACCCGACACTTACAGCGTAAATGCATGTTTTAATGTCTAAATGGGATGTTAATGTTTTTTAATTGTTGGGGCAGAAATGAGGAAATGATCATAGAGAGGAGCAGCACAAATAAAAATTTTTTTTTAAAAGCAGGTCGTCCTTCCAGCCAAACAAACAGGAGGCAGGCAGCCAGTGGTCGGAGCAGCGGGGCAGAAAGAACAAAGGAGCTGAGGAGGCAATATTTCACTCGCAGCCGGCAGCTCCTCTCATCTTTCACATGGCCGTGCAAATCTACGGCGGTCAAGATTTCACACGGCGGCGGTGGCAGTGGCAGTGGAGAGGAGAGGAGAGGAGAGGAGAGGAGGAGGGCTAACGTTTCCTGATACCGGGGGCTTCCTCTCTCTCTCTCTCTCCTGATGATACCTCAATTTCCCTCTGCTGAGTGAAAGCCTGCACATGAGTCGGTTTAATGCGTTAAAAAATACGAGGAGAAGTTTTAACAGCTCATCTAAAGGCACAGTATAAAGACACAAGACGGCAGTCTATTAAAAGCATGAGGTGAGAGCCCCGAGGGGTGAGGGTCCCATCTATTATTTAGGGGCTGCTGACACCGACACACTGATGGGCAAAGGCAGGAGAGCTGCTCTGTGGAGGAAATCTAGATATATGCTGAAGCTGAAAAAACAAGGAAATGCCCCTTTATTACAGTACTATGACTGAGATATGAGATTATATGAGATTATAATCTATGATAAATAAAGAAAGGACTCTATTCAGCACCACAGAGTCCCAGCGTGGATGTCAGAGTCCGTGATTTTCTTTTATGGAGCACTGTTGTAAATTACACACTGAATCACACCGAGGAGCAATGCCATGCACTAAAAAAAAAAGTGTATAACATCGTGTAACACAATGACAGCGCTAAATCCTCGGTGCTTGGAAAGCAGCGGACGTGCAGAACCTACCGGTCGGTGTCAGCGGGCCAAGTGAAGACAAAGCAGCAGGGGATGAGCTGCGGGATGACGGCGGCACAAAAGCCTTGCGCTCCTGCGAACAAAGCGGGCTTGCCGGCAGCTTCAGCATCCTCGCTCATTACTTTGCAACTTCATCAGCATCGTTTAAATCGCGCACTAAAAACCCCCGGACCTCGAGTCGCTGCCGGAACATCAGGTCAGACAAGATGGAAAGAGAAAAAAAACACAACAAAAATCCACCGCTTCGACTCCAAAGCTTTGGAGAGAAAAAAAAAGATGGGAAGAGTCACCGGAGGGACCTGAAACTGTGAATGGCCGCGTGCTTGACTGAATCAGAGCGATGCTGCCTTCACGTGCTCCTCGTAAAGCTCCCACTTCTGAGTGCTCGCTGCACCGGCAGTGCATTTAAATGGGAAGCAGGTCGTTAATAACGACATCTAGCTACATATATAGGCGGTTTAATAGCATTTAACCGGAGACTCTCAAATGCTGCGCGAAGCAAATGTTATGTAAATAATAAACATTGTAAGGACTCCGCTAAAAATATCCTCTCTGCTGATTTTAGTAAAAAGTGATAACATTTTATTGCTCAAGCCAAACATTTTCTTTCTTTTTTTTGGAAGATTTTTTTTTTTTTAATTATGCCTATAAAAACAAAACACAACAACCAAGAAACAATTAGCTAGTGTCTCAGCAAACATACAAACCCAGTTCAAGAACTAATTCACAAATGGACATCCCACAAAACAAAGCCCCAAATATATTTTGGGGGAGAAAATAGGCAGGCGACCTACACAAAAGAACAACAAAAACTGACACAGCTTCTCAGGACGAGCTGTTACCACTTCATCTGTCTCGCCATCCAAAGTGGGAGATGACAAGTGCCCACAAAACCAAAAACAAGTCAATTTTTACATGAGGTTTTGCAGTTATCTTTTCCACTAAATACACTTTCTTTAGTCTCTCTCACCATTTTTGAAGGGTGGGAGGTAGGGGTTTGAGCCAGGACAGGGTTATCATTTTCCTCGGCACAAAGTAGGAGAATCTGTAATAACTAGGCCAAACATTTTCAAAAGGAAAAGGACCATCAGCATTTGAATTGTAAATGGGTTGGCACAGATAGCACCAGATCCAGGCTCAGTTGTTGTAACATCGATGTCATTTGAAGGCAGCATCAAGCAGACAGTTATAGAGGGGAAATGTGCTCCACAAGCACAGGAGATTAAAGCCTGCTGAGCACTACATCTGCTAATCAAAGAGGCATTAAAGAGTCAATACAGAAAACTTAACTGACTGCTCAAATGTTCCCACAATCTCCTCGGTTCGACTGCAGAAAGCAACAAGCCAACAAAACAAAAACGTCATCATAACTTCAGAGCCATAAGGAAAATCGTATCATTTATCAATTTTAAGGGGGAATCTATTTGATTGTGAACTGTGACCCAGCAGAGAGACCTCAGGTAATTTCACCGTTGTGGCACCAGGGGACTTCTGCATGGAGCTGAATAAATCATGCTGCTGGTATACACTGATGAGACTTACATCCTGATCCTGTAACAACTTATATAATATAGTACAGACAGATGCCAAAGCCTCCCCTTGTCCACAAAGAAACACTCCTAACTTCTTGAACATCACATGAATAAGCAATAGGTCAATTTGAACTCAGTTTTACCGTCCGTCCTCCTCCAGACAGTAAAATATGTATGTATTATCAGATGAACTCCAGATTGATTCTGATGGGGAAATTTTTTACTAAACCTAAGTTACACATCGAGTCTACATGAAAATTGTTGGCCTCAAGAAAAATCCCAGGTCCAAAACACTATAAAACATAACAAAAATGTTTTGTAAAACATGTGTGTCCATATCAGCAGGAGAGTCAGCAGGAGAGTCATGGGTGTATCAGTAAACATCAATAACATGTCCAGACATGTCGAACTTGTTCCACATCAACAAACAGCTTGTTACCTGCTGGGTGTTGAACTATTCATTGTCGGTGTCTAAACCAGATGAAAAATTAGGGAGAAACTCATAATAAAATGTATTTAAGGGCCCATTGTGTAATAATTGTCAAGGTTTATTGGGAAAATCTGAATAAAGTACCCATGAATATATTTGTATAAGTGAATAATTGCTATAAAATAAAACTTGTTTGGTTTTCGTAGCCTTGTAATTATTTTTCTATATTTATATAGCAAGGGTCTGTGCTGCCATGTTTGAACGGCAGACCGAATGGAAGACCCAGCCAGCCAGAGAGCGCGTTTTGCGGGTTTCGTGTTCATAAATAAACCAACGAAGAGGAAGGAGGAGGAAACAGCAGAGAGAGTGAATATGGTTTAGATCTTCACCTCATCGCTCCATGCTCCTGAAATACTCCCAGTCGTCTCAGTCATGGTAAACAAGTTATTTTGTCCTCGGAGGCCACCGTCACTTTGCCAATGGGAGGGGTGAGTGCGAGTGAGCGAACGCTGCATACTAGAATCTGAACGCTAGATAACACAGTTTTCCCCCCATTTTACACACTGGACCTTTAAAATATTTTCCTTCAAGCCTGTTGGGGATTATGTTAAAGGGATAGTTCAACATTTTGGCAAATTGGCCCATTGCCATAATTGCTATAGTCATAGCAGTAGGTTCGTTACCTTTAATTGTAGGTGTAAGCTATTTTCAGTACGGCGGAGCGCAGCAGCTGGCTGCTCAGAGCTACGCTACGGAGGCTAACGGAATTTCTTGGTTTCCCTCATTAAACTCATCAAATACAACATCCCAAAACTCCACAGCGCTTTTGTAGACAAGTTGTGAGCTGCACAACCACCACGCTATGAGATAATGACGGAACGATACGAAACGGAGCCGTTTTCGAGGTAAATTCATACAAAACCGCTGATGCGCGTTGCGTTCAGGGACAGTTTTTCAGCAAGCAGTCTCCGTATTTACCCTGTATTTACCTCGAAAACGGCTCCGTTTTGTATCGTTCCGTCATTATCTCATAGCGTGGTGGTTGTGCAGGTCACAACTTGTCTACAAAAGCGCTGTGGAGTTTTGGGATGTTGAATTTGATGAGTTTAATGAGGGAAACCAAGAAATTCCCTTAGCCTCCATAGCGTAGCTCTGAGCAGCCAGCTGCTGCGCTCAGCCGTACTGAAAATAGCTTACACCTACAATTAAAGGTAATGAACCTACTGCTATGACTATAGCGATTATGGCAATGGGCCAATTTGCCAAAATGTTGAACTATCCCTTTAAAATGAAAATGTGATGAAAAACACATACATTTCCACTGTTGTGTAAACATATAAATGAAAATGCAGCAATCACAAAGGAATTAATTGAGAATATTAGGCTACTTGACTCACTGCAGTTACCATGGCTTAGATTGAAAACAGCAGACATGGAGGATATTTAAGTTGTAGTTAACCGATGGCATTCAGGTCATGGTTAATGTTAAGCTATAACGTCAGCTCACATGAGCGTCAACCCTGACAAGCTGCAAGACATGTATGGACAAAGTGTAGTGATTGACAGGCTGTCAAACCCCCCCAACTCATCCTGAAATAAGCCTTGAACCGACCATCATCCAGGCAAAGCTCCTGGACCAGCTGGTTTTACTCCCCATGTTTATCCTCTTCCTGAGGGGCACGTACCCACAGATTTATGTTTCCCTGCAGGAACCAATGTCTCACTCCATCAGAGCCGGAGAAACTGCCTAAATTACATATCGATTAAAGATAGTTGTTCTGGCTATGGAACCACGTTTTTTAAATTCAAAATTTCAATTTAAGTGGGTTTTTGATGATAACTTAAATATTGCTTCCCTAAATGTATGTTACATTGTTTACAATTACTTTTTGCAATTAAGATTGGACTGTAAGATTTACATTGATTTCTTTGTTTTTTAATTTTTTAGGAAAGTCTTCAGCCATAATTGATTGATTGATTAATTTTTTCTTTTTGTCTGTGTTATTTACAAGTAATTTAGCAGATCATCTACTTCTAATTTTAAAATGAATTAAGGAAAATAAGATTTCTTGATCCTGCTCCTTTTGATACATGGAATGGAACCTATGTTCAATTACCATTATGTAAATAAGTAGATAAAGATAGAACCTAGACTATTGAATATGAAGGAAATATATTATATTGTATTTTTTAAATATTATTCAGGCAACTACTTTCCATTGGGAGATTAGTTACTTCTGTTAGGCACAGTCCTCTATACGCTTCCCAGTGTCAGCTTATCAACTATGAACACATTCACAGCAGTAACTTTACATTTAGCTCAGCAGCTCTGATCAACGTAACGTTAGTTTCCTTAGCAACCTAACGTTGCAACCGTTGATGGACAGATAGCACTGAAAGAGACTGTTTTTCCATTCATAAACATTACAAAATGATTATCTATGAACTTACCGACGAGGTTATTTAAAAAAGCGAAATGTCCTTCAGCATCGTGCTTCACAAACACCTTGTAGCGACTAAGAGGATTTTGGACTTTTTGGTTAGCCTGTTAGCTTAGCTTTAGCCGCTAAGCTAAACACATAGCGGCTAACGGCTGCTAGCTGTGTAAATCAGAGTTGTTTTTTTTAACACAACCTTACCTGCTTACGTTTCATTCCGACTCGACGTTCTTCTTGTCCGGTGGCTTCTCTCTGTGAAATCAACCGGTGACCGAAGCAAAAAGGGTGTCTTCGTAACAAGTCCTAGGTTATATCAACTGGTAGCTACACTTGGTTGTAGGTTCTTTTTTGTTTTGGTTTTGAGGTAGCGGAGATCACGTTGGAAGATATCGCGATAAGATAACACATTCCTCGGGAAGCCGCCCCCCTCCCCGCGTGCACATACTTGCCAAACATGGTTATCTGATTTAAAAGGCATAAAAACACATACACAGAGGCAGATTTATTCATTTATTTGTATACATTCATAAAATATACATTTAACATAGTTATAAAAATAAAATATCATATTTTATTGTAGCCTAATATAAAAAATATAGGCTATACAGTTTTTTCAATAGTATTTTTACTTTGTCATTTTCAGCTTGACCTACATATCCATTTGGACGTCTCAGGTTGAAGTTATTAACATTGCGAATAGGTGTGCAATGCAATCATACAGACTAAATCTAGGCTATCTAAACCAGTGAAACCCAAATATAAGGGCATTGTCAATTCAAGCCATAAACAACAACGTTGGTCCATCTTTTCATCTCCTTCAGTTTGTTGAAGTACACTAAGTAGCTTTAGGAGTGGTTTACAACGCCACCTGTCGAACTAAAGTGCATACACAGCAGGGAAACTTTATCAGTTCCCTTAATCATTTTCATAAATATCCAGTTCACAAATAAAATGTAATAAATAATGTAACAATGAACAATAAAATACAACAAAAGTGCAATCTAAAAAGAAGCAGACGTCTAGGCGAAGAAACATTTCAAATTAAATAGAAAAAAGTAAGAAAGAAAGACAAAAAAAAAAGTGGTAAAAGTTGCTACAAATCAAATAAAAATCAACAAAAATCACGAGTGCTTTGACTTGAGGAGCTTTTCCAGGAAGTTCACAGCGTATTGGATCTCCTCTGGTGTGAGGTCCGGGAGGTCCTCAGGACGCAGCCTCCTCCTGGTCCGGCCCAGGCCCAGGCCCAGCTCCCTGCTGCTGCCGCCGCTGCCGCCGCTGCCGCCGCCGCCTCCCCGGGCCGCAGCGGTGTGGATGTCCCGGAGCCTCATCTGCAGCCACTCCCGGCGCTCCTGCAGCTGCTTGTGCTCCCCGACGTTGTGCATGAGCTGGACCTCACTCACCGTCCTTTTCCTGTAGACAGGGGTTATGAGACAGATAAAGCACATTGATTACCTGGCTGTGACTGACACAAGGATGCGCGTTAATTAAGTGCATAGATGATTTAATGACCCTCAAAGTGAAGGTGATCTTAATTGATCTGAAACCTACCTCATGGGACGTCCTTCACAGAGAATGGAGAGGTGTAAAATACAGAATGAAATCAACACGATTTTGTAGTGGCTGTTACGCATCTTGACCTTGATGACCTATAAAGCAGAAAAAAATAAATAAATAATTTATTTCAAGAACTTTATTATTGGATAAAGTACATTCAATTTTTGACATTGAAATTCCGTGCCTATTTTAGCCTATTTATTCCAATATCCGACACGTCAAACGTTAAAATACCCTAAAACTGACATAATAATCAATTAACCTGAAGATTATCCATACTGAACATACCTCTGGTGCTGGTTTCTCCTCAGTCTGATGAAATTAAAAGTTTTGTACAAAGGTATAAAGTGGTATAAAGTTGAAGCCAGGCTCGTTTGGCCCGTTCGCTCCCATCAGTTATTATAACCACCACCGGTTCCCTAACTTGCTTTTATAGCCGCTGGGCCCAGGCTGCCATTGATGAGCCGCCTTCATTATTGCGGTTGATGTCACACCTCTAGCTCCTGGAGGGAGAGGGAGAGAGTGGGAGGGGTAGTGCTGGTAGTGTTTGGTGGGGAGGAGTGGGCATAGGAATGGCGACCCCTCCTCCCCCCCCAACAGCATGTGAGCTCCGGGCTTTCACCGCTCTCATGCACCGCACCAAAGTTAAAGTGGAGGAGACCATTGATCAGCGATGAGGTCACACCAGCCGCGACGCCCGTCAACATGTTGACATCTCGACCTATGGGTGCTCAGTGTCATTACTACGTTATGACACGAGGACTCGCTGCTCATGTGTTGGAGTGCATGGCGTCATATGTTGAGCCCAACTCCTTCACATCCACCAAAATCTAAGTATTCACAAGTAGATGTATTATGGAATATGAAATGAATATAGACTAAACTTAATCGGTATAAAAACTAATTTATTCCCATCTCCATTAATGGAAACAAAAGCAACAGCACTTTAAATGATTCCCCTTCTTAAACCTCGAGCAGCACTTTGCTGTATATTCTGATTACTTTTTTTATTGCAACTACATTTGGATATTGAGATTGCCATGTGTTCTATGTATTATGATATATTTTAATTGTGATGGATGTGGCCTGGAGCCCAAGACAAGTTTCCCTTCACGGGACAATAAAGTATACCTTTACCTTTATACCTTTATACAAGAAAAACATATAAAAAGTAAACCAAAAAAATCAATATACTTATATGTATGGAAAAATATGTATATAGAAATGCTTATATCATTAAACTGTTTTCAAACATGTTTGAAATAAAAACAGAAACACATAATGAGAAGTATTTTTCATACTGTATGTTGTTTAAGTAGATTAACATGTATTGTAATGTATAATATTCTCACAACATGTTAAACCACATAAAAATCCATCATTAATACTGACTCTATCTCTATCAGTTTACTGTCCAGGTGCACAACTATAGGTATTTATTAAGTGTGCACCCACATGTAGGCCACTGTATGTTGACTGTACCATAAGTCAGTGGCCATTTATTGGTTGTGGAGGTTTTTCAGACGGAGGTTGAGTCACAATAACTGTGAGGTCTGTATGAGTATGTTTGTGGTGAGACGTGGTGGTCGTCTGGTCAGGTGACTCACGATCCAGGTCATGAATGGCGGGGGGTTTGGGGGGGTCCACCTCCTCTCTTATCTTTAAGAATATCATGCATTTCATAAACTCATGTCATCATGAATCCAGATGATGATGTGTCACGTTATGTGATAATAATATATCCATGTGTGTACGTGGTTGTTACATTCCTTCACAAGTTTCCCTGATGTAAATCTGTTTGTCTTTTCAATTTATGATTATTTAAATTGAATAGACAGGTGTAATTTTATTTCTGTCACTGCAGCATAACATATCTATGACCGACACATAAGCCGATGTCTTTATTGAAATATTTATCCAAGACAAATGATCCAAGGAAGACTGTACTGCTCTTTCCATTAGAGGCAAACCATTTTTTTAATACTAAACTGCACTTTCCCAGGAACTTTTTCTTTCTTTTTTTTTTGTTTTAGCACAGAACTTCCCTCCACATTTTCAATTTTGCATGCTTGTCTTTTATTTTTTTCTATGTTTCCAGATCCATTACTCCACATCTAATGTGACCTTTTTTGTCGGACTTCCAGCCTGTCTCACAACAATGGTGCCAACATTTGGATGGATTTATGACGCTCATTGACCATTAAGGCGTCTCCGTGGTTACATAGGAGCCTTACTCAGGAATTAACATTGTTTTAATGAGTTTGCCTCCTAAAAAAAGAGCTTTTACAGCAACGTGACGTCAGAGAAAACTTCCTGAATCAAAGAGTGAGTGCGAGTTCAGGAGTTGTGTCAGTGGGTGATGCTGTTGTCGTCACTGTCTCGGTCACGACTGATGTGTGAGCGTGTTAATTTGAGAATCTGGAGAATTACAAACTGGTCAGATACAGTTTATTTTTGGACTTTACAGGAACATTTGTTGCAGGGGGAAGTTGATGATCACCAGTGTCATGGACGTTGAAACAGTCTGTGATGGCTGTAATCATTATCCATTCATGCAATAAGGGACAAACTCCACGGTCCTTTCTCAGCTCACAGTGGCATATCGTGGGAAATGTTGTGCTAAAAAGGCTGAAATATTGGAAGATCTTTTCTTGAGCTGATAAACTCTGACTTCTGGAGGCTCAGACTTAAAGTTTGGACTATTATTCTTACACAGAAAAAAAATGTGGGTTTTATTTGGTTCTTAAAATTTCCCCAACAGCAATGTCACACAGGGAGGCTTTTGCAACACTTGTTAAACTTAGAGCAACTAATGAAATCCCACTGACGTCTATTATATGTCAGTGGTGATGGATCTCTTGTGGGTGAATATCTTAAAACTTGGGCAAATAAAACCTAGATAGATAACAGCTTGATATAAAAGTTTTAATGTAGAAAAAAAAATTCAGATTGAATTGAAGATATTAAAACAATTTAATATAGTGAGAGCAATTTATGATTTGAATTTGAACAGTGTAAAAAGGTTTGAAACATTTGAGTGTACAGTGGGGAAAATACGATTTTTGCCCTTATTTCACTTGATCAAATGTAAATTGATTTATAACCTTATTATTTCTGGATGTTTTGTTGAAATTCTGTCTCTTTCTGTTCAAATAAAGCCACTATAAAAACTATAGACTGTCCAATTCTTTGTAAGGGAGCAAACTTAGAAAATCAGCAGGGGATCATAACTTATTTTCCCAAATGTATATGCACACTAATCTGCCATAACATGTTATACACATTAATGTTGTGACTGATCTGTGTATTTTCTCCAAGTCCAAGTAAGTGAAATTACTTGTATTTAACAGGCCACAACAATAGAATCGTCGATGGTCACCTTTTTTAATGTTATGGTCGATCAATCGGTGCATATACTATATTTTTAGTTAATGAGTGAGTGACCTTTTTAGCTTCCAGGCTTCTCATCCTTTCAAATCCCAGCAGCCTCCACTCTGCCTCTCTGTCTGTCATTCAGGCATCTCTCCCCGTTCAGCTTTCAGCCACAGGTGTCTCACCGCACCACACCGCACGGTCCTGAGAGAACTGACCTACTACTTATTATGGTCTTACACACACATAACAAACCACACATTAGGGAAACAAGAGGGCATGAGGTCTCCAAATGGACAAACCCACCAGCAGGAAGGTAGATATATTGTTTTAGCTACACAAACTGCAGGAGTGAAAAGCTTTGAGGCGCCAATGCCACAGTGATCAGGTCTAAAAGTATTGATCATCATCCTCAAGGGGCTGCTTATGGCTCCTCCTTCTGCTCCCATGAGGTGAATAAAAAGAGCATGACGGCGTCAGTAGAGAAGCCGGAGTATGACTTTTATTTTTACCTCGTCAAAGAGGATGAGAGGAGATCAGTAGTAAATTTGTTGAAATGTGTCTGTAACTACGCTGTGAGATCTTTTATTCAAGCAGTTATCAGGTGTGAATGAACCACGAAACATCCAGTACTGATTGATCCTCAGTCGTCAGCCATCGCACCATAAACAAATGGCTCATATGGTGATTAAAGTTGTTTACATACCAGCTTTACAAGATTTACAAGAGACAGTGACCATCATTTCGCTTTCCCGTCAGACTATTACGGACAACGGTGGCCCAGTACGGCCTGTTTAGATGACACCCGCTGAACACGTTGACCTCTGACCTCGGCTCAGGACCCTAAACCTTGTCGTCCTCATTACCTCATGCCGCCTCAATGTGCGGCATGTCATCACCTATGGCATGTGAAAGCAACAATGTGTGAGGGAATAAGCTACAACGACGAGTCAAAGTTATCGGTCTCACAACAACAACAACTCACACTACAACAAATACAGATACAACGACTAATTAGATAACTACAGATTCATCTTTACACTCAAAGTCATTGGGCTAAATGGGGCCGTAAACAAAGGAATAGCAAACATGCCGGGCATCGCTAGCATTCACAGTTATTCAAGTCAGGTGCATCCGTAAGACAAGCTGGTCCCCAAGACTTTAAGAATAGTTAGAGAGGAGTAAATAAGGAGAGGGGAGCTGCTATTTCGGACCAGGCTTTGACTTTTATAGAGGGTGACAGCATGTCCTCAGACGGGTGACAGAGAAGATAAATAACATCACACAGATGCTTCGCGTCTCAAGTCACTCAAAAGAGAGCGAGGAGAAAACAAGAGCTTGCGCTGTTGTGATTAGGTAATTGATTTATAGATTTATAGAAAGTAAGAGAAGAAAAAATGTGTTGTATCTAAAAAAAAACTGTGTTAATGATCAAACATTTTGAATATTTTGAGAGAAACATGAAAATTGCGACACTTGAAACATTTCCTGGTAGATCAGTTTGGTCAGTTGCTAACAGCGAAAACAAGCTAAAGCAAAACAAATTACCACCTATAAAGTTTTTATTAACATTATGTCTTTGTCCACCTGGTGAGAGTAGTTATGTTTTTACCCTCCTGAAAAACAGCCTACATCATTGTTTTACTGCTAGCTATTAGCTGTTAGCCATTAGCACTGATGAAAGCTGAAGAAAACGGAATAAGAAATAGTGAACATAACCGTAGCATTTGGTATCAGTTTGTCTCATTTCACTTTGAACATAGCCTACTCATTGATTGTTCATAGCTTATAAAAACGAGAAAGAAATAGGCTAACGATAAGTGCGGCTTTAAATAAGATAGTTGAATAATCATAATCTGTATCACTGGCTGTTATGACTGATTGATTGATTAAAACCTTTATTTAGCCCCTTAGGGGAGGTTCAGGTGTCCGAAAAAGCAAGGAGAGGCAGACGACAGTCATTTAAAAAGAAAGATAACTCTTTAAAGAATAGGTAATTAGCTAATAAGGCTAATGAATGAATAAATAAATGAAAGGACAGCACGAGAGAGGCATAACCCACTTCTGAAGAAAGTATTAAACTGCCAGATCATAAAAAGAGAGCCAAGTCCGTTCAAAAAGTGCCATGTCCATGGGTCAAAGTGCCAAGTCCATGTGCAGTAAAACAAGGTATATCCTATATTATATTAGCCTATATAATAGACATGGTGTTCAACAAGATAAAAGGATTACATATCTTACATTATCACAGTTCAGACAAATCTCTAACACCTAAGTAGTAGTAGGCCTAATGCCCTCCAGCTCCGTGTGATTGACAGGATTTACTACGCTGGGAGTAGTTGTGTCAACTTCTGAGTGAGCTCATGGGCATTACAGGCAGTTCATTACCCCCGCCTGACCCCCTTTTCCCAGAACTGACTTGTCCGGCCTCCCTAAAGGCAAAAAGCACCATCATTTTACTGCCACCAGACACCATCACACCAGACCATTACCACAGGCTGAAATCCCCCCTCATTTAGCTGCATGGGTTGATTGCTTTGATCCGGCGTTTTGCACATTCGACCAATTTAACAGATTTCTTTGAGGCAATAACTCTTGCCATGTGTCTGAAATGTCTGAACCATCTGCCTCTGTGATTTCGTCTAATTAGCTGCAGTGCTTATAGCTTTTTCTCTGACTGGCGATGATCAAATGACCAAACCGGGGTGATGATGATGAGTCAGTAGTGATCAGTCTGCCTATGTTTCTGTATCCACATCATTACAGGGTTGTCGTTAGATCGCTTTCATTAGTTGAAACAACCGTAAGGGTAAAGCCAAAACAAATTCTGCTCCCAAACCTGTTTAGTTTATGTCAGCATAGGGACTATTAAGAGACACCAGACTCGTAATAGCTGTGTAACATATAAAACGATAAGAAGAGTGAATCTGCTCAAACAGAAACAAAGCTGTTACCAAAGATGTCATGTGTTCAAATATGACTTGGACACATAGAATTTTAGCAATTTAGCAGTGTGGCTCCATTGATAACCATGTTCAGTGTTGGTCAACTCACTTTGTCTTTGAAATATCTCAAAAACTTCTGTCCTCAGAGGATGATTCATAATTGTGTTCATTAGGCACATTTACATCGCAGGAACTTTCCCCAAGAACCGGTAATCTTTCAAGGAACTACGTACTTTTTGACCATAACCAGGAACCAGGATTGATGATCCCCTGTACTTAATTCACCTAATTCACTAGTAGATCACAGATGCAGTGTAATATCTCAAACATTGTCAACACAAAATGTGGCTCAGATGTTCATGTTTCTTACAGGATAAAGCGCCATCACTGACCTTGGTCTTTTAAAATGAACTCAAAACCTTCCTTCTTAAAATGGTTTTTAGCACTTCTTCTGCCATGTTTGTACTGTTTTTACTACTGGAATCTCCTGCTATTGATTTATTTTATTGAATTTGATTTGTTATTTTATTGTAAATCTCTGTTGTTCCATGTTCATTCTGTGTTTTTATTGCTGTTTTTATTACTGTTGGCTGTTATTTTATTGTAAAGCACTTTGGTCACCAATTGGGCAGTTTTAAAGGGCTATACAAATAAATCTTGATTGATTGATTGGTTGGTTGATTGATTGATTGATTGATTGATTGATTGATTGATTGATTGATTGGTTGATTGGTTGATTGGTTGATTGATTGATTGATAAAGCCTTCGTAACATTTACTATCCCTTATTTTTTCATGATCATATCAAAATCTGGTCAAAAAATTGTTTACCTACTTGACCTGCAAGCTAATGTTTGTATAGATGTTGTTGTGTAGCTAATATAACAATTTCCTATTGTCACACACCTCTTGAATTATCACTTGCTGTCAACCTACACAGTCTAATAATTAACTGTGTATAAATGTCTGTGGATCTAATGGGAATCTGAACTCAGCCGCCGCCTTCATTCATGACACAGGGATGTGGGTTGTCGTCTTGGGTGCGATAGTATAAGGAGGAATATGGAGGGAGGGAGTTGGGTGATGGTTTCATGATTGTGCTGCCCACGGTATAGCTAAATGTGGTCACCATGGCAACAGAAAACTCCCCCCCCACAGATGACAATAACGCGAATGTGCCCTCGACGGAAATATTGTCAGAGCACAGTGAGGAGGACATTAAGGTGAAGGGTTATCCATGTCGGTCTTTAAATGAGTATGAGACCATCAAGAGATGTGTTGGTGCCTTTAACAACACTTTGTTCTGCCAAAGTAACGTAATTAGACAAATGTACAACAACACTTTAAGTTGTGTATCACTGCTTTAAATTGGTCTATTTACCATTAATTAGCATCTATCTTTGTCATGCAAAAGTGAATGTATTTGAATTTAATTGCATAGACTACGGTCGTCAGTGCAAACAAGTTGCAGAGCCCAAATAAATGATAATAATAACCTGTTGCTTTTATTACTAATGTGTGCGCTTGCTTTCAGAACTGATGTATAAAAGCATTATGAGAGGAGAGGGAGTGATTTTGTAGCTGCTGAATCACAGTCTCACCACTCCCTCTTGTGTGATATTGCTTAATTAGAGGTGCAGAGGTATAGAGTCTCTGTAGCCAGAGGGTTTGTGTTGTTGCTGTTTGCTATGGCAGTGCAGCCATCCCCGCCCCCCCTCTCTTTTTTTTGTGTTTTGTGCCGGCTTGTCAACGAGTTGAAAAGCCGGATATCTCAGCCTGTGGCAAAGTAGTTGTGAGTCATACGGTATGTGTTAATAGCCCTATCTACCCCCACAGATGTATAATGGTCATTTAGCACCGTGGGACACAAAAAGTCTTACTCATAACCTTAAAGGGATAGTTCAACATTTTGGCAAATTGGCCTAACCCCTATAGTCATAGCAGTACTGTAGGTTCGTTACCTTTAATTGTCGGTGCAAGCTATTTTTAGAACGGCGGAGCAGAGCCGTGAGCTGCTCAGAGCTACGTTACGGATGCTAATGGGATTTCTTGGTTTCCCTCATCAAACATCAAACACAATCCAACAACTCCAAAACGTTCTTGTGGACAAGTTGTGACCTGCACATTCACCACGCTATGAGATAATAACGGAACGATACGAGACAGAGTTGTTTTAGAGGTAAATACAGAGACTGCTTGCCGAAAAACTGCCCCCGACGGGAACGCTCATCAGCGGTTTTGCATGAATTTGCCTCTAAAGTAACTCTGTCTGGTAACGTTCTGTTATTATCTCATAGTGTGGTGAATGTGCAGGTCACAACTTGTCCACCAGAGTGTTGTGGAGTTGTTGGATTGTGTATTTGATGAGTCTGATGAGGGAAACCAAGAAATCCCATGAGCCTCCGTAGCCTAGCCTACCTTGGCTATATGGCCAAGTGCAGCTCGCGGCTCTGCTCCGCCATTCTGAAAATAGCTTGCACTGACAATTAAAGGTAACGAACCTACTGCTATGACTATAGAGATTATGGCAATGGGCCAATTTGCCAAAATGTTGAACTATCCCTTTAAAAAAATGGACGGGTCTAAGGTTATGTTATCATTCTAATGTTTTTTTGTTTTTTTCTCTTTATATCTTGAGCTTTTACTATTCTAACTACTTTATATAATGACTTAAGTGCTATTTCTGTCTCCGAAACTAAGTCTTATTTTGTAATTTCATTCACTTTGAAGATCTTGGGACTTTGAACGGCAGAAACTAGTCAGAAACGTTGGGCTTCATGATAGGTCAAAAAAAGAAAGAAAAAGAAAAAAGAAGAATCCAGTTCACTGCACAGCTTAACAATCCATCTGATGATCTATAAAAACCTTCCCTTCAAACTATCAGACAGTAAAATATGGTCTCACACCACGCGGTCCCTGGACAGATTTAGTCAAACTAATGGTGCGATGTGACAGAAATGGGTCAAAAAACTGCCAGACAGACTCTATAATGGAAATACTTGCAATCTTGCTGAGGTACATTTCCTCCCACAGGCCTTTTATAATAATAATCCTAAAAATAAGAAAACGTCTGGAAAAGAAAGCTCTCATTTGATTAATTACTGCCTAAAACAAGAAGCATACAGTATGTAGCCTACTCAATTAACAAGGGGGATAATTTAAAGTACAGCGGTGCTCGAATCCTCATTCTTCACCTCAGAAATAGTCAATAGACAAAATATTCATCCACATTTTATGGTCTTCCTCAGCAGACATAGTCATACAGTATTAAAGTATTAGTATTAGTATTAAATGAAATGAGTTTCAAATAAGTCTCTGTCATCCAGGATGTGAAATTTGTAATTACTTTAATTTGAGTTAAGATGATGTGAGTTAAGGAGCCACTGTGGTATATAGTTTTTTTTTTAACCACCTCTACTACAGTCTTGTTTTGTCTGTGAGAAGAGGATATTCCTGGAAAAAGACAGAAAGAGATATTTCTAACACGTCCTTGAGAAACTGTATAAGCAGCACAGCAGTAGACTGGTCTGATGTAGGAGGAAAAAAAAAACTGAAGAGATAACTTTTAAAAAAACTGGGCCAAAATGTTCCCATCTCTTCTTTTTGTTTTGCATAGTGCAGCACAGAAATGACAGAGCAAAACAGAAATAGATGGATGCAGAACTGAAAAAAATATCAACTGTTTTCATTCTCATGGTTTTATTTTGTATAGTTTTTTTGTTTGTTGAAAGTTGACCTGTTCAGGAGGAAAGTTCCTGGAAAAGCTCAATCTTAAACCCAGTAATCAGCCTAATCATTCAAACTATATGTCGACCAGTTAGTTTGGAGGACTGTAGGCTAGAGCAGATAGTATAGTGCGACATCTAGTGGTTAAACTATAGATTACTTTTTATGAGCCATTCAGCCATAAAAAAAACTCTCCACAGAGGCCACAGATTTCATCAAGGCAAATGGTATTTAGTCTCATAAAGACAACATGAAGAGGTTTAGTGCTGCCTACAAAGAGTCTCAATGCTGTTATAAAAGTACTGCGATTGTAAACAAATCCACGACCCATTAAAATCTCAGAAGGGGACCTATAACTTGTCAAAGGTAAACTAGTGAATTATCTTTTCAATCTGGCTTTTATTTGTCAAATGATTTTAGCGATTAAGTTTCCATCTACCTGTTACATGTTATCTTCCTAATGTTTTAATTTCTCTTTGAATTTTAAGCTTTTACTATTCTAACTACTTTGTATAATTACTTTAGAGCTTTAATTATTAACCGTTTTATTAATTGACTTTAATTCTTTCGCTATATTATTGCTATTTCTGTCTCGTCTTATTTTGTAATTTCGTTCACTTGGAAGATCTTGGGACTTTTAACGGCATCTTGACCCGGAATGAAAGGTGCTACATAATGATCTAACGGTGTTTGAATCAGCACAAAGTTGCATTTATGGCCTTTGGTCTGAAATTGACACTGTTAAAACGTAGGAATAATATATAGTAATGCTTTGGATGTTTAGATAAAAAAAAAAAGAGACATTTGTGTCGTCATATTATTTGAATGTGGACTTTACATTCATAACAGAAGCTAAACACACCACAAATAAACGTGTTTTATTCTTCACACTGCCTTGTCGAAGGAAAGTCCTGTAAACGATCAAATCCCATTTTCCCCGAATCCCTCGAACGCAACACGACTTCTCGGCGGCAGTCGCGGCGTCTTTGATGTTTGATTTTCTCGGACTGGAGCTGAATCTACACTGAGGTAATTATTAAAATTAATATATTTTGTACAATAAATTGTATATTACAGCTTGTGTATAACTTACTGATGTGACGTGTTTCCATTTGAACCGTGAAAAAGTAACGTAGCCTACGTCCAAAGAGGACAGGAAGTTATGCTAACGTGAAAATTGGAGGATTTTTTTCCGATATTGCGACAAAGACGAGTTTTACTATGATTGAAGTTGAAAAAAAAAGTGAAAATGCTATAGGAGGTAGAAAACCAACGCTGCCATTTTCTACTGTAGCGGTATCAACTCTATCAACGCTATTACATTGTTGCAGCCGGTGATCTCATTTAACCGAGGTAATAAAACATATTTTTTCTTTTTAAGCACTAAAACATCACAGAAATGTAAAAAAGGGGCTACAAGTCATTCAAGTCAACATAAGCACAAATAGCCTGCACCCAGAGCACAGATCCACAGTAGGTTGCTATTGCATGTAGAAAGTGGGCATTAGCCTACATATTTCCCGCTGAAATATTTAATGTCCATGATCGCTCTTTGTTTTATCTCAGTGTATATTCAGTTAGGCGCATTTTAGACACAAATGTCCTCTGGTGGATACAGTATGCTAATCTTGATTATTTAGGGCTGCACAATTAATCACTACAGTAGGCTATGTTATAAAAAAAAAAGCTATATGGCCAAGTGCAGTATCCAAATATATGGTGCTAAACCAAATATATAATTTATATCATCATTCATAATATAGCAATAAGATGTTATTTTTTCTTATTGTGCAGCCATTCTATTGATATCTATTGATATATGTATTGATTTTACATCACTGAGTTTATTTTTACAAAGGCAAAAAGCATCAAGTTGTCCACCTGATGTCCATTTGTTTCAGGTGTAGTTACATGTTTGTTTGCATTAATACCATTTAAGTAGTAATAGAGATTGGCCATCAACTGTTTTGCCCTTTCTTCTTTAATATAAGTTAATGTTCTTGTTTATACAGACTCATGAGTGACTTTGAGGAGGAAGACTTCCTTTGGGAGACTTGGATTTCACCCGTGAAGAGAAAGAGAAAAAAGACCCCCAAAAAGGACAAAACATGTGCAAAACACAAAAGCCACATCACCGCGAAGACCGAAGAGAGCACTCAGAAGAAGAAAAAGAAGAAATGCAAATACACAGATGCAACGGAGAAAAGGAAAGAGAAGAATAAAGAAAAGAAGGAAAAGAAAAAGAAGTTGCCAGTCGGGTTGGATCACAGTTTTGTATTCACACAGGGTTGCACGTGTGTTTCCAACCCTCCTGCAAAATCAAAACCTCGCAGCACGGAGAGAAGAAACCCCGATGATCCGACTCAAGAAGACTCAAAAAACAGGAAAAGAAAAAAGAAAGTGGCGTGGGATTTACCACAACCGGGCTACATCCGCGTCAAACGTCCAAAGTTCGTCTCTTCCACGCCCAGAGACAACAACAACCAATCAGCGGAGGAGGGAGCTGTGAGAAACCGCCAGGCCGCAGAGACGACCGCGAGTCGACCACAGGACGACGACTCCCAGTGCACCGGCGAGGACATAAACAGCCAGGACCTCTTCATCACGCAGAAGACGTTCAGGCCGTCGCCACCGTCCTCAGCGCCCTCAAGTGGGGAAACCAGCGACAAAGGAGTTTTTATCACAACTCAGGAAGAAGGAGCAAACGTACATCGACAGCAATCTCATCCCAAAAAGGTAAAAGAGCCACAGAGGCCAAAGACGGCGAGGATGACTCTCGAAGACGAAGAGGAGGAGGAGGAGGAGGAGGAGAGGTTAGACTTGATGCAGCAGAATCCCAAGAGCGAAACTTTGTCTTTTCAGAAACAGCTGGATTTAAACCAAAATGTTAAAGTGCCAGTGAAGCCCAGTGTAGTGAATCCGTACCTGAATAAACCAGTTGTGTTGAGCCCGTCACAATCAAAGCCAGATCTCGCCCGTTCTCCAGGCCGACGCTCTCCCTCACATCCTCAAAACACCGATGAGTCTTCCCTGCTTCTCCAGGTTTTAAAAGCAAACATGTCCACGCAGACGGAAAACTTCTTCACCGCCGAGCTCTGCTCATTCCTCAACTTCTGCCAGAAAACAAAAGCGACGACTTCTTCGGGTTCTGAGAGCTGGAAACCTCTGGACCTGAGTCTGCCACAGAGGGTCAGGAGAGACCTGGCGAGGTGCGTTGTGTCTGTGACGGAAATCGGAGATGAAGAAGCCGAGCGCAGCGACAAGAAGGCGTCAACTCCGCCTCCAGACGAGACGATGAAAGATGCTGCTGACAGAGAGTCCAGCCGGCGGCCACCTTGTTCCTCGGAGATGGATGTGAAAGACGTCGAGGTGAAGAAGGAGGAGGCTTCAGGTCGGAGCCGATTGTCCGTCGGTTCACGGAGTAAAGGAAAAACGACCCTGAGCCCTCAGTCGGAGTCTGAGGGCAAGTCTGCCAACTCCAGCGAGGACAGCGAACCGCCCAGCAGCACCGGGAAACCAGACCTGACCCAGGTGATACCACATGATCCTCTACTGGTCCACACAGTCACTACACTTTAAAAATATTCCGACTGCCCACGAATAATCTTAAGGGGATCGTTCAACATTTTGGACGTAGGTTTGTTACCTTTAATTGTCGGTGCAAGCTGTTTTTAGAACGGCGGAGCAGAGCCGCGAGCTGCTCAGAGCTACGCTACGGAGGCTCATGGGATTTCTTGGTTTCCCTCATCAAACTCATCAAATACACAATCCAACAACTCCAAAACACTCTGGTGGACAAGTTGTGACCTGCACATTCACCACACTATGAGATAATAACGGAGCGTTACGAGACAGAGTCGTTTCGAGGTAAATTCATGCAAAATTGCTGATGCGCGTTCCCATCGGGGGCAGTTTTTTCCAGCAAGCAGTCTCTGCATTTACCATTAACTCTGTCTGGTAATCTGGTAACGTTCTGTTATTATCTCGTAGCGTGGTGAATGTGCAGGTCACAACTTGTCCACCAGAGCGTTTTGGAGTTGTTGGATTGTGTATTTGATGAGTTTTATGAGGGAAACCAAGAAATCCCATGAGCCTCCGTAGTGTATAAACCAACTGCTATGGGGATTATGGCAATGGGCCAATTTGCCAAAAATGTTGAACTATCCCTTTAAAAACCAAAACTGCATTCGATCAGTAGAAGGTGTAAAATAGATTTTTTTTTAGCCCTGAGGCACAAGCTGAGGTTCCCTTTCATCAGTTTGTATCACATTTACATGAATCACCCTCATGAATGTGCTGCACATGGAGAAATAAAAGCATCTCTAGCACAAATACATATGATAATGTACAAATGGTTCTATTGCAACAACTTCCTTTCAATCATAAATGAAGGAGGCTAATGTATTTTATATAGTCTAGTATGTAAAAGAGCCCACTGTACATTTCTGTATAGTTTTTATGTAAGTTGTAGACCAGTTGTTGTCCTCTGAATTACTGCTCTTTAAATATCACTTGACTACAGCTGAACAACAGCTCAGGAGAAACTAGCTTTAATAAATACACAACTACCAGTAAATTAATATTTTGAGTAATAATCAATGGGCTTGGGGCTAAGAACATGTTTTAACCTTGACACTGTTTTACCTCCCAAGCAATAACACAAAGACTTTTATGTTAGAATAAAAAGAAACTGTGCTATAAATTAACAGATTACTTTGCTCTTTTGTTGGGCTGCAGGTCCGAGCGGTCCAGACGAGACTCAACGAGTCCTTCTTCTTCAAGACCAAAGGAGAGGGGCGGGGCCTCAGACCCGAGTCTCCACTGATGAAACTGGCTCAGGGCAGAGAGAAGAAGACCAGGAAGAGCCACTGAGGTCAGAGATGACGAAGTCTGGACACGCTGCATGAATTCAGCTGTGTATAGTTGCATTTTTACTTTTTTACCTTGTTCAAAATTAAAGACAGAATTCACAGTGTTCGGAGCATGAGTTTTAGATACCATTTGATGTGCCTAACACAACAGTCCTGCAATTAATTAACCAAAATAAAGGTTATCATACACAGTTTGTGTTGAAACTGTGCTGGAGAGATTTGACTTTTACTTTTTCTGAAAACTTTTCTCTGTTCTGTATAAATCAATTAAAGTTTATTTATTGTACAGGAACTGAGTGTATTTAACTTATTTTATTCATTGATACACTTCAATATGCTTAAGCTTAATAAGTTAACCTCTTGTGTAACCTCATATTATTAAGTACATTTAAGTTCAGATTTACCATGATGAGAATCCCAACAGTTATTCTGTCTTTTAAACAAACCAAATACCACTATTCAAAAGAAAGAAAACATCTTTATTGATATTATTGCTAGTTATTATACACAGCAACCAACAACGGTTAGAAAACTACCCTTGATTCTTTATCATAGCTCCTGCTCCTTCATTGTAGCTGTTTGTCATTTTCTAAAGTGGATCAGAAATGCAAAACTACATTCTCAATATTATACTTTAATGGTACTTGAGCTTGGGTTTTTGTTGCTTTAAATGCTTTGAATGGAGCCTACAGTACGCAGCCTAGTTGTGTCTGAAGAGCTTGATCCCCATCCAGCTCCAGAGGTGGAAGAAGACGTAGACGGGGATGGTGACGGGCAGCAGCAGGCTGTAGAAGCACAGGCTGCTGCTGCTGGTGCAGCCCTGAGGGAAGTTCTCGTCCACGGCCGCTGAGTAGAACAAACCGAAGAGAGACACGATCGGGACCAGCCCCACCATCACGGACAGGGAGAACATGGTGGCGTCTGTTTGTTACAGCGTCGAACCGTTGGATCAATGAATAATGTCTCACAGGTAACAGGTGGTTAAGTAGAGTCAAACTGTCTTATTTAATCCAGTAATCAGTTACTTGAGTTGGTTTAGTTTGCACTGGTGCCTCCTTCTACTCCTGCGCTGGTGTGGTCGAGGTGTCGGCGGCGTCTTTCTGAATGAGTCTGGCCTCCTGAGGGATCATGTTGGGGATGCCGTCGATGATGGGGTAGGCGATGCCGAGCTCCTCGTTGATCAGCTCGTTGGTCTTCGCCTCGTATCTGTCAGGGATGTGAGGTCATAAAATAGACATGTCATCTTCAGCAGGTCATGTTTACCAAGTCATCAGTCAACACCTGACCTCTGCGGCCGTCCAGCCTGTAGTTTTTATGGTACGTTTATTTTAACAGACAGAGACGGAATATCAACAAAAAATCCAGAAATTAGCCCATATCATCATTCAAAGCTAAAGAAAACTAGAGACTTTGAGTTGATGAGTGTCTCCAGTGTTGGACCTATTGTCTCCTCTACTGAGTGACAGATAGAGGATCACCAGAGAGCTGTAGTGGGTGTGGTTTAAAAACAAAAACAACATGTTTTTGCGTTGTTCTATGATACATTTGTCATAATTTCAAAGTATGTAAATCAGAGATTATTTCATAGATAAGTCAGAGCCATAGACTGCACATCTTTAAATCAGACTTCTGGGACAGAGAGAGGAATAAACATAGAAACAAACTGGTTAATAAGGTGCAACTGTCTGTACTATACACTTATCCAAAACATGAATGGCATGGAGATGCACTAGTCTTGCATGGTGTAACTAGAAAATTTCCTCTCGGGAAATTTTGAATGGGCCACGGGAGCTACTGCGGGTTGTGCCATCTCTGTCAACATGGGAATCAAACCCACGATCTTAAGGTCAAGACAGAGCTGATCAGACAGACACATGATCATCCTTCTATAAGCACTGATATGGAGGAGCTGTAACCACATTAGGTTACCTGTGTGTGTGTGTGTGTGTGTGTGTGTGTGTGTGTGTGTGTGTGTGTGTGTGTGTGTGTGTGTGTGTGTGTGTGTGTGTGTGTCTGTAATCACATGAAGCTGGCTCTAGAGTCTGTGTGTGTGTGTGTGTGTGTGTGACTGACTTGACACATAGTTAGTTAGTAGCTGCATCCTGTGTCAGTCTGATTTAGCTGTGTCTGTGTTTATAAACATTTAAACGAGCGCCAGGTGGATTGTTTATGAAGTTAACGAGCTCTGGCCTGAGGATCAAAGAGGTTACCACGGCGATAGGGCCCCCCGCAGGCTGAGACAGACAGAAACGTGGAGAAAAAGAGCCATTTTCTGCCTCTAAACCGGTCTCACATTTAGGCTTAGGGTGAGAAAACGGTAACTCCTATCAGAACAAAACACAGATCACGTTGCTCTAAGGACTTCCTGAAAATTTCGGTACGATTTGGTGTTTCTACAGTAAATATTTTGGAGAGGATGGCAGTTTTAAAACATCAGGCCGTTCTGCTTCTCTCCGAAAATATTTGTATTGGAGTCAATGAGGAGCAGGGACAGACGTGGCCGCACTCAGAGGCTGATTCTGTAAGTTCTGTAAGTCTCTCTGATATTTTGAGCACATGAATTGATAGATAACAAGTTTGTCTTACAAATTCTGAAAAAATTATGTCTGTAGAGTGTAAATTGTGGCCGTGCTCACAGTTTATCCAGAAAAAATACTGAATGTTTCTTCACTCTGTCCCACTCTAACCGATGATGTCACGTGCTCTGACACGAACATTCCATGCAATACACAACCATTATAATCTCATAATTTCTCCAAAAATGATCATGGTCATTGATCAGGGATTGATCAAAAACTATATGACCTATCAAAACGTGGAGTAATACGACAATACACAAGACTTGTGTCTACTGTTTAAAGTTTAAATGAAGTCTCTAGGTGAAAGTATGCCTGAGCAGTAGACGTTTGTTAAACTCCAATGATTGGTCTTTTTCGGTCTTTTTTTTCCGCCCGTCCCATTGACTTACATGCAAAAATTTTGCGCAGTTTTTCGTGACTTACGTCGCACTGGTCCCTGCAGCTACTTCATAGCTGTTGGGACCAGTGCCCGCTGCGATTGCCCGTGGCCCTAATAATAACATGTGATGTCTGTCAGACTGTAGCAGCTAAAAATGTCCTGGAATATGATTTCAAGACAAGAGTGGGAACCCTACCACTGTAAAACAGACATAGGCTATCTGTTATATTGTATAGAGAGTATATTTTCAGTATATACCCAGGGGGCAAAGCAAAAAAACGGACACGGAGCGTTGTAAAAGCTTTGACACCAGAAATGATATCTAGGAACTTCAAGGATTAAAACCTGGGTGGACAACCCGGTCAACTAGCTGCTGGAAAGCTACAGGGGGCCAAAACCCCTTTCTGGGGTCATTTTGCTGGCGAAATGATGTAAATGCGAATATTTAGGTACTACAATGGCATAAATAGTCATACAACTATAAAATTTGGCAGAGAGTATCTTGACACATAGGGGGAGGCATGAAAAAAACATTCTGGGGTTTGTTGCAACTCAATTTTAAGATATCACTCTCAACATCCCAAAAAAGACCAAAAAAAGTACTGTTCGCCTGACAAATTCTCATGAAAATTATTATTTTTCAGCACTTTATGGAGAATATCTATGCTTAACATGTATATAGAAAAATTCCTTAATTCATAAGCTTCCATTTGAGTCCAAGATAGCCTTTCTATACCAAAAGCTCCACTTGCTGTGGCCAACGGTCTTCTCTATCTATCTGTTCACTTTGGGGAGACCAGAAATAGAATGTTTTCTGATCATACCAGTTAACATGTAGTTTTTCACAATAGGTGTTGCATTGTTTGGAGACAGCCTGTAGCTTTCCAGTAGCTAGTAGAAAGGCTATCTTGGACTCAAATGGAAGCTTATGAATTAAGGAATTTTTCTATATACATGCTAAGCATAGATATTCTCCATAAAGTGCTGAAAAATAATAATTTTCATGAGAATTTGTCAGGCGAACAGTACTTTTTTTGGTCTTTTTTGGGATGTTGAAGGTGATATCTTAAAATTGAGTTGCAACAAACCCGAGAATGTTTTTTTCATGCCTCCCCCTATGTATCAAGATACTCTCTGCCAAATTTTATAGTTGTATGACTATTTATGCCATTGTAGTACCTAAATATTTGCATTTACATCATTTCGCCAGCAAAATGACCCAAGAAAGGGGTTTTGGCCCCCTGTAGCTTTCCAGCAGCTAGTTGACCGGGTTGTCCACCCAGGTTTTAATCCTTGAAGTTCCTAGATATCATTTCTGGTGTCAAACCTTTTACAACGCTCCGTGTCCGTTTTTCAAAAAACTGGGATTTTGCCCCCTGGGTAATATATAGTATGCTACACATCAGTATAACAAACTCTCCCCAAAAAACAAACAATTTTTGTTCCCCTGAGAGTAAATGAATGGGTGAAGGTTTTGTGTAACAATATAAAGAGTTAGCTAACTGTCATGCCTACTATTACGTCAGACCTTTTCAGCATTTCCTGTATATTTAACGTGTAGCTAATCTGTTGTGTGTGTGTCATCATATCATATGTAGTTATGTGTTGTGTGTTATTATTGTGTGTGTGTTTGTTTACCTGAGCGGCTTCTTTGACAGCGGACAGACGAGGAACTCGAGCAGGGACTCGTCAAACGCTCCTTCGTCCTTCAGCTGCGTGAAGCTCCTGACAAACAGCGACGACGGCGTCAAGGTCCGAGTCAGAGGTTCACGTTTCACATAGCGGTGAGCACGAAGCGTCTCTGTCACCACTTTACCCAAAACATTACGAAACATGACCAAACTACTGAGGAGAAAAGGAAAAGACGCCAAAAACCCGTCCCGACGGAAGAAGCTCGTATCAGTGCAACCGAAATATGAGTCCGCTTCCGGTCCGCTAGCAGTTGTCATTAGTTCCGCCTGTCGCGACGCTGTTTTTATTTCTTTTTGCGTATAGTGATCGTTTTAATTCCCTTTCACTGACATTAAATATTAAGTAAACGACATTAAACATTGTTAATATTACAGTCATACATATCTCCATAATATGTTTTATTGAGCATCAACATTGCTACAACATGTCCACAGAGTGGAGACAAGTAAATAACATAAAACAGTGCTTATATTTATATTTATATTTTTATTTACAAGTGTTTGAAAAAAGGCAGAAAACAACAACAAACAAAAGCAAAAACAAATACCCCATCATTCCCCAACACCCCACCCCCTTACCTTCCTGTTTTTAATTAACAGGACCTAAAAAGTTGACACTAAATACATAATAAATAAATATTATACCCTAACCCTAAAATAAAATAAAGCAAACAAACAAAAAATGAGAAAAAAAAAATACAATATAAGGCCTCAGATATTTGACTCCTCAGATAGTCATAAATATCTCTTGGTGAGTGATTGTATCTACAGTTTCCACATTTAGCCACAAGGTGGTAGTGTTGCACTGTTTAGTTTAAGCTAAACTGTGTGATATGAAACCAGAATATCAATACAAAAAGGCACCAAAACATATTAATTTAATTGAATTACGGTAAGACAATTTAGACTATAAGAAGGTGCTTAGCTTCAATTCGGTGCTTACATGAATAAATTGAAACTTTTTTTTATGAGGTAAATCCTTTAGGCTAATATAAACTCGAACTGTACTCTGCATCAAGTAGAAACTAATAGAGGTACATATTTTGTGAATTTCACTGTGTCATTGTTTGAACTGTAGTCCCATTTAAGTCCAATAGTTGTCTCGAGCATGATTTCCCAGCAGGTTGTGCCTATATGTCTATATTAAATACTGTCAGAGAGCTTGGTGCCAGCCACAGCAGAATGCATTCCTCAATCCATATGGCTGAAGATATTGCTCTGAGACTTTCCTGGCAGGGAATCAATGTTTTAAAAATGCTTCTAGCTGTAATATATCCCACAGTACAAGACCTGCTTATATAGTTTTCGTTTTCCTCTTTGCTTCGCTGCCAAGGGCTTGAATACATCAGTGGTTATAACAACTGTAGCTGTGTTCAAGCCAAAATGGGATGCATTGTAGCGCAAATGATTGAGTGATTTGCTGATGGTTGATGTGGCTATTGTGAAAACTGAAGAAGACATCTTGAAAATAATACAGAGAAACCCCATTCAGAAACAGTGTATTGACTTGGTTGGTGCAACAGTAAACGACCAACAATCACACCATGGCTTGAATAGCACCGTTATTTACTGCACACCAACATCACTACTAGAAGTAAAAAAGAAAAGAGTCTTCAGATACATTCTTATATAAAGTCTGTCTGCGAGACTGAGAAACATCTGTACATGACCAAACAGCCACTGACGATGCTCAGATCTAATTTAACACAACATTGCCCCTGAAGTGCTGATGAAGTTTCACAGCGGCGATGAAAAGGATTATTAGGAAGGAACAATATAGCAGGAAAGCTTAGAATAGATAACAATTAGGAAGTCATGGTGCATATAGTGAGACACAAAGAGATACAGGAACGTTTCTATTTTGTTCCAAAAGTAGGAAAAACCCTTTTGTTTAAACCAATTTAAATGGTATTTGTATTAATAACTATAAAAGGTATCTTTGAAGGACAACCCACATGAACTTAGATTGAATATCCTTTATGTCTGAAATTAAAACTGGACAAGGAGGACAAAACGGTAGGCTACACTGTGTACTGGCATGTAATTCAACACAGACGTCATAAGTAGATGTACAGTATGTAGGGAGGAACTCAAGAAATGATTGGAGAAGTGGTATTGATAGATCATAATGCTCCTCCAGGTGGATCAGTTGCTGAGGCCCGTGACGCTTTCACCGACAATAGGAAGCTGTTGGTGAAAAATCCATCAGTTTAAGATATTCAGAATCAGATAACCTAGAGACTCATATCTTCCTCTGTGTTTGGTGAACAAAGCTAAAAGAAGAGTGGATATTGAAAGGGGAACTATGCAGGTCTGGTCTCTTCTCTGTGTTGCTAACCCTCCTCCCGGCCATGTGCAACGTTATATCATGATATACGATGTAACAATGTGTATATTTGTGTAGTTTTATCTGTCATAAACAAGAGATTACAGGTTACGGGGCCAAAAGACGCTATAGGTGGAAGGCAGAGAGCTTCTATTCTCCCTGTAACAAGTTACAAGGCATTTAATTAACCATCACAATTACTCCAAAGTTGTTTAATTAGGGTAAAAATGTAGCATCGTTACGGGAAAAATCCTGCATAGTTCCTCTTTAACATTAAACCTCATTCCAAATAGTGTTAATCTGCTCCAAATAAGTCACTGGTACCACCGAAATTAGCTATATCATGAGGTAATGTTATGATAGTGTTGTTTTCACAGTTTGTTTACAGCAAAAAACAGGACTTGGTGGTTATTTCTGTTTGGATACGGCAAATAAATGCATTCGTGGAACATGCTCTGTTCAGAAAAAAGCCATTAAAAGAACCCAATGATGAGAGATAGTGCCGAGTTAATGAAGCTTGTGACACTGCAACTGGTCGGGAGCTAGTTTCAGGACTTTTAGCTCTTTTGTTTCCTTGCAGCCTCCACCTTCCATGTGTTCTTAATGATAACCTCTAGGGATTCTGCGTGAGGCCAATAATTGAAATGGAAATTAGGTCTGTGTTGCGCACAGTGTCACGCTGACTGAGGGACGACAGAGTGAATCACCGCTTCTTCGGTCTGATGGGCTGACGTCAGTAAAAAAAATAATAAACCAAGGACGGTTCCTCCACGTTTCAAGCCATTGGTCACAATGTCCTGAGTCATACCTCAAAATTATTTTGAAAAAAAAAAACTTGATGACACAACACGACACGGCCCCTCTATAACCAAAAGGTGGCTCAGCAGACTTGGCAGAGGAGTTGGTGCTTCCCTGCCAGGGTTGTTACAAAACTAATAAGTTCTAAGCTTTCTGGGCAGAGAGAAAAGATCTCTTATAATCTCTCTGCCATCAGTACAAACGCTGTTCAGTGCTTCTCCAGCAATATTGTTGCAGGAGCCAATATTGTGTTAAAGATAGCTGAACTTTTTGTTATAGGTTATGGTGTGTTTTTATAAACTTTGGTATTTTTTCTGTCTTTTCTGCCTAGTTTCCAATTGTTCTGTACATGGGCGTAGTGGACGAGGGGTACACGGGGGACATGTCCCCCGCACTTTGGGGTCATTCTATGTCAACTCAACCAGAGTTTGGCAACTTTAGAATTTAGATTTTTGATTTTGTATATCATTTTTAAAGAGCTAAAGTCGGTTTCCTGGTGCCGTGCTGTTTGTGTGGTTCTTTAGCTGCTAAGGAGAGGTGCAATTGAATGCGAGAGGATGATAAATCACTCAATAGACCTCTGAACAATTTGTCCCCCTCACTTCTAAAATGATGGCTACGCCGCTGGTTCTGTAGCACCTGAACTAGGCACTGCACATGTGCACTGTAACACAGTGTTGTTGAATACCTTCATGTGTGAGGAATCTAAGAGCAACTTGGATGTTTATTGATAGAGATATTATACCTGGATGTACAACAACGTTAGCCTAACAAGCCAGACTATATCACTAAAATGTCTAGTCTGGAAACGACCGGTAGACCTCGGCTCAATCCAGGGGCCGGGATGAAGGCTGTCTTTCAAACTGCCTCTGCACGCAATAGGGTAGCGCTACGACTAATCAGAGCAAAGAGCAGGATGACGTTAGCCTGACAAGCCAATTAAAATCGACGTCGCCATCGCGTTAAGCCCGCCCAACGACTCTCTAAACAGATAGAGCGCTGTGATTGGTGAACACAATCGGTGTTCGAGACTCAAAAAGTTCCTATGGCTCGTTTCTAGACTGACCTATGGAACAAATATTTTTGCTACCGCTAGGGTGCGTCTAGATTTCTAGGCTACAACAATGTGGAATAAAGCTGCAAAACGATGACATGACTGAGTGAGGGATAAACAATGTTAACCTATATACAGTATGAGTCCAACCAGTTGGAAGTACAATTGTCTTAAATTGGCTCCGTGCATCAGACCCTTGTGGATGTGTGTGCACAGCAAGGCCCCGTGTCCCCATTTTGGGAGATATAGTATGTGTTATACTTTCCACCCATGGCGTACTGTAACTATTTCATTTTTTTTGCATGCAGAAGATCCTCAGAGACAATGCACAATTCGGCAGCAGCTTCTTTTCATATCATGCCTCTCTGTGGTTCTGCACTAAGGACGAGTGGGAGAAAGAGCTGCTGTGCTTGGAAGACAGCGGCGCGGGTGTTGCACACTCAGCAGCAGCAGCAGCACGGGGGGCTTTTTTTTTTGCAGCACTGCCCACTCCTCCCACTGATATTTGACAGAGCTTTCATCAATCCCACACCTTCTGCTGACCTTTTCACTGTCACTCACCTGTGCACCGTTTCAAGGGTTTTCCTGAGATGACTCTTCATCTGACCGCCTCAAGCTTGTGTGTTGGCTGGCAGCATCGAGGGGGAGAAGGAGCCTTCATGAAGCAAGAACATACGGTGACGGACTCAACAAAGCTCTCACAACCCTGATAGCGACACCTGACGCTCCTTTTATTCCTCCTGGCGGCAGCTGTCGTTACAATGAAAACACACAGCGCTCTGTCTTTTCATAATGATAGAGCGAATCTGTCAAAGCCTTGTATTGCACACCTTTGTTCCTTTTGCTTTCACGGCGTAATAGAATATTTCCACTCATTAACCTAATTACCACAGACCCACATACATAGTTTATGGTAATGCAAAAAAAATTATCCCTCCCAAGTTTCCATTATATCGCCAAAGTAAAAAGCCTTCATTTTCCCTCATTTTATTACCTCGTCTTATTTGTAGAAATCCACTTACAAGTGCTTTCACACCTGCCTGAGGATCCAGTGAGCTGAAGTTATGCTCTCCTAATTGAAATGATAACTAGTACTTCGAATTTCATCACTGCACCCACACATAGAGTTAGAAATTTAAAGAAATATGTATTCTTGGCATCTTCTAGGCCTACATATGGCCCGCGAGAACTTTTTTTTTTCCTTGAAATTGAGCGGCATGTGAGAATTCAATGTCATTTGTGCGGAGTTGGGAGTTCTGATCGTTTCCTTGCTGAGCGTAGGTTTTATCTATTTAGAAACGGGAGATTAGGCTTCTCTTCCTGCCAGGACAAGCTTTCATTTCCATGCTGAAATATTGCTGATGAAGCATTTGCTGCTTAATCTGATAATCAGATCCCCGAGGACTTGCTTCTCTCCTCCTGTCTTTCTTGTCTCCCATGTACCTTTAATCCTCCTCTATCTCACCCTCTTTTCCTCTCATTTCTCATTTCTTCAACCCCCTATCTCCACAACTCTTTTTTTTTTTTTACTTTTCACCCCCCTCCCTCTATATTTCATTCCCCCTCTTTTTTCCTTCCAGTCAACACATTTTGCTGCCAACAAAGATAAAAAGCTAAGCTCCTGCTAATGCACCTGATTGATGGACAGGCACAGATCCAATGAAGCGTTGCCCTTCAATTAGGCCTCCATGGTCACCTGGCAACAGTGCACCCTTCAATTAAGTCTCAGTGGTTACTCAGCAGAAGCGTGAGCCAATGAGGTGTAGGCAAAGGTTGACACTGCATCATTACTGCTCCCTTCAAGGCTCCAGAGAGCCGCCGCCGGCTTTAATCACTCAGCCGCCGGTTAGCGCTGCAGATGTGTGTGTGTGTGTGTGTGTGTGTGCATGCTCACGGCTCATTGGACGTGCTATAGCTTTACAATACCTTTGATGTCATGAGACTTGTTTATGAGGCGTTCATGGTAACTCACCCAAACAATATCGATGCATGTCTCCAGCTTTTATGATACTTCATACACAGCAGTGTGTGTGTGTGTGTGGCGTTGCAGTGTGCAGTTACATGATGAATTTCCACTTTGAAGACACATCCTCTCGATAATAGTATCTATTAAAAGAGGAGGAGGCAGCAGAGGGAAAGTGAATTCAAGTGGGGGAAGGATGACGTCTGAGAGAGCAGGAGTGAGAGGAAGAGGGAGGGACGGCAGAGAGGATAATGACAGAGTGAAGGAGCGAGTGAGTGGGACTGAGAGAAATAGTTTCCAGCCAGCTCTTCGGTGGACTAACAAGAGAGTAGGATGTCGCCTGGAGGTGATAATTACTGTGTGCTCCGGGGTTGCGAGGCTGCAGAGGCCCACACATTTGCCCCCAGTTTAGCTGCACTACAGAGGACAAGCTGTACCAGGATGGCTTTATTATTATTATTTTTTCCCAGTGTTTACCCCAGAGTTTTATACTTGAAATTTCCTCTGAGCATTCAGGCCATCAAGAGAAGATAAAATTCACTGCTGAAGTCTTAAAGGGTGACATGAGGTTATAGCAACTCTTTATAGCAAAGTGAATCATGTGGCTATTCTGGGAAGTTTCAGGGGTAAAGGAGACGTTAAATCAGAGTGCAAGTTGCAGATTGCAAGTCACAATTCAGTTGAGAACTTGTCAAAGACCATCTAAAGTCAACTATCCAATTTATGGCAGCAAGTCCAAGGCCCACCTCCCACCTACATGTTTTAAAAACTCTTATTAATGGCAAAAATACTCTAAGAAAAATACAAAATACTGGTTTGAATGGCTGTACCCCCCTTAGTACCATCCCTTCCTCCAAATAGAGAATTTGGAAGTCAAGCTTCAAATCCTTTCAGGGAAAGACTTGAGTAAAAGTCTATAGCTAGAGAATCAATCTCAAGTCTTGTCAAAGTGAATCTCAAACAAGGTGAAGCCAGGTCTTAACTCTCGTCACGGGTTTATAAGCTCTTTATGAGCAGTGTAGTGTCCTTCAGCTCATTGTTTTGGTTTTGGCCTCAGCTTTACTGCCTCGGTTCAAGTCCTCCAGCTCCAGCATGCGGGCAGGTGTTCTCAGAAATATATAGCTCACATAAACCCACTGCACTGTAAACAGCAGATGGACAAAGTTAGAGAGGAACTGGTGAAGAAAGACGAACACCAGCTCAAGAATCCTAATGCTGCTCTGTGAGGACAACTGTTTAAAAAGGCCATGTCAGATTCTGCATGCAGGACAACACTATAGCCACTTGCTACAGCACCATGTGAAGACAGATGATGCTAAACCCACAGTGTCTGAATATTCATTGTTTGCAGAGATAAAAGACACAGACTTCATTTTGCCATTGCCAAATACTCATTCTTGACATTTTCATGACGGGATCATTATGAACAGCTTCCCAGGATCCACAAACCTGAACCACAAAACAGAACAAGACCAACAGAAAGTTTGGGAACAGTTAGCCGACACACAGCTCCAATCCTCCACAATTACCACTGTTGTATCGCTGCATTATTGGTACCTCAGATTGTAAATAATGAATAGGTTGATGCTGTTTTTGTGTTGAATTATTGATGGAGATTGTTGACAGCAGAGGTTTTGGGTAACTGGGGGGATTGATTGCATTTGCACAGCAGTTCTATTTGATAAAGCTTCATGACAGTGTGTAACCTTTACAGATCTGTAAATGTGGTGCAAATGATTTAGAGCTGGTATATGCAAGTGTCAAATCAGCAAAAGTAAAATTTACTCATACATAAAACATACATCCCGACACTCCAGCACTTTCAGCTACAAATGCACAGTCTGCATGGAGTCACATGTCTACTTATAGAAATTATCTGTGTTAGAATAATTAAAAGCAAAGCTATTTTATCTTTAATGAAATTCCATGTGCACAAAGTGCTTGAAAGCCAGATGTCTGAGTTTTCCACCAGCACTCAAACACACCATGTCTTTGTGGATAACCCGACTCATATGCACAGGAAGTTTATTAAAAACCAGGATATAATCAGAACCATCATGATCATGTTTCACTCAGTCCAGTTACAGTAGGCTAGCTACCGCATCCTTGGTCCTGCTTTTGTTTGACCCAACCCAATTGGTAACGTATGAGTGACTCATCCATTTGGCTTAAAGCAGAAGTAAGTGGTCCGGTCGTTTTCGCTAATGCTGCGTTCCAGGCAGACTGTTGAAATCGTAAATTACAGCTTCAAGTCACAACTTACGACTTTGTAGCGTTTCAGGCAACCCACTCTTGTTTTTCCGACCTGTTTTACCGGTGAAAGTCACTATAACGGCCACTCGTAACTTCCGACCGGTGAACTCGTACCAGATCGAACTGGTACCACTTCACGGTCGGAAAAATACGAGTTTCCTTGAACGCACCATAACAGTCCTCGTCCCTACGTCGCCACATTCACGGCGTCCCTTGGCTGCACACACAGCCCTGCATGCTGTTCTCTCTCCTCATTGGATAAAAACTGTAGGATACGATAAATGTTTTCTCTTCGGCTCAGAGCAGAGCAGAGGGACTGACAGACCCGTGTATCAGACCAAACACTCTATGTAAGTGATTGCTGTCGGAAGATATAACTATTTAAGACTTATATTAACACAAATATATCACTTACTTCTGCTTTAAGTTGTTGTTATGTTGTTGCTAACATGAAGCGGAGGAACAAGTTGTTAGGAACAGATAATTTCTTTCACATTGATCATAAATGTCAAAAAGTGTTTTTTTGTTGCTATTTTTCATAAAAGTAGGCATAGCTTGTTAGCTACCATTTTCTAACATAGGCCACTCTAGCAAGCTAGCTTGGCAATTAGCCAGTCCTAGCTACCGAGTATGTTGTATCATATAAAATTCATTTAGCTTACTTGTCCACTCATAACTCATAAGTCTTGTGATTTCCAGGCTGCTATTACAAAAAATTGTGACTGGATTAGTTTTAATGAAGTAAATGGGACATTTCCGGAGAAAATAGTCCATCTGGTCACACTGTATCATTAGGCCATCTCTGATAGAAAGGATGGCCAAAACAACTGAAATAAGAAAAAGTTTCAAGGTTGATAAGACATAGGCACGATACACACAATTAATTTAATAATGATGCGCATTTTACATTTAGCGATGGAAATGTTCAGGCTAATGAGTCGGACCAAAATGTGGCTGCCATTCATTGGTATTTGCATTTGGCCTTTTCATAGCTTTATGTCTTTGAGAATAAAACTTAGATCATTACAGACAAGGTCACATGAAGTGAGTGGAGCACCATGGGACACTGCAGACTTAATATAATCAGCTGGATGTGTCACCTGGAGTCAGGTAAAAATGCTGCATTTCTTGGTTTTGATGTTATGGACATTCAAGTGGAGGACTTTGAAGGAGGAGGCCACTGAAATAATAATATGTTTTATTTATAGAGCACTTTTCAGGATACTCAAAGACGCTTACACAGAAGAAAAATACCAAATAATATAAAACACCAAACAGTAAATATCTTGAGTTTTTGCTCTGTTAAAGCTTCTGCACATTCATTTTACACCCAGACAGGTATTTTCAATTATTTTGCCAGATCAGACATTTGCTCATTTACTGTGTGGGCAAACACAGACTTCATTAAAATGACTTTGTTCTATGACAGTTTTATTTTACCTGTTATATAAGGACAACTACAGCTCCGATTCTGTTAAATATACAATGTTTGGTGACCAGGCACAGTTCTGCTTGTACCTGAACATGAGAAAACTGCTCAGAATAAGTGAAAACACCTGTGTGGACTGACAGGATTTCAGGGTGGATTTCCATTAAATCGTTATTTTATCGCATCAGATCTTCATGAATGTTGTATGTGAACCATCAGTCTCAACATCACTGCTTTGAGTTAATCTCTTTAAAGAGCATGGAGACTGAGCTGGGCCATGGTTTAGACTGAGGCCATGTCTGTCGTCTGTAATGTTTCTGATTTTGTTTAAAATATTCGATGATATATAAAGTTATATGCTAAAAACCTATTAAAAATTCAGATGTAAATTAAAGGGATGTAGTACTCTCTACTCCTATCACATAACTGACAGCGTAGAACCGGCTTCAAAACAACATTTTTGCAGGGTAAAATATACTGAAAAATATAACTCCACCGTTAAATGAATACACAAAATCTGAAATTATGTGGTTTCTTTAAATATCCAGAAAACTGCACAGGGTTTTGGTTGTTGGCCAGATCATCATTTCTTATTTACGCAAAGTTCAGCTGTGGGAATTTGGACCTCAGAATCTCTAAAATCCAACACAGACAGTTTCCACCTCACTTTTCCTCTTCTGCCCGGGTCTTCGAATACATTATTGCTGCATGAGCCACAGTCGTGTTATGTGCTGGTGTTACAAAAGCTTGCAGGAAAATCTGAAATCTATGTCTGGATGGTTGGATGGATGGATCTCTTGCTTTGTACGGCGCCTCCCAGCATGACCAATAGCTCTGCCCCCGATCATCTAATTAATTAGAACTCATACTGTGAAGCCTCGGAGGAATAGACTTTCTCTTATAATGCCACTTTAAATCACTCCATGGCTACTTACACTTTGTCCCTTTTTTTTGTGATCCTGAGGAAATCTACAGCATCTAAACCATTGTATTTCCAACCCTGTTGAGATGAAACATCGTCCAGTTCCGTATAACAGAAGATACCTCCAACCACACGACTACAGTTTGGTTTTAAAATACATCACCTCTGCTGTGTTTACACCTGGTGTCCATATTACTCCAAAAACTGAGATATTATTAGGACATTTAGTTTAAAAACTCTGGGGTTGTGCTGTGATGATAACATGATTGTGTCTTACCAGCCTTGACTAGTGGTGAATACAAGAGGAATAATGAAACACAAACATTACTGTGCTGTCTTTGTGTGCAGCTGTTGTATAGTTAAATTCTGCATTTTGCGACTAACCAACTGCAGAGCAGACAATCTACTTCCTGTTTATAACGTCTCATGCATGCTCAGTGTATGTGAACGGTTATGTAGGCCTACGTACTGTATGTGTTTTCGAGTTTGTCAGTATGGACCGAAATCGTTTCGGTTACAGGAGATTTCCAAGAAACGGCCAGTCAATTGCTAAAGCCCAATGTTATTGATCCTTTAACTAATAGCATCTAACTTAGCTTAGATGTTTGTATTCTGGATGTTCCGCAGGATTTAGAAAATGTATATGAGAAGCAACCATCAACAGATCAATTATCTCAAAAGTTTTCTGTCCTTTGAAAACGGCTTTTGTCGAACGAAAGTGGGCGGTGTTTCATCCAAACATGACTGGACTGAATCAAGTATTGTGGAGCGATAATAACTCAAAACTTGTCTGTATATAATCTGTGTAACAAATTAACCAGGTGGGACTGTAAAACTGTTTGATGTTTCTGAAACGTGTGCTCTTACTCACCTTCTGCACACAAACATATTGAGACCAAGCTTATGGTGGGTTGTGTGTGATGACACTAAGGGAAGTCCAGGCCTCATCTTAAACTGCAAACAGAAGGCCAGGAATACATCACCGGCCCGCTGCTGCAACAAGCAGGAGGCTCACATCAGTTTCTGAGCTCTGTCCTGTGGAACAAGTGACCTTAATTTTCATTTTGATTGCAGAGTGGATAGTTTCAAGAGCCCTTGTTCCTTGTCATTGCGTCTTTTCTCTCAGGCCGTTGGTATAAAACGGTTATTAGGTTACTGATGTTCGGTGTCTAATTCATTAAAAACACATCCAGCATCGAAGCCGATGCCTTGGACACTTACTTCACTGCTCAGGTCAGCATGTTAGTCCATGTCTAACTGGACTCTAATTCTTTTTATGTGCATCAGAACTCTGTGACCGTCGGCCTCAGATCTGGGTCAGTTTGGTGTTTTTTGGTTTGAAGCGGTGGAGCTCCTCGCCCGATCTTCCACGCTTACTAAAATTAGTCCATCACACAGTTCACAGTTGTTCCAGCAGCCACGCGGCGTCCGTGTGTGTTCACTGTGGCAGGACAGTCAGTATGTTAGTGATGGTCCATTTCTGATTGGTGCAGTCCTGAATGACCAGCTGGAAACTGAACTCTGACTGTTTGTTCTCCACCAGCTCCAGACAGCGCAGAGAGTCTATGTTCTGGATGGAGCCGCCCTACAGGAGAGGAGAAAATAAGAGAAATTAAGTGACACAGTAAAACCAAACAATGTTGATATGCAACAGGACCTTGGGCTGCATCTGCTGCGACAAATCCTTTTTTTTAGAATCTGACATACCATGGCTATTTATCAAAAGAGACAATGAGAGAGAAGTTGAGTGCAAATAGCAGCTAAACACGAGAAAATGTGTTTTGAGCCAATGTACTGTATTCACACCCACATGTACAGATGCTGCATAATGAAAAATCCACCAGTAGAAGCTCTTAATGCCTTAATACCTGTTGGGGCCATGAGGGTTACAGATATAAGTGCCTTATATAAGGTATTTATACAAAAGAAGAGTGGGAAGTGAACAAGGAGTGGATATTTACTGAGACAAATGAGCTTCTCAGTGGCTGAAAACATTTTCTAGTGGTTGAAGTTATTGGATCAGAGGTGCAATTGACTTTCAACCAAAAGACGTCAGAAGCAAACAACCACCAGTGGTGAATTCAGATGACTGGACATGATTGAGAAAGGCATAAACTTGTATATGTAATATATCACAGCTGACAATGCATAGAGAATTTAAACCAAACCATTAGGAAGGCTGCAGGGAAATAGTGGAACAACCCATCGGACCAAACTCTTAATAGAGTCTACCATCACTGGAGACCTCCACCTGTCCGGCCAGACAGAAGCTTTTCCTTTAGTGAAAGCCAATTTAAGGAGTCGGAGACTGTCTGGAGGAACCCAAGAACCACTCATCTCCCACTCAACATGATCCCAATGGTGATGGCAGCATCAAAATGTAAGACTCTTTTTTTTTTCCAGCAGCGGAAGTGGGGAGAAGGATCAGGGGTTGATGGAAAGATGAATGGAAAAAAAAATATCCAGAACACCCAACTGAGCCCAAATTTCATGAGGAAAATGATGCAGGAGTGGCTTTGGGACTAGAGACTGACAAGATTTCGGGGGAATTCTGTGGGTAACCGGATTCCTGAGGGATGAGATTCAATTTTACTATCTATCTATCTATCTATCTATCTATCTATCTATCTATCTATCTATCTATCTATCTATCTATCTATCTATCTATCTATCTATCTATCTATCTATCTATCTATCTATCTATCTATCTATCTATCTGTCCGTCCATCCAGTCTATTTATAGAGCATATTTAAAAACAACCCAAGTTGACCAAAGTGCTGTACAGATCAAATAAAGGGATAATACAAAGAATTTAAGTGATAGACAGAACAAAAGCAGCAACCAACAAAAAGATCAAAACAGTAAAACAAAGATCAAGAGGACTTAAAAGCTAAGGTAAAAAGGTGAGTTTTTAGCCTGGATTTTAAAGAGTCGATGGAGGGGGCAAGTCTGATCGATCAATGACAGGATTGGGAAGGGACAGGAAGGATTGTGTTGATGGATCATGATCCATGCTAGCTCATGCTTTTGCAAATGTCAAGAGATATTAGTCTCGTTTTACTATTTATACATTATCTCATTCTTTTATGGGTCATATACTATATGTCACATCTGATTAGGGTACCAGCCAAATGTCTTGAATTGAATCCAGTTGAACGTCTGTCGTGCCTTGAGAATGAAATGTCTGTCCAGAGACGAATAGGAGAAACTCCGACAGCCAAAGCTCGAGGCTCAGGCCCTTAAAGCTGCAATCACTGCTGAGAAAACGATCAGGATACTAATATCAATGTGATATTTCATGCCTCCTCTGTAATCCAGTTTTTGCTTTGTCATGATGAATTATAGTCTATAGTGTCGCTCGATGAGGGAGAAAATGAATTTGAACAATTTTAAAAAAGGGGAAAATGTGAAATGAGCGAATTGGTGTGAATACTTTCCGAATGCACTGTTTCATTCATTGGGATTTCAATCTTTTGGCAACACTGCTGCTCTCTCTCTCTCTGCCTCCCTCTGTGCCTTAGTTTTTTTATTGAACAAAGAGCTGGAACCTAAACTAGATCCTTAGTTTTATGGAAAGAATGGTATTATGTTCTAATGAGCTTGAGCGCTGGAAAGGGAAGACTAAAGTTATTTGTGTCAAGCTCAATATGTGCTTTAGGAAGGCTGTTTAGTTTCAAAATCAATCCACTTTACATCTCCCACAGCAACACACACACATACACACACAGAGGAAGGATGATTGGTAAAAGCCTGTTGTGTGGAGAACTGTATTAAACCTTGTTGGTAACTCTGAAAACGCCGTTGTTCACTACACAGCCGGTACGACGTGGAAGAACAAACCCATGTACAACAACAGCAGCGTCGTCACAGTCTCTTTGAAGCTCGCAGCCCACTGAAGGTAAATCAATTCTCCCAGCTTGCTTGTCTGTGTGCACAGCTGCCTCTGCATAGAGCACTTCTGTCCACATTGGCTGTCCTGTCACGAATCTGCTCCTCTATGCCCCCCTCCTCCTACCCCCTCCGACCCCCTCCCTCTCGGCCATTTCCTCTGCTCCGGGGCCATGTCTCTACCCCCATCTGCCTAAACCTACCTGAACCCAGCAGATGTCTCCAGACTGCTTCCTGCTGACCTCCGTGGCCCCGCCCATCCACACACCTGTTCCCCACTTCTCGTCAGCCTTTCATCATTCAAACCATAGATATATACGTATATAATGGTGCGTTCCAGGCAGGCTTTTTAACCCGTAAGTCACGACTTCAAGTCACCAGTTACGAGTTTGTAGCGTTCCAGGCAAGTTACGAGTTACGAACTGGGAACTGGGAGTAGATCGATCTAGTACGAGTTCACAGGTGGTAAGTTACGAGTTTGACTGTACGTTCTAACGGGTAACCATAGGAACAGGTCGGAAAAACACGAGTTATGGGTTGCCTGGAACGCACCATAAGAAGACTAGGGCCTAGTCCACACGAGCCCGGGTATTTTTGAAACCGTGAACATATGTTCCCGGTTGTATGTTCTGTCCACATGCAACCGCGCTTTTGGAACCCTGAAACCGTGGTTTTTTGAAACCGGAGTCCAGGGTGGGGTTTTCGGCCGGGGTTGGTTTCACCGGGTGCGTGTGGACACTGCAACCGTGATTGTTTTACTCGTTTACGTCATAGCTGCACACGTGCTGATGTAAACACTGCCAGCCCGCAGAGGTTGTTTGCAGCGGTTTGCAGGTGAGCTCGCAAAAATGGAGGTGACAAAGTGGATTTTTATCACTTTAAAAAATTTTTTTTTTTTACATCATCTAAATGCTATTTGTATAGTTTTTCGATGAGAAAAATATAACGAAACGGTCGTCAGGGCGATCCTCTTGTCAGCTCCAAACTCACCCTCAATCACAGACCACAGCTGGTTTTCCACACAGCATCATTTACAGTAACAAGTGACGCTACAGATCAGCTGTTTTTAAAATGACAGAACTACTACAGTAGCGCTGCAGTTTCTTATTCCCCACCTTGTTTGATTGAGAGCTTTTCGGGATGATTTTCATGAATGAACAGGCAATAGCCTATGTCACTGTCAGACCGGGTACGACGGGAGGGGGGGGTCACTGCTGTCATGTAGTGATAAAAAAGAGCCTATGCGGAGATGAGGAACGAGCCAAAAGCCGAAAATGTATACGTGACATCCGCGGTCGATATAAAGTGGATATGATGTTTCATTCATACATGTTTTGACAGACAACACAACAGCCAGTGATAAAGAGTTGCGCCGCACCGACAGCCAGCCAGGTGACGCACACAGCACAACAACACACAGCACAAGAGTCAAGACACAGCGCGGCAACATGTGCAGGCTGCTGCAGCAGTGCACGTCAAAGGGACACCGCCGAAAATAAAATAAATAGGCTACACATTTTTATTAAATTAAATTATTGCATGTTTACATCCATAAAATGACCAAAAATGAGCACTATAAGCGGATTTCTTGATAACGAATTATTTAAACAGCATTTGTATAGAAATGATTCCGCCTCAAGCCTTTTGATCCAAGCGGTTTCCACTGTATTTTGATTGGTTAAAACAGCCTTCCACAGGTGCATTGCGTCACTTGGTAGCGGATTTCACGGTTGCGTGTGTACGGAGTGTTTTTATTACACCACTGGTGTGGACGCGAAGCAAAACTCCGGTTTCAAAAATACCCGGGCTCGTATGGACAAGGCCTAGATGACTCACCCGCCGCAGCTGCCCAATGACACGGCGTAGCCAGTACGGCGGCCATCATGGGACGGGCAACCCTCTCCCTCAGAGCATTAAAGCAGAAGTAAGCGGAATATTTGTGTTAATATAAGTCTTAAATAGTTATATCTTCCGACAGCAATCACTTACATACAGTGTTTGGTCCGAAACACGGGTCTGTCAGTCACTCTGCTCTGCTGTAAGCCGAGGAGAAAACGTCTTGTATACTTCCTTGTATCCTACAAGCTTTACCCAATGAGGAGAGAGAACGGCATGAAGGGCTGTGTGTGCAGCCAAGGGATGCGCGTGAATGTGGTGACGTAGGGACGAGGACCAATAGATCCATGACGAGGGCGGGGACTGCTAACTAACGAAGTCAGCCAAAACGACCGGATCGCTTACTTCTGCTTTAAGCCTATGGTGCATGTTCTGCTATAACGACCACAACTTGCTCAGTTTTTGTCCGATTTCAAAACGGTTTGATTTTTTCTGAACGTCTATGCAGTTATGATGCAGCAAACTTAAAATCACGGATCATTTTAATCATGTACTTTTTTTGACATTGTGCAAATAGTTCAAGTAATAGCTACATACTGATTTATTTTTCACAGAGTTGTGAATAGTTTTTTTAGTGAAGATGACTGGATCACCTATCTGCTGCACTGTAACTGCAGCCAGAGTCAGAGCAATTTGCCCGTTCAAATATGGCCGACTGTGAGCTACGCCTGCGTGTAGTCCGATCTACCCCCTTGCCCCCATCGGCCTAAACCTACCTGAACCCACCAGACGTCTCCAGACTGCTTCCTGCTGACCTCCGTGGCCCCGCCCATCCACACACCTGTTCCCCACTTCTCCTCAGCCCATGCAGCCCCCCCAATCAATTAATCAATCAATCAATCAATCAATCAATCAATCAATCAATCAATCAATCAATCAATCAATCAATCAATCAATCAATCAATCAATCAATCAATCAATCAATCTCCTTTATTTAACCAGGTAAAAAACTCATTGAGATTTAAAACCTCTTTTCCAAGAGTGACCTGGCCAAGACGGCAGCACACAAACAGCTCAGTTGCACATCACACAAGACTCAAATAAAATACAATCACACATTTCAGGAAAACATGATTAAACAATGCAATCACACAATCCGATTGAGCTCAATTCTCTGTCTATTATAATTGACCTGAATTCACCCAGAGTTACAAGATGTGTCAGTTTCAAGTCCTTCTGCACATCGTTCCAGGTCGACGGGGCTGAAAATTTAAAAGCCTTTTTGCCCAGTTCCGTTCTCACTCTCGGGACCTGCATCTCTGTATAATGTCCTGAGAACGCAGGCCATATCTGCTGTGGTTTCTACACATGTGTACACACAAATATGTAGGCAAAAGTCCAAGAATAGATTTATAAATAAAAGTCAGCCAATGAGAGAGTCTACGGACATACAAAGATAGACAATGTGCAACGGCATATTAGGATAATATATATATATTAGGGCTGTCAGAGTTAACGCGTTAATCGCGATTAGATTAATTAAAAAAATTAACGCGATTAAATTTTTTAATCGCGGTTAATCGCGGCCCATTTTGTCCTCTGTCTGCTGGACTGGAGGACTGGAGTGTGGGACCTCCAGTCCAGTAGGTGGCGGTAAGCCACCTTCAAGTTGGTTGCTACACAAATATACACATGCAGTCTAACATATATCCACAGCTCTATCCATTGATTTTTTGACGGCTTTGTTGTCAACAAATGCACGTGGCGATGTATTGATTTTTTGACGGCTTCTGTTGTCAACAAATGCACATGGCCAGGCAGAGGCGTAGCAAAGTAAAGGGCAATTTCCACTGGATGCAATTCGTTTCAATTCTGTGTGAGTTTCATGCATCATGTGTTATGATTAGGTACTAGGCCTGCTAGGTCTGGTCTAAAAGTTGTTTGTCTAGAGATTATAACACTTTGGAGGGTTGAAAGTACAAAGCGCCATATATAATATTTTTAATAGAGATTAATCGCGAGTTAACTATGGAAAAAATGCGATTAATCTCGATTAAAGAAATTAATCGTTTGACAGCCCTAATATATATATATAAAACGCAAAGCACAGTGATATCCAGTTTCTTTAAAAACTGATTAGGTGCGTTCATAAAAAGCAGGTCTCCGTAGTCCAACAAGGGTAAAAAAGTTGAGTTGATCAAGTGTTTTCCACCTGCTCCGTGTCGCCCAATCAGCCTTTCATCATTCAAACCAGCTCTTTGTCAGCTTGTCAGCTTGTCAGCGTCTGTGCTGCTCGGTTACGTTCCCTCGAGTGTCTTGTTGTCTGCTCCTGCCTTTTCTACTCACCTGCCTGGTAAGAAGCCTTGTTTACTCCGTTTAAGCGTCTTTACCGCATCAATCCTTGTCTACATGTCTACGATTGTGACATGTCTGGTGTGTCACACTCACACATGACACATGATATTATGACATGTGTGTGACTACTTCCATTCGCTCTCAGAACAGACGCTCAGCTCCGTGTTGACGTTACTGCATCACATCACCGATGCTTCACACGTCTCCTGTTCTATACCTCGTCCCAAAGACGCTCTCCTGGATTCAGATATAACGACTGAAGAGGCCACTGAAGTCCATTGAACTCACTCAGTATGTTTACATGCGTAGAGTAGAGTCAATCTGCGGTTACAGGTCGACTACATAGGACTTTTAATTGGACGACTGTCCTTGTCCCAGTCCACAAGCACGGGAGGGGAAATCGATTTATTGACCCAAGTGTGTCCAACTCCACTAGGATAGGTGGTGGTCAGCTTTTTTTTTAGGTTGACCTATCACGTCCCGGACCAAACCGTCGACAAACAAGTTGGCTAATTGCCTGGAAATGCATGCTTTTGCTATGTTTTTTTAGGGGGGAGTTACCAGCTTCTTTTTCTCTTACGCATTTAGTTTGACCTCCGAGTCAAAGCTCAGGCTGGATGTGCACCGACTGAACTCCCAACTGCATTATGTGGATGTCTAACTCTGAGATTTTCAATTTAGTCCAATTTCAGTTGGACAAACCTGTTTTGCTCAGTAACCATGGAGATCATCAACACTGGAGGTATGCATTAGAAGATGTGGTCATTAGTGGATGGTCAGCAACAACAACATGGCATCCAGACCGTGATTGATTGGTAATAAGGAAACCCCCCCACCCCTCCTTCTCCACCAACCGGTGACACAAGGCAGCAGGTTGGCTCCATGGATTTATGCTGCTGACCCGACCGTCTGCTGTCTCGCTAGGTTTTCCACTCTCCCTCCGTCCAGTTTTGTTTTTGCTGTTGCTCTTGTGTTGTTTCTGAGATGCTTCCCTGCTCATAACCTCTCTACATCACGCTTTGTTGTTGTTATTTGGCACCAATCTCGAGTAGAAACTCTTGAGACTGTAGTGTGCGAAAGCCCCAGGAGAGCAACAGCTTCTGCTAAAATACTCTTGTCAAAAATGTGAATATCTTAATATTTGATGTGAATGTTAACTGAAGCTCCTGCCACACGATTTGCTGATTGGAAAAAAAAATTGCATATCTGATTCCAGAGCATCAGCCTGCATGTGATTTGAAGGGTTAAGGATGTTAGGGTTTAGTCTTATAAGTAATAAATGAGTAACACTGGTGTAATGAGCAGCCTTCCTTTCTGATTTCAGTGTTTAAAAGAAGCAGCGGAGAGTGAGGGATTCACATATTGGAATTACAGCTGTTAACCTGCACTGACATTGATCCCTGGCTAATAAGAGAAATACTCCCCGCTATGTTAAATCCTTTTTGACTTCTAATGATCCACCGGCTGAACCCCCCCTTCACACAGCTTACGTCTTTATGAAAAGAGCTTTCATGTGAACCTAATCAACAAGCACATTATCTTTTCAGACCTATTTGGAAAGGTCTGTCTAATTAGGCTTTTTTCAACTATTGAACTTGTCTGTTTGTTATCTGTCATTAATTATTGTGTTGCGGTCGGTCGCATTAGTGTTGATGATTGTTTTAGCATTTGAGTCCTCCCCTTGTCTTTGTCTTGGGACTCCACATTAGTTAATGGGCTCTCTGAAAGACAATCTAGCAAATAATTTCACTTCTGACTTTACTGATGGCAACTGTTTCAGAACCAAGGGGCTTATTTGATTTGGAAACTTCAGTGGTAAATGACAGTATCACCCTTATTAGTGGTGAAGGTGATAGGCCTCAGAAGAGTTAGACCCTGGGAAAGCATTAACGAGTGGATGATAGCAGGTTTTCTAGTTATTAAACAGATTCACCGCCAATGGTAGTGATGTCGTTCTAGAGAAAAAAGGCTGTTTGATGCCAGGAAAAACGAACACTTACACTGATATTGGCTTTTTTGTGTGGAAATTAAGAGGCCACAATAACACTCATGTCTAGGTTAGGTGAAGTGCCTCCAAATCCCTATGGAAATAATCTAATTTATAATTTTAAAGGGATAGTTCATCATTTTGGCCAATTGGCCCATTGCCATAATCGCTATAGTCATGGCAGTAGGTTTGTTACCTTTTATTGTCGTTAGTTGTGACCTGCACATTCACCACGCTATGAGATAATAACGGAACGTTACGAGATGGAGCCGTTTTTGAGGTAAATACGGAGACTGCTTGCTGAAGAACTGTCCCTGAAGGCAACGCGCATCAGCGGTTTTGATGAATTTACCTCTAAAACAACTCTGTCTGGTTACGTTCTGTTATTATCTCATAGTGTGGTGAATGTGCAGGTCACAACATATTGTCCACCAGAGCGTTTTGGAGTTGTTGGATTGTGTATTTGATGAGTTTGATGAGGAAACCAAGAAATCCCATTAGCCTCCGTAGCGTAGCTCTGAGCAGCTCACGGCTCTGCTCCGCCGTTCTAAAAATAGCTTGCACCGACATTTAAAGGTAACGAACCTACTGCTATGACTATAGGGATTATGGCAATGGGCCAATTTGCCAAAATGTTGAACTATCCCTTTAAAGCTACTCTAATCAATCATCTTATATTCAAATAGATGAAGCTGGATGGTTTTCAAAGTCAGTTTCTTTATTACTTTGGTTCACTTTCATCACAGTTTCTGCGCAAAAGCTCAAACAAACCTGTTACGATACACAACTTACTTTTTTTTTGTGTTGCCCCCATGTGGCCTAAAAATGTATTACTGCAAGTCTGATATCTACACACCTTCGAATGACAAACTATGTTGGCACTAAAAACATTTTCAAGTTTTTCAGGGGGGTACTCATCACTCTTCACCAGGATTTCCCCTGGGAAAGCGGCGGAGGAAAAGCTGGTGATCACTGCCACCCCCTCATCGATTAATCATCCTCCTCTGCCGAGCTTCGTCTTGACAGATCCTTGAAGGTGTGTGTCATCTTTTGTGATCAATCTAATTAAATTAAATTTGCTGTGTGAAAGAGCCTTTCCCCTGTAGGGGGGAAGTCGGTTAAAAGAGCAGATGGGACCGTCTGTCAGGTTGGATCTTCACCGCAGAACAAGTGAGATCTTCAAAGACCCCCTGGAGCGACGGCCAACAACGGGGAAAAGAAACCCTTCGTAGAAACACACTGAGAACAGGAACTGAAACACTCGTCTCCTGCCTGGTCCAGACTGTTCAAACCAGGAATGTTTCACCTTTACCCACCTCACATAAAAGGTAACAACACAAACTGCATAGGACATTGTTGATCTGCCTTTATGTCGACAGCATAGGTGTTCACAGAGCTGGTTTGACGTCTGTGGGAAAGGGAGAGACGTCAGCGTTGTTGTTTTGAACCATGTTGTGTTAGAAACTGATATATCTAATGATCCACCAGATGGTAAAGATGGAGAAGGTCGGAGCTTTAAAGGGATACTTTACCCAAAATCAATTATTCACCAACTTTCTACTCACCGTCATACCAAGGAAGGGTCTGGAGAACTTTCAGAGTTATCAAAACGCTTTAGGAGTTCCAAACACACACTATGAAACATCCAGATACCTCCATACTGCTCATCTGTACTGACCCAAGTGTCCTGAAGCCGCCACATGAAAAAGTTGTTTGGAAAAAATGAATTTGATCTCTGTTTTTAGCCTTGTTGTAGTAGTAGCAAATGCGCAAGATTTTTGTCATGTTGCGGCTTCAGGACACTTGGGTCAGTAGTGACGAGCAGTATGGAGGTATCTGGATGTTTTATAGTGTGTGTTTTGAACGATTCAAAAGTGAACTCTATCCACCGCCATTATATGAAAATCTGTTGCCAGCCAGACCCTCCTGGAACTCCAAGAGCGTTTTTTTATTGGTGAATTATTGATTTTGGGTGATTTTGGGTGAAGTATCCCTCTATGGATGTTTTGATGATCCACCATTCGACCAGGACTTGAGCCGGTAGCTCAGGACGCCATTACTCGCCTTTATCTTTACATAGCAAAATAGTGGTTTACTGCTATGTTATCGTATACACAACCTTTGTGGTGATTGTCTTTACAGCCTTATTCCTCTGTGCTTCGCTGCTTTCGACAAAATGCACTGGTCCTTTAGTTTTTGCTGCTGGAATCAGCAGTCTGTTAATGGGACGTTATAGCACGAGAAAGTCATTATACTGGACCTAAGGCAAGATATATCATTGCAGTGTGTGTGTGTGTGTGTTATAGAGGTTCTGTATGTGCTGTGTGAATGAATGGCTTGGAAGGTGCCACATAAGTGCAGTACATTGATGGCTCTCGCTTTATATGGGGTGGTACTGTAGTAATGGTAGTAGTAGACTTAAGATCCATTAAAGTAATCACCAAGATATGTCTTAGCTCCTGCAGTGAAAACCAGTCGTCTGGCTTTGTCTAAGTGTGTGACCTCTCCTGTGACTCCCTCTAAGTGTACTTAAAAGTCTGTGCTCCACCTCCTGCAGTGTTCGGCTCTGACTGAGTAAACCGAGGCTGAATTAAACCTCACACAAACACACACCTGCAGGTTCTCGCTCCCACAGTTCCTTTACACACACACACACGCACATACGATATACACACTCAAAGTACAAATATTTGGCATTTCTCCAACACCTTGTCCTCAATTCAGCAGCGAGCCCGTCTGTCATTCTGCAGAGTGCAGAGTTGGGCCGCACTATTGATTCCCTGCTATTAAGGCGGGAACACTAGTTAATCAGTTGGTCAGACAGCCAGTCAGCCAGTCAGTCAGCCAGACCAGGCAGGCAAGCCACATGCTCAATCACCAAGTCATTCACCTCCGAGGCTGTTCTGAGTGAAAAGCAAAAGCACAGTGGGAAGACAAAGGACTGAGATCACTGGAGCACCGAGCATGAAACGTTTGTGCAAATGCAATTTATGCAGCAAACAAGCATGACAGACGAGCCGGGTTCATAAACATCACAGAACATTTGTCCTGGTTTTAGTTACAAGATTTCTTGTGTCATGAGTTTCTGTGTATTTTGTGCTTCATCATTCATCTTCCAGCGCGGTGCATTATTCTGTCATTTCCTGATGAGAGAGCATCAGAAAAATGGTTCAAACTGGTACCATTAAAGGGATAGTTCACCCAAAATTCAAATTTCACCCATTATCTACTCAGGGGGGCTCGGTGCAGCACTGCATGTCCATATGACGGTCGTGAACGGAGCTTACTTTTCTTCGTCCAAAGAGACACACCAAAAAAACATCCAAATACCTCCATAGTGCTCGTCTATAATGTCCCTCTTGTATTGAAGCCCCAACATGAGAAATTGTTCCGAAAAAAATTGAATAAGTATATGTTTTAAGCTTATTTGTAGCGGAAGCTCCCAGCACTGCTCTTCCTGGTCCATCCAAATCTGACACGATTTGCATCGACACCCAGTTCATGGCTCCGCAAATCGCGCAAGATTCTGGCAGAGCAACACTGGGAGCTTCCACTACAAACAAGTTTAAAACATAGACTTATTAAATTTTTTTCGGAACAATTTCTCATGTTGGGGCTTCAATACAAGAGGGACATTAGAGACGAGCAGTATGGAGGTATTTGGATGTTTTTTGGTGTGTCTTTTTGGACAAAGAAAAGTGAGCCCCGTTCGCAACCGTCATATGGACATGCAGTGCTGCACGGAGCCCCGCTGTAACTCAGAGAAGGCACGGAGGACTCTGAAACTTCTCCCAGCCCTTAGTCGACATGAGGGTGAGTAGAGTGCAATTTGAATTTTGGATGAACTATCCCTTTAACAAAACGGCATCATGGTTTAGTGTGTACACATTACAACAACAACAACTGGATGAACCGTCAGTATATTAGAGGAGGTGGTCTATCTACCACACCGCTCATCGCTCCCCAGGCAGTTTAACACTCTCCATGACTCTTGTGACCCTAACGACTCATGATGACCACGAGAGTCAACAACTCTCAAAGTGTTAACGACCCCACAAGAGGTTAAATGCACCCTGGCCAATTAACTACACAACCCGCAGACTCACATCCTGCAGCAGTAATAAAGGCTCATTAATGCTCTTTGCCAGAAACACACACGGATACAGACGGACCCTCATTTTGTGGTTTTATTTCTGCACATATCCTGAAGCTGACTTACAGATACCGACTAAATGTAGCAACATCACCACAAACCACGGAGGGCAGCGTGGAGTAGATTAGCCGCTGGTCAAACCAGAGCAGGAAAACACGATTAAGGAAGAAAGTTTGGAAAATGGTGGAGGAAAGACTGTGAGAGTTGGTGAGAAATGATGTTACCGCACCAGGGCAGAGGGTTAGAAAACAACCACAGAACAGCTGGACAGGGATCAGACAGGAGTTGAGAGACTGGTTGGTTTATCATCCATCCAGACATAAACGATAGGCCTACATGGAAGCATGTAGTCAGTGATGGTTATAATGTTTAAAACACATCTATTTCAATACATTAAAGGAGACATATCAAGCCCCTTTTCCACAAATTAAAATAGTTCCCAGGTGTCTTAAAGGCATGTCTGTGACATGCTTCGGTCTAAATCCCCCAAGGATCAAACATCACAGCTCTTTTCATCCGCTCAAAACAGCTCTGTTCAGAACGGCTGGTTTCAGTGCCTGTCCCTTTAAATGCAAATTAACCACTGCTCACTAGGCCCCGCCCCCTCTTCCGGTACCTGTACTGGCAGGTAGGGGTGGGGTTATGCAAATTTGAAAACTAATGACATCATTGTACGACAACTGAGGGAACAGCTCGTAAAACCACGTGGATTTCAACCTCAGGAGCCTGAGAATTATAGATTTTTTTTTGTCAATTCTCACATTTTGGGGGCCAGAAGGCAAGACAAACACCTAAATATATGTTAAAGAGCCTTCAAACAGACATATGTCCATAATATGTCTCCTTTAAGGAAGCATTAATCCACCTTAAAGCAAGACTTTCTGCTATAACACTGAAATACTTAAAGTCCACATCAAGCATCTCTCTGGAAAACTGTACATTCATGCTGCAGCTCCCTGAAGACCCCCCACCACCAACCCTCCATAACCGAGCAACTGTCTGAACTTATATACAGACAGAACTTGACTCCAACACACACACATCAGTTGTATTTTTGTCTTGTTTTATGCCTTGGCCCCACACCTTGACCTTTAACCTCTGCCCCTCTGTCTGTCCTGCTGCCAACAATCACCAAAAAGACAAAAAAAACAACAAAACAAAACAAAAAAAACACCTACTATGGACAGAGGAGGACATAAACTCTGAGCTCCTCTAATTCTACTTCAACCAGAGGTGAGTCAACAACTTCAAGTAAAGTCCAGTTACCTTTGTAAAGACACAAACAAATATTGAAATGACTTCTTTTGAATCAGCTGATCCACTTTAAGCTCCGCCTCCAACAGTCGTCTCACATTAATTACCGTATACCCCAGTGTGTTTATTCCTGCTCCCTGGTACTACAGGTAACCATCGCTCCTCTCCAACCTACAATAAATATTCCCCCCATATACATTTTTAAAAATATGAAACTTTAAAGACATTGTGTATGTAGGTAATGCTCCTGTTCTCTCTGCGCTGTGTTGAACTGCTCTGGGGGAAACACAGCGCTGTAAAACACTTCTTACGAAAGGTAAATGGCAAACTTTGAGAAATCCTGAGGCTGGAAATAAGAGGTTTATCCTGCTGAGGATGCAACTTCAAAGATTGGAAACAGCAGCTGTCAAAACAGTTGTGTACTTTCTAAATATTTAAACCCAGATCGTTTTTCCCCCCCGCTACACTAAACAAGCAGAAAGTATTATTTGCAGTCTATAGATATATCAGTAACCCCAGTTTGACAGTAAACTCAGACACAGACTTCAAATTAAAAAGTTCCTAAATCGGTATTGACTTAAGCCACAGCTGTGTTTGCATTGTGTGAAGAGTTACAGATAAAAATCAACATTAGTGAAGTTTCACCAAGATCCTTTATAAATTGAGAGATGTGGAAATCATCCTTGCTGCACTATAAATGCACGAGTACACGAAGGACATCTGCATTAGATCTGATGTATTTCTGTTAAAACCTGCATTAAAATGCATCTCCATATGCGTCTAAATTGATCGCTTTGATTGGATCTCATTTACCCGATTTAAATGCAAATAAACAGGTAGCTATACATTGTTGTTTTTAGTGGTTCTGTCGGTAATATGCTTGTGAATGAAAGAAGCAGAGAAAGGCAGTGAGGCACAGAGCGGCTGATGTAATCAATTCACTATGCACAGCTCTACATTTAAATAAGAGCTTTAGCCACTCGAAATAATAAAATATTTTCAGTTCATTATGTAAAAACGTTGGGACTAATGAGATTGATGAAGACGTCAGCAGAGCAGGTGGTCCTTCAATGTGGTCTGGATTCGTCTGCATTTGTGTTTATGCTGCAAAACGAGTGTGGCTACATATGGCGCAGACCACCTCCCACTGTGGTCTCAGGCTGCGTTCACACTATTTTAGTTTTAAAATGCATCTCTTTTGCAACGTTTTCACCCTCCATCCATACTACTTGCACCTATCTGAGCAACGATAACAGAGTTTTTTGGAAATGCTTTGGACCCTGTCTCATACGAAGGAGTATTAGGGCCAACCAAAAAAAAAAAAAAAAAAAGGCTGGCAAAAAATGTTAAAAAAAGCTAGCCAAAAAATAATAATAATCCAGCACAAGAAAAAAAAAATCTGGCCAAAAAAAAAGGCTAGCCAAAAAGAAAAAAAAAAAAAAATCCAGCACAAGGAAAAAAAATCTGGCAAAAATTAAAAAAAAAATTAAAAAAATTCCAGCACAAGAAAACAAAAAAAAATCCGGCAAAAAAAAAAAGGGCCAGGAATAAAAATAATAAATTGAGAAAATATCAAACTAATATAGTCGGTGGCCATGGCTGCCTCCACAAATGCCTTGATTAAGCTGTAAGAAGAAGAATCTGCTTCAGTAATAAAGAGGTTCTCTCTCTTTTGGCTCATAAACACGGTGCGGTCATAAGTATAAGGACGTTGAAGAGACTGTGTCGGAAACTTGGTTTGTTGAGGAGGATAAACCACACAAACTTAGAGGAGGTGGCCACATTCGTACAAAATGAAATAGCTGGAACTGGACAGATGCAATAAGGCAACTGATCAAGTTGTTTTACAGTTGCACCACTTCAGAAAATCACCTTCACACTCCAAAGACGTAGCTACACACTCCGGCTGCTTTCAATGAGTCGTCAGTCACTGTACTAAGTTGGTTGTGGTACTGTGGTCAAGCCTCTGCAGTTTTTTTCTTTCCGCCTGACCCTTTCCTGGCTTTTTTCTCTCTTTTTTTCCTGACTTTTTTTTGCCTTGCCTTTTTTTCCTTTTCTTGTGCCGGAATTTTTTATTTTTTCGGCTGGCCCTAATACTCCTAATACTAATAAAACTGTGTTTAAAAAACAAAAATGTCTGCACCCAGACAAGTGTTTTACTGTAGCTCTGTATCGTTGTGTAGATGGGAGTCAGAATGAGCGACATGGAGACCTCTGGTAACGACGACGCCTGCGGTCCCTCCCTGTGATTGGATGTCATCAGCCTCGACTACTGTACCAGTGGTGAAAACAACATGAATCATGAATTACGGTCAGCGCTACTTCTTGACCTTCTTGTCTTCTCCGGCTCCTGTTTACCAGGTCTGAACAAGAGCCTCTGACTTCTGTCGTGCGACCTCTGGTGAATCTAATGAGCGGTGTCTCAGCGTTTACACAATCAGACACGTCCATGAAGCCACAAATAATAATAATAAAAAAAACAACCAATAAAACAAAAAGCTGATGTAAGAAAATTCGACTTTACTGCAGAATTCAACTTTGTCGCTCCTGGGCAGACTTTTGTGAGGCATATTTTTTTTTCTTTAACTCTCTCTCCCTTTCTTTCTGTCTATTGATGGCCGTCCCTCAAGGGTCAAGCTCAGTTCAATATTGTAAAAGATCTACTTATCAATAATTCACAAATACTGACTGCCCACTTCACAGGAAACGCTGCCTCCCTCCCTCCCTCCCTCCCTCCCTCCGTCTCTCCTCTTGTTCGTTTCACCCCTCTCATTCTCTCGCTCTGCCTTTCTCTGGCTGTCATCCCTTTCTTCCTTCAGCCTGCATCTCTACACTTTCATCTTTGTCTACTGTTTATTTACCTGTGAGTTTCTTCCTTCCTGCCTCCTCCATCTATTTATTCCTGCACACGCACACACACACACACACACACACACACACACACACACACACACACACACACACACACACACACACACACACACACACACACACACACACACACACACACACAGAGCCGTGGAGCGGTGTGCCGGCTCCTCAGCCCACTCTCTTTAACGCTCTTCCCACACTAACTTCTTCTGTGCTACAGATCAGAAATGCATGAGTCCAATACACAACCAGTAAGTCAGAAAAACTCTGCAGATTTTGACTGGAATCAGATTTTTTTTTTTACACTTTATCGATCCACATATTGATTAGTGTTTGCACCACCTTACCTCCTGTAGGCAAACAATGGCAGCAGCCCTCTGATCACAGCCTCCGCTGCTTTTACTCAATGTTTAAAACTATTTCTTTAAAATTGAAATTCAAAATCTCCTTTTTAATTGAAAAAGAACAATTACAGTAAACATCTGGTTAATCTGTAATAGTGTATATTAACACTGTTTAGGCACTCAGTCCTCCATCCTCACTTTGTGGTCTCCAGGACCTTGGTTGTCATGGCTACAATGATAAACACACCAGAGTGTACTGATGGCAGCGTGCCCGACCTTCAGTGGTTTACAATAACAAAATACTCAACGTTTATTTAAAGAGATAGTTCAACATTTTTGGCTAATCCCTATAGTCATAGCAGTAGGTTCGTTACCTTTAATTGTCGGTGCAAGCTATTTTTAGAACGGCGGAGCAGAGCCACGAGCTGCTCAGAGCTACGCTACGGAGGCTCATGGGATTTCTTGGTTTCCCTCATTAAACTCATCAAATAACTATCTAACAACTCCAAAACGCTATGAGATAATAACGTACAAACAACTCCATCTCGTAACGTTCTGTTATTATCTCATAGCGTGGTGAATGTGCAGGTCACAACTTGTCCACCAGAGCGTTTTGTAGCGAGTTGTTGGATTGTGTATTTGATGAGTTTGACGAGGGAAACCAAGAAATCCCATGAGCCTCCCTCTGAGCAGCTCGCGGCTCTGCTCTGCCGTTCTAAAAGTAGCTTGCACCGACAATTAAAGGTAACAAACCTACTCCTAAAACTATAGGGATTATGGCAATGGGTCAATTTGACAAAATGTTGAACTATCCCTTTAAAAAACAAACAAACCAAAAAAACCCTTGTTGTTAAAACAGTTGTCACAGAAGAATAAACGCTACTTTCACCTCCTCTCTCTCTTCATACTGCGCCTCCAGACTTATTTCTTTTCTCCTGTCATAACAACTATAGCCACTAGATGTCACCTAGCAACAAAACGTAGCATAAAATATTACTACCGCTACAGTCTATGGAAATATCTGATACCGCCGCCCCTCCGCGTCCTGAGTCTCAGCTGTTCACTTTTAATAAACGTCTGACAGAGGAAGAAATGAGATCAAATGTTAAATGTTAAACCGTTTTTAATTCACAGCGCCCTCTCTCCCTCTTGGATCTGTCACACGGCTCACATTTCATTTTCTCACTTGGAAAAAAAGAAAAGAAACCCCTGTAGGTTTAATCTCAGGCCTTATTTGACTTCTCAGCCAAAACTTTTTGCCGAAGAAACTGGAGTTCTCTTTTCATGAGACTCGTGCCTAATGGGTCTCATCCCTCCGACTTCTGACATAAGTTATATGTGAGATTTCTGATTCTGGTCGGCGCTAATTAGAGGCAGATCCCCCGCCAGTGTGGCCAGTAGCTAGAGAGACCGAGGGGAAACTGGAGAGCAGAAATATGCAGAGGTATTGTTCTCCGAGGGAGAGAGGACCGGCGTGAATGTTATTTAATTTTAATATTTAAATAAGCTCCTTATTCAGTCTGATGTCTAGAAACAAAAACAGCTCAAACACAGAGTCACAGAAGCCAGGGGCATGAATACAACAGTAGCGTCTTCTTTACACTAATTATACAGCTCCCTCCACTTATCTGTCACATTTAAGACAACATTAAAAGTGTGAGGATTAAAAATGAGACGGAGGGTTGTTGAAAGTCAGAAACTGTGGTTGCGTGAAAGCTCATTATCCAACAACCTGAGTAGATGTGCTGTTAAAATGGCCATCGCATAAAATAATAATGGAAGAATGATCCCGCTTGTTTGAACAAAACCAGAAAAAAGTTGCCTGTTAACAGTTTGAGAAGAAGAAGAGGTGGAGAGGAAGGATCATGGAAAACCCGCTCAATTATAAACAGCAGCAACATACAGCATGTCAATTAATAAACCAGTGAGATCAAAGGCAAAGGAGTTTGTTAAAGGGACAGTTCACCCAAAATTCAAATTTCACTCATTATCTACTCACCCTCATGTCGACTAAGGGCTGGGAGCTGCTTTCTCTGAGTTACAGCGGGGCTCCGTGCAGCACTGCATGTCCATATGACGGTTGCGAATGGGCCTCACTTTTCTTCGTCCAAAGAGACACACCAAAAAACATCCAAATACCTCCATACTGCTCGTCTGTAATGTCCCTCTTGTATTGTATTGAAGCCCCAACATGAGAAATTGTTCTGAAAAAAATGTAATAACTCTATGTTTTAAGGTTGTTTGTAGCGGAAGCTCCCAGTGTTGCTCTGCCAGAAGCGATTTGCGGAGCCGTGAATTGGGTGTCAATGCAAATCGTGTGAGATTTGGACGGACCAGGAAGAGCAGTGCTGGGAGCTTCCGCTACAAACAAGCTTAAAATATATACTAATTTTTTTTTTTTTTCGGAACAATTTCTCATGTTGGGGCTTCAATACAAGAGGGACATTACAGACGAGCACTATGGAGGTATTTGGATGTTTTTTGGTGTGTCTTTTTGGACGAAGAAAAGTGAGCTCCGTTCGCAACCGTCATATGGACATGCAGTGCTGCACGGAGCCCCGCTGAAATTTGAATTTTGGGTGAACTATCCCTTTAAGTCTCTCTGTCTGGTGCGTTTAGTGTCTGTCGGACAACTGAGGTTTTTTTACCTGAGCGAATATCCAGGTGAGCTTCATGTGCTTGGTGGCGGCGTAGCTGCACTCCAGCAGCCTGGGTCTGCTGTTCACGTCCACCAGACACTTGTTGTCGTCGTCGTCGATGGTGGGACTCAGCACGCCGAGGTGGAGCTGCTGGGAGCTGGTGTAGTACACGTTCTGCTGGGAGACACAGAGACAAAGAGGGGGGAGGGGGAGTAAGGTTTAATAATGACGGGCTCCGAACACACCTCCAGTCAGGCCCGAGTGACGCTGAATCCTCCTCAGCTGCTCAACACCATTACAAGGTAAAAGACCGCCGGCTGTTGTTGTCTTCGTAATGAAAAATGTATTTTCTTAGTTTTAATCCTGTTTACACATGTTAATTGATCATTAATCTGCTGATATTTGCCAAGTTTGTGTCAAAAAAGTAATTATCTGAGTATTTTTACAACATAAATTGATGGATTTTCTCTTAACGTAAAACGATTTCAGACGTTTGATGACTTATCCTGCACTCGAGGCTGTTCCTAATTTTGAATCCAATTAAAATTGTTTGTTGAGTTTATCATATGTACATATCTACAGTATATATAATGAAATTAAAACACAGAGCGATGTCATGCTTGTAGATGTTCGATTTTAAGTGCAAACAATTCACAATGTTTCACAAAAGACCATAAAAACTTACAACAAAAACTTGTAACATGCACAAAAAGAAAGGGGCCGTAGCAATACTGTTTTGATAACAATCTAGGTTTTCAAAGTGGGGGCCAGATTGGAGGGAAGATGAGAACAAATGCAGATCATAAAATAAATTTGAATTATTATATTTTGAGCATTATTATAAAATATAATTTATAATAATATTAAGGTATTGAAACATTATGCTCATCTTTCTAATTGCCTGCCAGTCAAAATATCAATAATGGCGTCATAACTGTCAGCTAATGCTACTTGGGGGCCTTGGCATGGGGCCCTTTATTTTTACGAGAAATACGTGGAACTGCGCTCTGAGAGCTGTTTCAGGATGTGTTTAAACATGTGATGCTGAATTATTTACATAATTGGTGATTTTAGCCTCTTTAACTGAGTAGGTCATGCTGTGTAAAAAGGGCTTTTGTGACAGATTCATGTTTGATTATGAGTCTTATTTCCATGCTAATTATTTTCCGAACCTTTTTGGAAATGCCACACTGTTGTCGATACATATTCATAGATGGTTAAGTGAACTTTCTTTTACCTAACCTGTAAAATTCACCATGTGACATTCTGTGACTGGTTCATGAAGTGAAAAGGTAAACAGAGCCGCCTGTAACTGATCTAATTAAAGAGAAAAGCCGGAAATATTCAGTTCACAGGGGACGACGGAGGGAAAGAGAGGTCAGGGACGAGGCTGGCTAAATATTAGCTGTGGAAACTTTGCATACCTGAAGAAACAAATAATAAAATATAAAAAATAAAACACAAAACACATGGTAATGAATGCAAATGTTGGCCCAGTTTTGAAACCTTGCAAATAATGTCTAGTGAGGTGAATCAAACGCACCTAAAGTAGTCGGAAAATTTAAAAAAAAACATAAAGTGAGACATGCATTTCCCTCCTGAGTGTGACGGAGGAAGAGAAAAGATGAGACAAAGAATCACAGACGACTTTGACACGGGTAAAGCAAATGAGAAGGATCAAGGTCGTGAAGTGAAATCAAAACAAGACTGAAAGAAAGTTGAGATCAAGGCTGAAACAGAAGAGGAAGCACAAGAAGCTGCACAAATGGAAACAGCTCCGAGTCTTGTGAGTGAGTGAGTGAGTGAGTGAGTGAGTGAGTGAGTGAGTGAGTGAGTGAGTGAGTGAGTGAGTGAGTGTGTGATTTTTTTGATTTTAGTGGAAGTGTGAGGAGGCCCAGAGGAGGTAATTGATGAGAAAGATGACCGTCTTGTAGAAACAGGACATTTCCAGATAGGAGCCATTATCTGACTGTGAAACCGCCGCCGCCGTCGCTGCAGAGCTTTTAAGCCGCTGTTTAAATAAAAAAAAAACACACACACACACAAGCGCAGACTGATGTGTGCATGTGTGTGCATTAAGCGTTGGAGTGTGTGTGAAAGCTTCTGCGTGAGCAATCTGTTTTTCTGTGTATGTGCATGCTGGCTAATACGAGTGATTAAGCTCGCATCTGTCAATAGATTGGTGCTCTGCTCCCGACAGAGGGGCTTAATGCTATCTCCTCTCCTGTCACGGCTTCTTAAAACCTCTAATAGAAGGATTAGCACAGCGCCGCGCTAGACAGACAGCAATCTCCCACAACAGATGTACACATTAACAAGTGTGGACAAGAGACCGCCTGTAAAGCTCGTCCTTTTTTAACATCACCTTTTTTTTCCAGTATAGATGACATTTTGATCTGAGGGAAGTTGGGAAGGCAAAAGACGGTGCACTTGGGTGATGTAGGGTGCAGGGTTCAGACCTGTGGCTCGTTTGCTCTGCTCTGATTCTCAGGGCGAAAAAAATTATGCAATTGTTGCATTTTTCTATTGGGTCGTTTGTGTTTTTACATGGTAACAGTCTCAAGAGGTCCAAAGTTGTAAACAAATGCCATGTATGAATCAACTGTTCTGTCATTGGTCAGAAATCTCACCAGGAAGGAGAAGGAAGTTACCCACGAAAAACAAAAAACATGGGATAGATGTCTCAATGGCCCTGAAAATTAAAACCCGACCTTGCGTTGAAGCCTGGACCCGACCAGATCTGAGTCAGATGTATGGGCTACAGTATATTATCGGCCTGAACTTGGCCCAAAGAACCCAGCCTGAACCGGCCGGTGCGTCCAGTTGGGTCGGCCCGGCCCGTTGAGAGACATTGAACATTAGCCTACCTCCATATCTCCGCTGCAGCATGCACAACAAATCAGTCTTAAAATAGAAACTTCAACTTTATTTGAAAATGTAAATTGATTACGACATTGGAAGGGAACTGTTTTCTTAGCTTTTTGTTAAGTTAATTGTTTTTCTCTTTGATTGTTTTGTGTTTTTTGTTCTTTTTCGATTGTTTTGCTGATGGATTAAATTCTGGCTTCTAGGTTTTTATACATATATTGAATGCTAATATGTACAGTACGTATGCTTATGTATCATTCGTGGGTACCTCAGGAAGATCAGCTGACTGCTACGGTATCAGCTAATGGGGATCCGTAATAAAAAAATAAAATCAGCACAGTGTCGCGTTTTGTGCCGGTTCCCACTTGTTTTATCACCAATCTGAGCGAGTTTGCTGTGTTGACATCTGCCCAAACTAACTCATCTTTGGGGTTGAACGCTTTCTGTTCCGGAGCAACTGCTCCAAACGAGCCAGGTCTGAATACACTGTTAATCTGTGTGATACGTGAAGACAAAAGTCGTCCACAGTCAACAGCAGGTTAACACTGTGTGGGTAAAGCAGCTTCATAGTTTTACCTTCAGCAGCAGCTTGTATGTATAAACAAGATGAAGCTCAGTGGCTCCTAGAAGCTGCAGCTCTCGTTGCATTCTGATAAACTAGATATATCAACACGTTTTGAAGATCCTGTGTCACTAAAATCACTTTGGCCTTCAGCCCGTTGGATTTTTAAATATTTTCTTTTGCACAAGTAGAAAATTTGGCCTGAAGACGACGATGATGATGATGTTGGCAGAACGGTCAGGAGGTTGCCAAAAACTGTCATCCCATGAAAAATGAGAGCAGCAGTCATTTCAAAAAGTGCCCATAAATGTGTGTTCATGTTCAAGAGACAAAGCTCTCCAACAGCGGAGTAATTAAGTGGCAACGACCAGACATGAATTTAAATTTGTACTTGTTAAAAACTGGGGTGCTGCCTTAAAATGAAGTGAAAACAGAGGAATTAGTCTGACAATCGGACTTAACAAGATCTTTAACACAACAAGGCAATACATTACAAAATTCTGTCTCATCTTGTATCTTATTTTTTCAAACATAGGCTATATATTATTATTGCTGCTGGTGTCGTAACAGCTACAATGACAAAGTCTTCCTCCCATTCTCATCTTAATCCATCATGAGGATTAAGTAAGTGTGTGATGAAGTTCGTACTCATACAAGTAAAACGGTGACAACCCTGGACTCTGTGGTGGAGGCAAAGAAGCCCATTGAAGAATGCTACAATTCCTAAAGGAGAATTCCGTCCATTTTTGACCCCTAAATCGTTGTCCTGATGGTCACCCAGTGTTGGGGGGAGCAAAAAACGCCACTAAAATTGATGCAGACAAACCGGAGTTACACCATGGCTACCCGGCGCTTGGGATAGCGACAATGCTAACCTATGGGGGCAATTCTTTCAACCACAACAAACACTCAGAAAACAATCAAATATCTACGGTACATGACTGGAATCCTTACGATACACAACTGAACTCATATATAAACAGTATAAACTTTGTGTTTTTGCTTGTAGTAAGTAACACAAAGTTTATACTGTTTATACTGTACACTACATGTTCAGTGGTGTGTTGTAAGGATTCGAGTCATGGTACATGTACCATAGATATTTGATTCTTTTCTGAGTGTTTGTTGTGGTTAAAAGAATTGCCCCCATGGGTTAGCATAGTCACTATCCCTAGTGCCGTCTAGCCATGGTGTAACTCCGGTTTGCCTGCATCAATTTTAGTCGCGTTTTTGCTCCCCCCAACACTGGGAGACCATCAGGAAAACGATTTAGGGGTCAAAAATGGCCGGAATTCTCCTTTAAATGAAATGGACACAAGTGTTAATTGTAGCATGCTAACCAGCCCTGGCCTGCTCATCACTCTCTGATCCCTGTGTTGTCTCTAATCTGTCCTGAAGATGCAGCGATGCTAAGAGTGAGAATATTAATCCCTTTGAAATATCAACACAGAAGAAAAGTCAGAGCAAGAAAATTACAAATTCTGCTTAACTGGGTGAGGATCAGATCTCAAACTTGTTCTCAAAAGTTTTCAAAAGGCATTTTAAATAAAAATTCAAAGCAAAAACTTTGTAAACTGCATCATTTTTCTGTCCGTTTTTTAATTGGTTCTTCAATAACAGTGAAGCTCTGAGCTCTGACAGACAGACCCATTTGTTTCCGACCTGGACGCCTTTTCATTTGATTTGATTTTTTTTTTTTTTTTTTTGTTCCAGTACGAATGTGACTTTGTTCTGAGCGCGGCTCCTGGTGAGCTTATTACTGTCAGCAAGATATGTAGTCAGCCAGGCTAATCACTGGTGTTTCCCTCAGCCATCTGCTCTGGTGGCGCAACGACAACACACACACACACGCGCACACACACATTCATGCATAGCAGCTGCAAAACTGTCTCAGTACATAATGAAAAGGATCATCCAGACGAGTGGAGCAGACAGAGGCAGAGGAGGAGCGTTTAAGAGAGGGAGCAGCACAATGAGGTTAACTCCAGAGAAGCTGCTGGTATTTATAGATACAGCAGGTAACGAACTGACTACAAAAACCTGCACACACACACACACACACACACACACACACACACACACACAGAAAGAGAGGGAGCTCATTATTAAAGTGTACACTGATCAGTCTGGTGATCACTGTGGTCCGACTACGACCAGAACCACATCTGCACTTTATGACCGCAGCCGATTAATGGCTCCAAATTCTGTCTCTGTAGTTGTGAAGCAAATGTAATTTTTTAAGTTTTGCATTAAGTGTGATAGCGTTTGATCCCACGGAGTGGTTGTGATTGTATATCTCTGACACACGCACGCACACGCACACACTTTGTAAAGAAGTTTTGAGTCTGATAATTGGTTTGAGTTTTCTTTGTATCAAACTGACTCTCTGGTGAAAAAACTACTTTTAATCATTAATACACCAACAACTTCTCCCTAAAATGATAAATCAATGTCTTCTAAAGTCTCTTTAGTAAGAGAAAAGCCGTGGCTGCAGGAAAAGCTTTTGCCCCCCCCGCCTTTCCCCCCCCCCAAGTGGTAAAGCTTTGTTTCAAAGTTTAATCTTTGATTTGACTCGTTCTGTTACTTGGTTTTTTCTTTATCAAGAGCCGCTTCTGCTTCTGTTTCTGTCTCTGTGTCTTTCCCCACGCAGCCTCTTACAAACATCAGAGTCTGCTACAAGAGTTCCTGCTGCTTCTTCATTTCTGCCTGAACTTACAAGTTCAATATCCTGTAATTTTCCTTTGTAGACACCCACACATCCGCCCACACACACGCACACACACGAGATAATGCCATTGCACACACTTGCACATTCACATCACTATATTTGTTGGAACTGTTACTGTAACATTTTACAACGTGTGACAAGCCTGAACTTTAAAAATCATAAAACAGCCTCATGATGAAGTGAGAGTGAGAAAACTCAGACAGGTCCTCACAGAGACAGAGCTGAGAGATTTACACACACACACACACACACACACAGTTGGGAGTTCTGCCCTGGTAAATAGCCTCAAAGGGCTAATTTTCAAACCCTATTGATCGAACTACAAACCAATCTTCTTAGCAGGGCTACACCAATATTGAGGCACGGATCAGGTTTCTATTACCTGCTTAATTTCCACTTGAATTACTCATCACTCTGTTGAATTGATGATGTTTTTCACACCTCCTGAATTGGCCTGAAATGACTTGGACCAGTTTTATTTTTATTTAGTTTTTTTTCTGTAATCACTTCGCTCCTATGTCTGTGGTTGTTGTTGGATTTGTTGACTGTTGTGTCTCCAGTGTCCCGATAGCCAATCAGTCCTCTGCAGATAAGACGCTGGTTTTGAACTAGTTTATTATTGCAAGACCCAAATTTAAATTTTTTGATATAGCAACAGTTATGTAGCCTCGTAAACCAGCCTCTCGCGGAAGTGCATTTCATTTCATTCCGAGGGAGAGTCTGGCCTCATCCCCCCTCTAAGCGTCTGGACTGAAACCCTCAGAAGGCCGAGCCAATCAGCGTCGCCCGCTGTGATTGACACAGCACGTTGGCCAATCAGGGACCGACTGGTGCAACCTGTCACTACACCAACTTGCTGATTGGCTGAATGGGGTTGTCTGTCAACGCTACTACCAAAGATATTAAACCGTCTTTGCTACTACTCCCACCCACCCCAGACGGTTAGAGGGGGGATGAGGCCAGACTCTCCCGAGAAATGAAATGAAATGCATTTCCGCGAGAGAATGGTTTACGAGGCTAACAGTTATGGGCTTATGGGTACTGATTTTTCTTCAAATGCAAAGACATGTAGAGTCGTAACCAGCCAACAACTCATAATTAATGTAAATATAGTGTGAATTATTCTGTTATAAACACAACGCATGTTTGCTCGTTAAATTGGAATAAAATATATATATTTTACCACTTCTCATGAAATTAATGTGACAATGTGATTTATTCTTGATGGATAAAGTGTAAATCTATCTCAAATCAAAATTGATCAATCTCTACCAAAACATATGAAAATTAAACCACAATTAACTTTTATAATAGGAATAAAAAGAGAAATGTGTCTGAAAAACAAAATGATTCCAACTTTATGAGCAACCGTATATATAAATACTAGAGATACCCATACTCCTGCGATGCAGCTGCATCAGGACATCAATGGTTTGATCACACAGCCGCTGGCTGCATCGGTCCGTCTTTGTTGCATCAGTGACCAGGTGTGATGTATGATTGTGTGAGTGTTGCAAAGCTTGTCGAGTGGTTAACAAAACTAGAAAAACACTGTAACACTACACTGTCTATGCTGTGTTGTGATGTAAACTTTGGTAAAAACACCAACAGCAGCAGGTATCTGATGTTTAACTTCACCTCCCACTGCTCTTTGAACGTATCACTGTCACATCGTCACTTGCAACATAAATCCTTCAATGTTTTGCACCTAAGCTGACAAATCAGAGTTCACACAACATCCCTGATAAAAAAACAACTCTCCTCATCACCATAGATTTGCATCTATCAACTGATGGCGTCATCTCGTCCTCTATCTGTCCATCTCACTCTCTCCGTCTCGCCCTGGTCTGCTGCTGCATCCCTTCATCTGTGTCAAGTGGCTGCAGAGGAAATTGAGGAACGCTATGCATGGCTGACATTCAGCGGTATCATCAGGTATTCACAGCCACATCCATTCATTCTGTTGGACACACACAGGAATGAAGTGATTCTGCTCAGAAGGAAGAGGACTCAGAGGTAATCTAAAGGATCGGATGAATCAGAATAAAAGGATCTGAAAGGGGAATAAGGGGGACTTGGGGGAATAACATTACAAAAGATACTCCACATGAATAAAGAATAAAGAATGAAAAGCGATAAAGGCATGATAGAAGACCAGAGGAATACTTGGGTCTTTGATGTTGGCTATGAAATGGCTCCTGCTGCTTTTCGCTCTGCATCCTAAGGCTGATGCCTCTTAAACAAGGAATCTCTTTGGCATTCACCAGAAAGTCTAAATTCAGTCGAGCAGTCTCCGTGGTTGGAAAGAGGGGGCCCGCTATAAGTTTTCTTTTTTTTTTTTTCTCAAATTCATCAGAGCTGGTGTGTGTGGGGGGATGTGACCGTTTATGTGTGAGAAATGTCCATTAACAGCGAGAGATTATAAATGTATCCATTAAGATTCACTAATCCCTCTCTGATTACTGCAGCAAGTACAGGACAGATAATAACTTCTGTTTCAGTGTAATGTATGTAGATGTAGATGCCTCTCCAAATATCTGGAGTCTGTAAAGTGATTATTTCCCTCTTGCTGATTCTGTGCTGCTGTGTAATGATATTCTGTTACTGGTAAAGCCCCCTCCCCGCCCCCCCCAAAAATACCTCTGTGTTGCAGTGCTGCGGGTAAATTATGGTTTGCTAAAACTCATTTTTTATTTTTTGCCAAGCCAAAATTTCTCCATAAATATGAGCGAGCACAAATGATCTCTTCATTTGCTCTGCCTTCAGTGCCTCAAAATATCTCTGTTGCGGCTAAATGTTTGGTCACGATCACTTCAAGTGGAGAGGAACACGTTTCTTCGGCTTTGAACTCGCTTGTGTCTTAAAATGTGACACAACCAGTGAATAATGGAGGAGAATAAAACTTCACTTTCGCTTGGCCTCAGAGTGACTCCTTTCTGCCTGTATGGAAATATTTCACCATGCGTCCTGTAAGCTTTGTGCCCAATTTAAAGGGACAGTTCAACATTTTGGCAAATTGGCCCATTGCCATATATCCCTATAGTCATAGCAGTAGGTTCGTTACCTTTAATTCACGGTGCAAGCTATTTTTAGAACGGCGGAGCAGAGCCGCGAGCTGCTCAGAGCTACGCTACGGAGGCTAATGGGATTTCTTGGTTTTCCTCATCAAACTCATCAAATACACAACTCCAAAACGCTCTGGTGGACAAGTTGTGACCTGCACATTCACCACGCTATGAGATAAAAACAGAACGTAACGAGACAGAGTTGTTTTAGAGGCAAATTTAGAGACTGCTTGCTGGAAAACTGCCTCCGACGGGAACGCGCATCAGCGGTTTTGCATGAATTTACCTCTAAAGCAACTCTTAAACAAGCTTATTACTGTGGAGAAAATTATCTTATGACCCCATATGGTGCCCTTAGTTGTCTCCGTTTCGTGTGTTGACAGACAGTGTGAAAACAGCGAGGGGAGATGATAATAATAATTTTTTTTTTTAAATCTACAAACACAGCTCCATCTCTTTATCGGCACCTGCTGATGCTGCTGTCTGCAGGAGGGAGAAAATGTGAAAAGGCAACAAGACAGGAGAGACGTAGAAACGCCAACACAGCTGTTTTAAGCAGCTGATGCTGAGTTTGACCGAGATAGAGAGTTGAATGTTTCTGACATCCAGGCTCCGCCGGTCAAAGCTATTAACTTTACAGACAATGGAGGCGAAAACTCGGAGCGTCCTCATACAGAAAGCTCCACTGAATGCCAGGCTCGGTATTTTAACAGAGTCCAGTTCTGATTATGCAACACCTCTTCAATGGTCGATGGGATATAATGCACATTGTTAAATCATCTGAATTTTTAATTTTTTTATTTTGTCAAGCAGCAGAGCATATCACAGAGGTGAAAAGTGGAAATATGGAGTCGCTCTGCCATACTGTTTAAAGTGTTTTCTTTTTTTTTTTCAGTTCCTCCATTACAGGGGGAAATAAGTGCTGCCTTTACTGGCTCTTTATTGAAAGGACCTTAAATCTGGAGTGGGCTGATAGAGCCGTTGATTGGCCTCTGTGACGACTTTTATAGAGTTCCTGCTGCAGAGCTAAAAAGTTTCATTTCACAACCACATGATAAAGCAGCATTATTATAGCGCAGTGATGAATTAGTTATTATGCCAACATTTTCCTCCACATCTCTGTTTTAATTAGGAACCTTACTCACTGGAAATGTGACTTCTTTATGCAGCTCAACTTTACTGATGCTCTCATACGAGCAGAGAGGCGCCACATTTCATGAAAACAACTCTGTTCTACTGACTTGCACAGAAATGGGAATGTTTAAAGCTGCATAAACCAATACTTTTTTTTTACATACATGATGGATCTAATGACGATGGGTAATGTGGAGCTACAGGAAACGATCTTCAACTATGGATTTCTTTGAGGTCCTTGTAGCATTTTAGCATCTTTTAACTCTTTAAGTTTTGTTTTTCTGGTCAACAATTCTCCTGGTGAGTTTAACTCGACCTTCATTGGTCCAAACAACAGACGGAGTAAATTAGCACCTTTCTGGTGAACACAGTGGATTTAGCAGCTAAAAAGCCAGATATTACCTCACCTGGAGTTTATAGAAAACAAAAACTAGGGTGAAAGGCAGGTGTAATGGAGTTTCATTTATCAGATAACAAAGACTAATGTTGCTTTCTGTTTGAAAAAGAAGCAGAAATCCCCCCACAAATAGCCAAAAAATAAATAAGCAACAACAAAAAAATCTATTCATGCAGATTTAATAATGGTGCTCGTAATGTCCTAATTGTTTGGTACAGGGAACCATCTGGGAAGACGTTGTTTGGAAACTGTTTGGAAAGTGGCAGGTGCTTTCAATAAAAAAAACCTGGCAGATGATTGGACCTACCATCTGTCTGTCACCATCTCTTACATGCCAACTTTAACCACATTCAGATCCTGCAGACTCTCCGTCTTTCTCAGAGCCAGCTGGTAAATCAAACTCCCTCCTGAGGCCAGTTGGGAGACGAGTGAAAACTTCGGTCCACGTCTCATAAAACCGATGCTATCGATGGTGGTAGCGTCTTTATGAGAGGTTAGAGTCGCTCTGTGCTGCCTAGTCGTGTTAATTTGTGGATAAGTGTTCAAAGTGTATTTTTAATCTTTGAAGCCTTTGTTGTTGTGCAGAGAATAAAGAGTTATCACACAACCCTCTCTACGATGGTCTCTGAAGAGCTGAAGAGCTATGTCTGCTTTGTGTGTGTGTGAGTGTGTCTTTGAAGAGATAAAACAGGAACAAATAAGTGAGAGTCCATCGACTGACCTGTGGTGTCATACCATGACAGAGATACATGATGGGGACGTTGTCAGTGTCAGGTCCCTGGTCCAAACACAGGTCGTCTCTGAGACTGTTCTTCAACTGCAGAGAGAAACATGAAAGAAAAGAGAAAGGGAATGATTTATTTATTTGTAATTATGATAAAACTATATGCAGATTGGTTTTAACTGGCATAAATGAACAATGATAGTGGAACACATACGGAAAACAGAAAAAAAGAGAGTCAGATGTTCAAACACAACGATACATTTACATTGTGCCATTATAATCAGACTAAAGGCCTAGAGACAATAATAATGCTCAATTTAATTAGTGAGTCAGAATTTAAACAGCTCTAAACTGACCATCAACTGGTTACAGGAAAGAAGTTTAGCCTAAACCAGTGTTTTTCAGCCTTGGGGTCGGGACCCCAAGCGGGGTCGCCTGGAATTCAAATGGGGTCGCCTGAAATGTCTAGTAATTGATTTAAAAAAATTACTGATACATTTTTTTCTAACTGATTATTATTCTTTTTTAAATTATGATTAAAAACACCACACAGTCTTAAACAACCATATTCTATACTTTCACTTTCTCAAATAGAAATCGAATTCAAATAAAATGCAGCTTATAAAAATAATTGAGGATTGGATATACAGAAATTTGTGATGTCAAAATGGGGTAACAAGCCAAAAAAGGTTGGGAACCACTGGCCTAAACCCTTTCATAAAAGATCAAAAGTCATATTTTACCACAGGCTACAAATCTTTAAATATGAATATTCTTTTCCTCCACATGCCTTTTGCATTGACAACTAAAATATTTTGCATTCACTTGCAGCCACTAACCATGTTTGACTTAGATTCGATCACAGTAAAGAAACACAGTCATGTAACTACAGCTTTTACCATTTGTTTTGTTATTTAACAAACTGTTTTCTTCACTTAATGCAGTTTTCAAGCCGTCAAAGCTGCTGAGCCTTTTGTAAACTTCATCACAAAAACATCGGGAAGAAGAAAAACAGCTCATCTTCACGTTATAATTCAGTTATTTTCTCTTGTTAAGGGCTTCAACAAAAGCTCTGTGGTGCAGACAGTAGCAACCAGCAGATCTCTTCTGTTTAATTTTGATCTCTTTGAAAGAATGGTTCAGCTGAAGTTGAAAATTACTTATTCACTTGCTTTCTGAGGGTGTGATGAAAAAATCAACATCAGTCTCAGTTAGGAGCTGGAGTTGGAAAGGGTTTAGCATATGTCAGCAATACAGGCTGGGTATGGGAGGACGCAACTATAGTCTCAAACAGCTAAAAACAGCTACAGCTAATCAGCTAATCACTTTAGATGAATATATAATCGATAGAAATTCATAAATAACAAATAAGTAGAGTGAATAAGAGGTGTTGATCACTTTGGATAGAGTTAGGCCTGTTTCCACTCGACTCAGGTCTGGTACCTACTGTACTACAGTATTCTGGAGAGTGTTTCCATTACAGGATATAGTACGGCCTGGTCGTAAATTGTCATAAATGCAATTTAATATACAGTGGACTTGTTTGTTCATTTTAAAACATTCACTTATTGAAATGTGGTGACATGTGTACACAAGGAGCCAGTACAAACATGAAGCTTCACTTTGATTCAAACAAACTAATGTGGCCACCAGCCGATCACCTCAGGAGACCGGCTGCTCGCCTGTGAGAGACGACCCGCTGGTCCCGGCCGGCCGGTTCCACAGGGCAGCTCTTCACATCGCCGAAAAAACGTCAGAGCAAATTCCCACACAAGTGTAATTTGGATAAATTGAGCACATGTTGGGAATCTAAACAGTTATTTTTCCGCTATTTTTCTACTATTGGCAAAACGTGGCATAACACCATGAATGGATTGTCCCCTCTTCCCATATACACCATTGGCAGCCAGGCATCTGTCAAGAAACCTGTAGTGAAGTGATGCACTGAGAGAATGGATTTTATTTTTTACTTCTTTAGTCGTTCATGATGTTCACACTTACATTCATCATATTTATTATTCTGATTTAAGTTTTTTGATTGTGTTTCACTGATTGAGAAACAAAATTTCGTCCTCTTGTGGATGTAAATGCACAATGTAGCCTATTTCGTATTTCGGATATGCTTGTATGTCTCAAGCATTTTGTGTTTTGTCTCGGTTATATTGCAAATGAGGTTGTTCCTCAATATATTTCTGAGTTTAAATAAAGGTATAAATAAATAAATATAATTTTATATAATAAAAATTAAATAAACAATGAAAACGACAATAAAAATCCTTGAATTCTTGAATCCTACAGCGGGAATTAAAACAGCTTTTAGCCGTGCAGGATATTCGTGCATGCCGTGCATTGATGATGCAGTGACGCAGTTATGACTCTCTGACCAATCAGTGGTCTGCAGTGTTTATACGTCACCTTTTAGTACCTCTTCACCTGTTTTGGAGCCTCAGTCAAGCAGATACTAAAAAAATTGTACCAAGTACCAGATTCAAGGTACTTTGACCTAATGGAAACGCAAAAAATGCATTAATTAAGCAAACTGCTCATTAGACGCTCAGCTATAACTTCTGTTTCTAAGTTTGTACAAGTCACCTCTGTGTTCAGGACAAAAACTCAGAGTTTATTCTGCTTTAATCTAAAAGCCAAAACAGTTTTTTGTTTTAGTTGGCAGAGTTTCACTCAGCCAGACCGCAGAGCTTAAAAAACTAAAAACACTGTGCTCAGATGGATTTAGTTGGGGCGGAATAAACCTGTGAGGGCCGGTTGCCCACTCTCTTCACTCACTTGCCTCAAATCACCTGCTCAAGTGTGATAATCTCCTGCTCGTAGCTTTGAGGTCGACTTCTAAAGGAAGAGCGACTGCAGCGTTTGCCCCGAGGGCCACAGGAGACGACCTGACAGTTGCTGCTGTCATCTCGAGTTTTGCGAGCAAAGGCATCCGCATCCACACACATTTTTATATAAAGAGCTATTATACAGACACATTTCTCCTTTGTTCTGGTGTGTGGAGCAAAAATTGCACTAAAAAAGAAACATGTTCCAGTACTGCAATTTATAAAAATCACTGAAAAACAGTAATCACATCAACTTTTGAGTTGTTAAAGTCTCAGTAATTCCACCATAAACTGGTTTAGTGTCACATTTTCCCCTCTCTCTTCCCTCCGTGCATCTGTTCCTCCTCTCCATCTTTTCCTTGATGCTTTTACATTATTAATTACTCAATTATGACAGAGTGGTCCAGCATGCAGCTCTAGTTGAGTGGTTAAAGTGAAGACAAATGGCACCACTGCAGGCTAATTACTACTTGCCAGTAGAAAGTCATACAAACACTTTACACCAACCTTCAACTCCTTTTGGCAGCTGCAGAGTAATACTTCAAAAAGAAAGCACATGCACTTTTCTTTCTTTCTTTTTTTTTTTTTTACGCCGCAGGTTACATTTGGCAATAGCTACTCCACAGAGAATAGTAATTACCCAATATGTGTAAATCAACACAGAATAATCAATGTAGTACTTCTGTTAGTCATTCTTCCTTCAAACATTTACAAGAACGGGTCAAGAGGGCACGTTTTAAAGATAAATTACAGCCAAAGCAGTAGGAGTAGTAGGAGTAGTGGGAGCAGTGCTCCTGCTACTGGAGCGTCGACATTATGAATTTAAAGGAGACATATCATGCCCCTTTTCCACAAATTAAAATAGTTCCCAGGTGTCTTAAAGACATGTCTGTGACACGCTTTGGTCAAAATACTTCAAAGATCAAACATCACAGCTCTTTTCATCCTCTCAAAACAGCCCTGTTCAGAATGGCTGGTTTCAGTGCCTGTCCCTTTAAATGCAAATGAACCACTGCTTGCCCCGTCCCTTCTACTGGTCCCAGGTAGGGGTGGCATTATGCAAATTTGAATCCTAGTTACATCACTGGATGACAACTGAGGGAACAGCTCGTAAAACCACATGGATTTCAACCTAGGGAGCCTGCTCATTACAGATTTATTGGTCAATTCTCGCCTTTCTGGGGCCAGAAGGCAAAACAAACACCCAAAAAAATGATATTTCCATAACATGTCCCCTTTAAATATTTTTAAAAAAGCACAAAACACACCTAGTGCTGTCAGAGGTGAGAAGGTGGAAGTGCAAATTATAATGAAATCATTATGCCAAACTTTCATTATAATTCATTATAATTATTAATTATATCATTATAATTCATTATAATTATTAATTATAATGAATTATAATGAAAGTTTGGCAGATGCCATTCAGATGCCAGGCAGCTCAGTTCTCCACTATTTTCACTGGAGAACTGATATATTTGTCTGCACCTAGCCAATAGAGTGCATATAGCATTGTTGGCTACACCTATCATTGTTGCTGCTATGAAAATAAAGGCACCTTTGTCATAATACTGACATAATGACCTAATGCATTGTAACAATAGCTAATATTGCTATTTACACCTGGATGTATCACTCAAAGTGGCTATTTACACCTGGGTGCACAAAGCATCGTCAGTCACAGACACCTGGATGCTTGTTGCAGCAATGCTATGTGTTATTTGTCTCATGCATTGACATATTATATGGGTATAAATAGCTCAATAGAAGCTGTATGTGCAACTATACACGGTGCCAAAATGGGAAAGTTAGGTAAACCTGTGCAACCAGTGTAAAACATCAGCTTGCGGTCCTGCCGTGGCAAAAATGAATGAATCACACTTGTGTTTTTTGGTTTGGAAGCAATTAGAGTTTTTTCTTCGGCCTTAAAGCTGCAGTAATCTATTTTTGTTAGCAAAAAAATCGTTTCCTGCTTCAGCATCCAGGAGACACAACTTCATCATCCCATTAAATCATATTTCCAGTTACCTGATGAATGTAGCTCAGGTTCAATATTCACTGGTTTTAGTTTTGTTTTGTTCCAACTCCTGAGGGAAAAAAAGATCTGGCTCTTTAGCTGCTTAATGCTGCGCCTCCACTATTTTCTCTGGAGAATAACTACATTTGTCTGTGTCACACACTAAACCATGTGCTCTAAGTGCACTGGAAAGCTAAAAACAATGAAACTATGCCTTTGTCACAGCAAATGACAGCTTTCACTTCACAATAATTCATTCCACTCTGCGTTCAGGTAAAAAAAATACTCACAAATGCAGCTGTAATAGCGTCAGGTTGGTTTATAACAGACAGCGGGAATGTTTGTAGCTGCCTTTGAGATGTTCAGGATCATGTTATACTAAAAAAAGTTCAGCTCTCTCCGACTCTCACGATCTACACCTTTTACTTTCACGGCATTGTAAACATTCTCCGGGCTGCCATCTTAAGAGTGGCATTCAAGTGACCTTTAAAAAGAGGCAATTTGAATAGAAATGTCTATTTCTCTATTCAAGGACTGCATAGGCTGAGTCTCGGTTTTGGCTCTGTAATTCCTCATGAACACTATACAAACTGTCAGATGATTGAAAATGTTAATTGGCTGCATCTTCTCCGCTGGTCACAGACTGGGAGTCCCACAGGGGTTATATATGGAGTTCATGATGAGTGGACGGGAGAGAGGGTGAGATCTCGATTTGCTGCTAATCTCTTTTACATACAGATAGCTTTTACCCCTCCACCCTCCATCTACAGAACAGTCATCATCTCATCCCAGCACCGACTCATCCCTCCAGCTGTTTCACTCACTTCATCTCTACCTCGGTTCGCTCGCTGCATCCCATCTCCTCCTCCTCCTCCTCCTCCTCCTCCTCCTTCCTCCTCTGCAGCCACATCACATACAGTCCTGTGGGGGTTTTCTGTACAATTCTTGATCCGCGGCTGAGGGGCCAGGCTGAGCTTTCTATCTCACAATATCTCATGTCGCTGTCACACTTATTACAGCGGTTCAATAATATGATACTTTATTGATCCCCGAGGGGAATTTTTCTTTCCCCGATCCACTTTTTTTTTTTATATATAGAGAAGTCAAGCTCTGCTATTCTACAAAGGAACGGCCGCCGTGCTGGTTCGCCAGGCTCGGTGTCTCGCTCACGGGCACAACGTCAAGGAGAGAGCTCTGTCAAACTTTCGGCTTGAACCCGGGGCCTCCAGGTAAAGGACACTGCTGCCCGAGGATACAGTATCATTGCAACCTATTAACTAATGCCGTCATCCTCCTACTTGAATCTGCAGAAAGCATTTTGAGGAAATGGTGATTGCTACTGTAAGTGCTCTGGTTTTGTACGGCTGCACAGTCAGTGCGGATAATAACCGAGCAGAGAGCAGAAATATTTTTTGCAAAATGAAAATTACCCATTTGAAGATTAGACCTCATTAGATACACATTATTTGCGATGTATCAGTTTTCATCGCACAACAACACAGTCAGGTCCTAAAACGGATGAGACCTCGAAATGTCCCATGATCGACTGTGGACGTCCTGATCTTCAGGTTTTGGTGAAAGGTCAATGAAGTATGAAGGTTTATCTTTCTTGAAGTAACTCTTAATATTGTAAGATTATTTTAAAGCAGTTTTTCTTACACTTTGAGTTGGGTTTGTACGTGAAGGTCATATAACTGAACAAGACATGTACGGCTCATTCTGTTTGTTACAGTGGCACTTGTTTGTAAGAGTGGACACTAGTTAGAAGTTACCAGTTTGTTGCACATTGAAAGGATTCGACACAAGAGCTGATGTGTCTCAATTTGGGGGCTGCATCCTTCAGAGGACGCTTATAAAGGCCGATTAGACTTTCACATGTTTAACAGTAGGATGTCGATTGTGTTCAGAGGGAATCAGGAAAGGCTCTGGAGGCTGAACCGTCCCATTTACCAGTGGTTGCCACGGCCGTCGGTGGTGTCTCCTCCAGAGCCGTTGCCTCCGTAGATGGTGTAGGCTGCGTCCTCCACAGCTACAGTCTCTCTACAGTCTCAGCACTGCAACCTTTGACAGGATGTGGCAACCATTGTTGACGAATCTGTCAAGAGCGACCTAAAAGTATACATCGGTCGTATTCCTCTGTCAGATTTTTTTCTGTCAGACTTGTACGAGAACAGGTTTTCTTGTACCTGTGATTCTTTTTGCTTTTGTTTTACCTCTATTTCAGTGCATCTATTTTGTTTCGCTGTGAACGTTTTTTCTCTCTTTTTGTACTGTGTAAATTGTTACCTGTCTGTACATTGAAAAATCTATATATATATAAACAAGTGGATATTAATTTAAAAGAAATTAAGCAAGAACTGGATAAGTTTTACTTTAGCTACCAAGTTTGTCTACTAAGATTAAATCAAAAGTCATGGCAACAGCTCAGTGAAAGCCACAATTAGCCACAGTTAACACAGATTAAACGTAAATCTGCAGCTCACCTGGGTATTGCACCAATAGTTGTTGACTTACTTAAGTCTGGACCAAATGACATTACAATAAATGTTAGCAACCATGTTGTTTTCAGCGCTCTAATTATATTAGAAAAATATTCTGTGATGTTAAATGTCTCTGAAAATGTAATTGGCTGTTGCAAATTGGTAAAAGAAACATTTTTCACTTTCTCTGAGAAAAGGTTGATCTTGGGAAACTGTTGATGAGACCATGGGAGACTTTTGCTTTTGGAGAAAACATTTAAGTGGATAAATAAAATCTGACAAATCCAAATAGCTTTAACAGCCTCTCTTTGGTTTGAGGCGCTGCAGCAGCTACAGGCCACAACACATCGATCAATCCTGATGTCAAAAACAGGTCAAGTTCTTGGTGCTGAGAGAAAGACTTTCATTTGAAACAAGCTTCACAAATGTTGCTAAAATATGTTTTTTCATGTTGCGTGAGGAGCGGTTCCTTTTCTCTGGCTTTTTGTTTGAGAGCAGGAACAGACATCCACAGATGGCATCACACACCACAACACTTGTTGTACTCTCTCTCTCTTTCTCTCTCCAGCTCCCGTCTCCTGTGAGAGTTTGTTTTTGTCAAATATGTAAACTTCATATCTACATCTCTCAGATGTCACTGTGGCAAAGCTTTCATCTCGCACGCTCAAAGCCGAACGCCCGCACATGCTCAGTGTCAACACATAAAACCCATCGAGCTCGTTCTGTGATTGAAGTGTTTATCGAACAACAAACACGAGAGGTGGCAGCGAGGCTGTTTCCAAGAGCTACAGACTCATTTGTTGCCGCTAATGTCAATCCACAACTTTTCCCTTTCTGTTTTCTGCTTTTTTTCTTCAGTGGCAGACTTGAAGTCAGTAAGGCTGAATGAATAAAACCTTTTCAACATGAAGGAAACAGTTTTATGTGCCATGATTATTCTCAGACTGCAGTCAAGCTTTGCAGAAGCCAGGCGATTCAAACTATATCTGCATATGTTTGGGTCTAAAATGCACAATGCACAAGATCCACAGTCAAAAACCCCAATTACAATAAAAGAAGAAGAAATTATTAAATAATTAGTGAGTGGACTGAGCCGAGAAGTGCTCATTTTTCTCCCTCTATCAGCAGGACAAGTCAGAGCGGGTGGATAATTCTGCTCAGCTTTCAACAGATTACTGTCATTTTTCAATTATGCAAAAATCCTCCCACAGCTGTTAGCTGAAGAGGGGGAATAGCCAGGCAGAAATGGCATAAAAAGGAAAAAAAAAAATCAACTAAGTCTAAAGTGGCAGAAAAATGTTCACCCTCTCAGCACCTTGCCACTGTGATCTGCGATTCCGATCATTAATGGAAAAGTTTAAATTTTTACTGCTTGAAATACTCGGGAAAGATAAGTTTTAATGGAAAAGTTTCCTCATGAGGAGGAGCTGATGGTATGACGGTGCTTACGGTTGGTTGGTTTCTATATAATTCCATTTCCGGAGGGAAATAGACAATGGACATGTGGACTTGACCACATAATAAAACAATTTTAATAAACCCTCCCTTGTGTGGATGCGGCCTGAATGAAAAAATAATTAAAAAGTGAGATAAAAATCCTGGAGTGAGCTGAAGTTTGAGCTGGAAATGGTAAAAAAGTTAGATATTTCTTTGTTCTAGAGAATTTGACGCAGTGTTTAAGCTGTTTTATTGGTGTTTAGTGGTCTATAGAGGTGTTTTAGCTTTTTGTTTTGGTTTTGTAACCTTAGCCATATTCATGTGTGATGTTTATTAAAGGGGAACTATGCAGGAGATTTATAATTAAACAGCTTCAGAGTAATTATGATGGTTAAATGACTTGTTGCAGGGAGAATGGAGGCTCTCTGTCTTCAAAAACCAAACTCGGAAGATCAGAGCCTCCGACCGATAATCTCTTGTTTATGACAGGTTAGACTCCACAAATATACATGAATATTATATATAACGTAATCCACTGCTCCATGAATGGATGGTTATCAAAACAGCAAAAAAGTGACCAGACTTGCATAGTTCCCCTTTAAGTGGAATGATATTTGGTGTTCATCAAATTATCCATTATTACTTTATCATTGAGTCTGTTATATATTTTAATAATCAGCTGCAGCACTTTATTATTTTATACACAATACAGATTTTGCAGGTATAACTTTTAAGTTGCTGCTTTTGTGTGGAGCTCTTTTGGTTCCTACCTGCCCTTGTTCACAGGGGGACAGGTTTAACTGTGACAGCCTTTGAGATGCACAGGCTCTGCTGCTAACAGAGCAGAATAAAGCTGTGTTAACCGTCCTGGGATCCAGTTGCTGTCTTAGAGCTCATGCTCATTGATCTCCTCTGTGTCCTTTGCAGCCGTTTTCAGTGGGAAAAGTTAATCAGACAAACCGACTGTTGGGAAACAAGTAAAAGTCACAACAACTGGCTGCTAACTCAGCAGCTCATTTAGCAGTGAACGCATTTGGCAGAGACCAAATCTGAGGTAAAAAGTATAGTGAATATTTGAGTTATTTTCACCATATGGTCACAAATGAGATGAGTTTTCTTCCAGATTCAAGTGTTTGGATCTTGTTCTGCCTCCAGTGGCCAATAAAACAGAAAATTAAGTGCAACACATTTGTTCTACCTACAAACACCTTAATTGCCGGAGATTTTTTTTTTTGCCTTTTGGCTGAAACATAACAAGAGAAAAAATATGTTAAAAATATGTTTACACATTTTCCTAACTCCTTGCCATTAAGCTGCCACAACAAAGGCATATTAATTTTTGATCAGGCTAAAGGAGCTCCTTGTTCCTATTTCATAATGAATTAAGATACTCCTGAATACTTCATGCTCTGCTTTGAGGATTTTCTGCATGTGTGTGTGTGTGTGTGTGTGTGTGTGTGTGTGTGTAACAACCAGTGGGGAATGAATGGGGAAGTGTTTAGTATAGCGTTCGTCATGGGCTTGTTCATGTGGATTCATAAACCAAAGGCCACAAGTCAAGAGGTCAACTCATAGAAATCCTGATAACGTCAGTGTAACTCACCACCCCGTACGCCACCGTGTTGCTGTAGGACCGGAGCTCGGGGTAAATGTTGGAGAGGAACCAGCTGAACGGATGACAGTTGAGTCTGGATCTCAGGGCCTTCCTCTCGGAAAGATCCCCGATGTCGATCCCTGAGTTCTAGATGAAGAAACACAAACACATCAGGGTTTACTTTGCAGGTATTTCACTAGAGCAGAACTGCAGAAGCCTCTTGGATGAGGGGCGAAACGTCTTCAAACAAGATAAGAAGTCCAGTTGCCTTTTTACTACAACTCCACAATGATAAATACAACGATTTTCAACTTCTGTTGTGGTTGCAAAGAGTCAGAAATAACAAATACAGAGTTCAGGTCCTCAGGGTCCAGCTCTACTGCATCATGAGGACAAATAAGAAGAAATAACAACAGAGCAGGAGAACAGAAAGAAAAGTGAGACCATCTGATGTTTTTATAAATTACAAGACACTTATGTAAAAAACCCCACAAAAAACAGTCAAAGTTATAACTGTGTATGTTGTTGTGCGTTTAACTGCAGTCAACCAGTGGAAATCATAAAAACAGGTTCATATGTTACAAAACTAAGGAGCTAATCAGGTCAACTTGTGGATACAGGGGGGCAAGCTAAATTAAATTACTGAAACGTTGTCAATCAGATAGCAATGCACAGTAACACTTTGACACTGTGTTAGCCACTGTAAGCTAACTAGCTAGCTAGCTAAGTTCGACTAAGTTTACCTTCTGTCATTTTTGCAATACACAAATATACAATAGTTTTTTTTTTGTTAGTTAATTGGTCAAATTTGCGAAATAAAGAATTATTAAATAATAAATATTAGAATTATTAACAGATGTAATGCATCTTTATTGTGTTGGCTTGAATTCGTACTCTTTTGTGCTATTCAAGTTCTATGTTATGCTTTGTATGTGATCTGTAAATGAACTGTGAATGAATATGGCACATGGTCCCTTTACAAAATAAATAAAATAGCAGGTCAAAGGTGAGATGGATTTGATTTGTTCAGGTACATGTTGTTTTTCCTGCCACATGGCAATTGAGGGACAACTATTCCGAAGTGATAATTAAACAATTCATCGAGTGTAATAAAACAGTTCCCTCACACGTAATATTGTATAACATCATCTGCTACTTCCACCTTAAGACACAGAGATAGTTACAGGCAAAAATATTATATGACCCTTCAATTAACAGATTAACAACAGAATTTCAAAAATGAAAACAGCAACAGAGAGAAAAAAAAGCGATGAGAAAAGAGTTGTTTTTTGTCTTCAGTGTCGAGCTCTAGTTTCTGCTCTCAATCTTCTCAATGAGGAAATATGACTAGACCAGCTTCTGGTCGGTTTGGTCCATCTTCAGCTTCCACTGGGCAGGATTTTTGCAGTCTGGACAGTTTTGTTGGACATGAAAACCCTGTTTGATTTAACGCTAACAACAAAGTCTGAGTGTGTCACAGACTAGTGACACATTTTTGAATCAAAACTCTCTACAATATTCAGTTTGATGAAACATTAATGAACCCCACACTACAACAATCTCCCCGAGGTTCATTCAAACCTTATTTTATGCACATGTGATCTCCACTGACCTCCGCGATGTCACAGTTGCTAGGAGACCTGACACAGATCCTGAGCACAAAATGCATTCAACACACACACACATCCTCCCACAGTATCAAACTCCCAGCATGCATCTCTCTCTCTCTATGTGTGTGTGTTTACCTGCAGAGGGACGTTCCAGGCCATGTAGACGTGGCTCTTGTACTGGTCCATCCAGACCTCGGCCACGCGCAGCGCGTTGCGACGCACGTGCACCGTCAGGTTCTCCGTGTACGGCTTGTGGGCGCGTTCGATGTGGGCGATCCGGGAGCAGGGAAGGACTTCCACGCTGCCGCCACACTGCCACACCTACACACACACAGAAATACACACACATCAGTGACTGCAGGGACTCCCAAAAAATTAAAGGTATAGATATTTTCAGAGCCTGCCAGTTAATCCTTCATCCTTTAAATGGGGGATTAAATCTTTTTCCTGCAACTGAGCTTGTGCTTGATAGAATTAGTATGAATATAAAAATGTATCACATGAATGCCCAACCAGGTGCTTGTTATTTATATATTTATTTATTACCATTCTGCTATTTGTTGACAGCGGAAACTGTTAAATACATCCACACACACACATATACACATACACATACACATACAGTACACAAGCCATAGCTGGCACCATGACAGGTCCATGAACTAGAAAATTAATCTTCCCATTTGCTTCATCAGGAATGAATGCAACACGATTGTGCAGCCCTGTGGCGTGTTGTGTTGTGTTGTGACAGTTATCTATCACTGCCGAGGTTCATTTTAGCTGCACTACATTACAGGGTTTAAGCTGCTGCGCTAACAAACAAGGTACAGATACAGAAGCAGAGAGCAGCTATTACAGGTAAACTATCTCAGAGTTTTCATTTGTGGCCTCGAAATCTTAAAGGGATAGTTCAACATTTTGGCAAATGGCCCATTGCCATCATCCCTATAGTTATAGAAGTCGGTTCGTTACCTTTAATTGTCGGTACAAGCTGTTTTTAGAACGGTGTAGCAGAGCCGCGAGCTGCTCAGAGCTACGCTATGGAGGCTCATGGGATTTCTTGGTTTCCCTCATCAAACTCATCAAATACACAATCCAACATCTCCAAAACGCTCTGGTGGACAAGTTGTGACCTGCACATTCACCACGCTATGAGATAATAACAGAACGTTACCAGACAGAGTTGTTTTCAAGGCAAATGCAGAGACTTCTTGCTGAAAAACTGCCCCCGACGGGAACACGCATCAGCGGTTTTGCATGAATTTACCTCTAAAACAACTCTGTCTCATAACGTTGTGTTATTATCTCATAGCGTGGTGAATGTACAACTTGTCCACCAGAGCGTTTTGGAGTTGTTGGATTGTGTATTTGATGAGTTTGATGAGGGAAACCTAGAAATCCCATGAGCCTCTGTAGCATAGCTCTGAGCAGTTCGCCGCTCTGCTCCGCCGTTTTAAAAACAGCTTGCACCGACAATTAAAGGTAACGAACCTACTCCTAAAACTAAAGGGATTATGGTAATGGGCCAATTTGCCAAAATGTTGAACTATCCCTTTAACGCCGATGTTTCATTTTTTTCTCCGACTCTTTGTCTGACACTTCTGCTGCTTTTTATCTGTCGCTCTGCTCCCAGTCTCCGACCTTCAGCTCTCACACTTCCAGCTCAACTCATCCCACACTGGTAAAACTTCACATGACACTTCCCTCCCCTTGAATCAGTCTTTCACAGGGCCTGTACTTTATGAAACTTTTTTTTATCCCTCCACTTCAACTCCAACTTTTTTCCATTAATGCTTTTTCTTTCAGTCTTTTAACCATTTCAGATATCTTTAATTGCAAAGTTTCATGTAGATTTTCCTCAGAAAATCCAGCAGTGGACGTGGTCTGCATTTTGAAGCGCCCTCGGGTAAAATACTGGACCCCAAGTTGCCCCTTGATGTGCTGGTGTGTGTGTGAGAGTGTGTGTGTGGTAGAAAAGCTCCAGGGTTGGTTATCATTTGAATTAATCATTTTAATCTGGTTCATATTGATTGCCTAGAGTGGCTCCAAAAAACTTTGAAAGTCTGGTGTGAAATAAAAAGCGTTAAATGCCATTTACTGGTATTTCTTACAATCAAAATGTATGATCCACTGATGTGCATTCAAAAAAATATTAAAAACAATATGTAAAGATCAATCTGGAGCAGTTAACTACCAGTTTTGTCATTTTAATGTTTCCAGTGACAAACACGACCATCGTTGTTTGTCCTATTTTATTAGTCAAGCACGTGACATGACACATTAAAAGCCACTTCGAAAAGAAAGAAAGACTCACTGCCTCACAGTTGTAAACCTCCACCAACATCACAAGCTGCAGGAAGTATGTACGTATATTAGTATGTAGTTTTGTGAGTTACAGACAAAAAAAAGGTTTTGTGAGGTTGTAGTGAACTTGACCTTTAACTATTAAAGTCTAATAAGTTTATCCTTGAGTCCAAGTGCAGCATTTGTGAGTGTTTGAGATCTTGTTTTCATGATAGGAGGACATGTGCACAGACAGACAAACCTAAACAATTCACCAAAACAAAGTAGAGGAACTAAATTGTCATAAATCGACTCCAACAAGAGAAGCATGAGAGTGAACGTCAAACTGCAGCTACTGAAGCAAAAGGTGAACTTTATGTCCACCTTCATTTACCTTTGCTAACACACTTCTCTGACTCTCCTGAAGTAAAACAAATGCTAATTTCCACGGTAGCACTTGCTTGAGATTCTGCAGAGGCACCTTGGGATTTCAGTGAGTGCAGCGAGGAGACAAGAGCTGGAGAAGAGAGCGGTGATTTGAATAGAAACGCCTATGCTCTCTATTCCAGTCCTGCACTTTGTTTGTGTTTTTGAGCTATAATCCTTCCTGCCGGGCCGGCCTCCTTCTTTGTAACCTTCTCAAAAAAAAAAAGCGAAGAGCTCCTGCAGAACAACAGTCAAAAAACAAAAAAAAAACAGACAAAAAAACAAACAAAAAACGAAGCACTGGCCCAGTGCCCAGGCAGGAGCACAAACTGCAGCCAAAATCGGAGATAATACACGTTTCCCCCTCAGAAATACCTCAGCGTTCCCTATAAAGGATTTACAACATGGGGGTTAGAGTAGAAGGAGCTATTCTTCGAGTATAACAATCTCCGTCTGAGCGAGTGGGTGTGCAGAGCGAGATAGAGACCGAGACGAGGAGAAAGAGCAGGCGGCGAAGAGAAAGAGGAAGAGGAGAGATTTAGAAAGTGTGAAACATAAAACAGAAGGTAAAGGGATGAAAGAGAATGGAGATAAAGTGAGAAGTATGGAGGGAAGATAAAGGAAGTGAAATATGCGGGGAGAGAAAATAGCAGCTTCTTCTTGACTCATCCTTTTCAAGAGTCTATTCTTTCCCGCGTGTCTTGTTGTCTTCTCTCCCGAAAATAAAAAACCTCTCTCACGTGGGATGAAACATGATCGTGTGTCTGCAGCCAACATCTGGAACATGTGTCTCCCTGGTTTGCATGGGTGTCTATGTGTGTCACATTTACATTTCACTTCCTCCCGCCTTTCGCTTCGCCGTTTTTTTTTTTTTTTTAGGATTTTTTTTTTTAATATGTTTTTATTTCCAATGAATTAGCACAAAAAGGACAGCAACAAAAATATCCATCCTGAAACAGTATCAGTGATAGAGTGATTCGTACAGTTTGTTTGTTTGTTTTTTTCAACCCAGCACCCGACCATCTCCGTATTTCCCAAAGAAAAGAAAAGAAAAAAAGAGGGGGGAGAAAAGAAAAGAAAAGAAAAAGAAAACAAACAAACAATAAACACAGAATAACCGAACAGGAGAAAATAAAAAGTCAATGAAAATTATTAAAAATAAGTGAAAAAGCAGCAGCAGCCGTCACTGGTTTAACATGGAACAGATCTCACCCGTGACCTCGTGCGCCTTTAATAAAAGTTTTAATGAGAAAACGAGAGGCTTACAAATTAAGTTGTGAACTATAAATTGGGCCGAGGAGGACCGCCTATTGTGATTTAAAAAAATAAAAAAATAAAAATAGACAAAGAGCATTAAAAATGCACAATAATATGACAATATGGCGCTTCATAAAAGCCCTCTTTATCTCAATAGGAGCGTGCAGGCCAGAGATACGGAGAGCGTTTCCGCGGGAACTCGCTGATAACAAAAAAAGGCGTCAGTGTTTTGAAAAGACAAGAGACGGAAATAGAACAAACTGACTGTTTTCTGACTTAAACCTCGCACTGAACTCAACACATGATGAATTAGTTAGAGTTAGAGCGATGCCCTTGGGACCAAGTGCGCAGAACTGATTCTGTCAAAATATCACGGCTGATTTACATAATCATTGATCTGAAGCAGGAGGTTTTCACAGAGCAGGCTGCTGCTACTTGAGGAAATATTGACTTTTACTCTTTTTTTTTTGTTGTTGATGTGTTTAGAGTCTGATAGTGATGGTGTGTTTGTGTGCATCTAGGTGGGTGGGATTGTTGGGCGTCTGTCTCTATATGCCAGGTTTTAACTCGGAGCACCCTGCAGCGCCCGGAGTGTTTGCCCATGAAAATAAAATGTCAATACTCTGATGGCCGATGCTGCTGCTCGCTAAGCCTTTGTTGCTTTTAAACTGTTCAATACACCACATACTCGGGGGTAAACATGTCCAGCTCCAACCCAACCACTTTAAACCAACCCTGATGTGTGAACAACTGCACAACAAGCTCAACAGCAGCAGCTCTAAAGTGCCTCTCCGCTGAAACCGGTTCAGTTCAGTCCAGGTCTTTGTTGTCATAGCTGCAGAGGGGAAACTGATTTGCAGCACTGTGCCGGTCTCCTCTTCGCTCTGTGCTACTGTCAACAGGTGCTCAAGAAATTTGTCTCCACAACGACCGACGGCTTATGTAATAAAAGAGAGAGAGCTCTCTCTCGGTCGGGGAGCTACAGTACAGACGAAGCCATTATCCAACTGATAACACTCTAGTGTAGAGGGGTCACTCACTCAGAGCTCATGTGGAGAAAGTCAAGGCCGAGCCGAGCATAAACATTTTTTATGAGCAAATGCAAAAACAACAGGACATCTTTAAAGGGATAGTTCAACATTTTGGCAAATTGGTCCATTGCCATAATCCCTATAATTTTAGCAGTAGGTTCGTTACCTTTAATTGTTGGTGCAAGCTGTTTTTAGAACGGTGGAGCAGAGCCGCGAGCTGCTCAGAGCTACGCTACGGAGGTTATTGGGATTTCTTGGTTTCCCTCATCAAACTCATCAAATACACAATCCAACAACTCCAAAACGCTCTGGTGGACAAGTTGTGACCTGCACATTCACCACGCTATGAGATAATAACGGAACGTTACCAGACAGAGTTGTTTTAGAGGGAAATTCATGCAAAACCACTGATGCGCGTTGCTTTCAGGGACAGTTCTTCATCAAGCAGTCTCTGCATTTACCTCCAAAACAACTCTGTCTCGTAACGTTCTGTTATTATCTCATAGCGTGGTGAATGTGCAGGTCACAACTTGTCCACCAGAGCATTTTGGAGTTGTTGGATTGTGTATTTGATGAGTTTGCTCATGAGGGAAACCAAGAAATCCCATTAGCCTCCGTAGCGTAGCTCTGAGCAGCTCGTGGCTCTGCTCTGCCGTTCTAAAAACAGCTTGCACCGACAATTAAAGGTAACAAACCTACTGCTATGACTATGGGGACTATGGCAATGGGCCAATTTCCCAAAATGTTGAACTATCCCTTTAAGCCTCTGATCATTTCTAGTCACGACACCATGTAAAGTAATGTTTAATATACGAGGGAATATTAAGTGCTCCATTGTTCATGTTGTGAGCGCTCTCCTTTTTGCGTGTGTGAGGCTGAAGCCGAGCCAGCTCCCGCGGTCACTGCCGAGCAACAACCGACCCACAGTGATCACTTCTCACCAGCCGCTCGCTGCAGGAGAGTCACACTCACAGCTGTGGAAGGGCAATGTGCTTTAATGGAGGTTGGAGGAGTAAGCGGGGAGTGAAACTACTGAGGGAAGTGGGGGTAGTAGGGGGGGTTGCATTTGCCACTCTCCATGACGTCTGCCTCCCCACTGACAAGACACGTGTATGAGATGAATCAAATGAGTCCGGTAGGGAAAGAGCAAGTGTGTGTGTGTGTGTGTGTGTGTGTGTGTGTGTGTGCCCCCTGTTATTTCACTTTTACTACGAACATGAGACATCTGGAGTGTTTAAGTGCCACTAATCTGTTCTCATAAACAGTTGTCCGTCCTGTCGGGAGCATAGATCCTGAAGGACACAGGGAGGGAATATGATACAAGAATGCAAAAAAAACAACAACAAAAAAAGCTTGTTTTAGGCACCATGAGTTGGACACACACACAGAACGGCAGCTTTTCCTCTCAGGCCTGTTGACAGATTAATATCCAAACTAAGCTGAATAATATCAAACACTGCCCCTGTTGTGACCTACTGTGTGAGCATTCAGCTCAGCTACCTAAACATACAATAATGGGACAATTTGTGCAACACTATCCATAAAATGCTTTTTTACATATGTTTATTTTAGGGTACAGTAAATCTCATTGTACTTCTTGTGCAATTACAATAAAGTCTATTGTCAATGCAGGGCAATGCATATTTCTACAAAAATGGGAACAAGTATTAAACAAGTGCTCACTAGACCTTACGCAAACAAGATTGAAGGCTACACATTGCTTGAAGACAAACTAAATATTAGGGCTGAATGATTAATTGCATTCGCAATTAAATCGCAATATGATAAAATGCTGTTTTAAAAGCGTATAGGCTGCGATTATGCTTAGTCACGTGTCATGCAAGTGAGAGCGGAGCTGTTGGTGAGAACAGGCAACATCACCACAGGTGGAGTTTGTCCTGTATGTCTTTTGTCCTCATGTTGAGCTCTTGCACGGACTTTCCAAAGTGGTTTCTACCAAAAAATGCAAATAAACTGACTCTGACTCTTCTGTAAAACACTGTCAGCGCCAACAGATGTTGCACTTCAGCACATCAGCATCTCAGATTGAAACAAATACTTCAGCAGCCACATGTCCAACCTCTCTTTGGCCACGTATCTGCAGGGACGAGTTGCATGAAGGACACTGAAGGAGCCAGAAAAAAGCCAATTTGAGCTTGTTGTCGCCGTGGTCGCTTCATCTGAGCATATGTATTTTGTGACATTTTTCGAAAATTCACAGTTTGCATAACTTGTTCTTTAGTCCACAATTTCTTTTCTCTTTTTTTAATGTCTGCATTTGTCTTCAAAGTTTAACACCACAGAATGATTGATACACTGTTTGTCTTGCAGCCTATAAGTTTTATTATTTCAGTCTGTGTGTGACCATCTCCAGCTCTCTCCCTAGAAACGAGTCCACACTTTTCAAATTGCAACACCTTACAGCACACAGTGACATGCAGCCTTGGTTGGTCATTACAGCTGTAGTTAGTAAATCCACAATGGGGCCTTTGTGTGGTTTAAGTGAGTGTTCGTGGACAGAGTGTGTATCGCTGCGTGTCCTTCAGAGTCGGTGTGAATTCTCATATTTATTCACAATGGTCCCAGAAACACTTAATAAAACTGCTGCTGGTGTGGATTTGCCTCCTGGTAACGTTAGGGAAAGTGCACTCACAGGTTTATTGTATGTGCATGACCAAATCAGCTGCAGGGTGGAAATTAAATTATGTCCATTATTGGACAGACATTCTTCAGCTGAGAGGAAGTGGAGACTGTCGACTCAGCGCAGCCACAGACTCACTGTCGGATGGTTTTATTATCTACTTCCACTTCCACACCGGCTTCTACGGGCGGTTATAGGCACTTACAGGCTTTTAGCTGAGTCACTACATGTGACCGACTCAGACAGGCAAACAGTATATTATTCATGGTTATACACTATTTTATATTACGGTATGTTGTTAATCAAATTGATTTTTATTCTACACTTCTTTACATCGAGGCAGAGTTGAACCATTAAAAGTCAGTCGTGCAGACTTTGCTCTTGTTTGCACTGTAAATCTGGACCGACATTAGAGATGGGCAACGATTTTTTAAAATATTCGAACAGTCGTTAAATCATAAAGGCTATTGTCTTGTCTGAAAAAATGTAAATGTTTCCTTTTTTTTTTTTTTTTTTTACTTGCGCAGAAGAAATAGAAACATGGAAAGACGACTACAGCCATCAGAAAGTTCTACGTGGAACTCTTTCAAATAAAAACACAGATGAAACTGAGGTGCAGCACAAACTTTGCAAGGTGCCGACTATGATGAGAAGCAGTAGCTACCGGAGGAAATTCATAGTTTTACGCCGGAAGAGGAAACTTCAAACTGTGATGAGTAGTAGTGTTGTTACGATGTTGTCCGGTAAAGGGGGTTGAATAGTTCCCGGTGATTACTGAATAGTGCTTCTGTTTGAAATGCCCATTCCTACCGGCGACTGAAGCTGGATTTTTTGTCTGTGTTCAGATTTGACAAATACACAACTCAGAGAAGAAGTAATTCGACCTCTAACACAAACTGTGCCAATCTGATGCCAAGGATTATTACGAAAAACACACCTACAGTACACCAACGCTTTTATCAAAAAATCAAGGAACAAATCATCCAGGAAATAAAGAGTAAAGTCTGAATGTGGTCGGTGTGTTTGCTCGATTATCAGTCACAGAAATAAGAAGTCAGTTTTTGCTTGACCTTCGCTCGGTGTGTCCCCTTCTCCTTCAGTCTCCCTGGCTTCGTACATTGACAGTTTATTGATGGCTACCAGACTGAGTGTCTTTTATTTGGGAAGAGCTACAGAAGAAAAGGAGTGCAGGAGGGGGGTGTGGGGGTCTGCAACTATCAACACCTGACGACTGGACCCAATAGGAGTGAGGGTTAATGACAGTGTAGCTGCATTGCAGTGTGGTTTTCTTTTCGAGGATGGAGGGCACGCAGCACAATAATCGCCCATCCATCTTCTCTTTAAGCCGTCCTATCATCGATTGTTCACGGCCGGCCGTTAAATCTGAACCTGACGTGGCCGAGCCTGAGAAAAGTCTTCTTTTCTTTTTTTTTTCTTTCTTTTTTTTATCCGGAGTCAGATCTGCACCATGCATGCAGCCACTGGGTCCGTGGGCTCATCACCAAACCAGTGCGTCATCGACACCAACAACACGGCACTGAGCAGCGAGTCAACAGTTTCTCTCTGATGTCTCACAGCGTCTGTTTAGTCTCGAAGCCGTTTGCCAACAGTTGCGTCCTCTCGAGACTGATTTGCAGTCTCGAGAGGACGATGGAGGCGTCTGCAGAGAAGACGATCTCCCTCTGAAGATCAGATTAGAGATAAAATCCCTGCAAAAAGCCCACGATTCAACCTGCTGGAAAATGACACAAATCCTTTTAGCGCTAAATACGGAGATGAACCGAAACAGTAGAGATTCATCATGACGTGATGAATGAATTTAATGTCGTTACATTTACTTATAATGTTATCTGGCAGTTGTGACATCATTAGTAATCAGCTCAGTTTGCTTGACTGGGGCCAAATGAATAATGTGAATGACTGATAAAGCCCCAATTCTGTCAAAGGAAAGGTCATTTTTCTCCCTCTGTATGTTGGACACGTCGGCTGCTCCCGATGTTTCAATCTGTGCCCTGAGAGCGGCTGAAGCCTCCAATACAAGGAGCCAAATTACACTGTGGTATACAGGTATTTTTAGTGTGTGGAGCGCTGGATGCTGCTGTGCTGAAACGTATAGTGTTATTGATGGGAGATTGCCTTGAATGCATGCACAGCTAATGGGATGGAGGTGCTCAGGATATAATGGAGGTGCTGAGAGCTCAATGTACTGCAGCTTAAGAGAACACATGTCAAAAAATAGAAAAAAAACAACAACATGTGCAGCAAAGCCTAACAACACAAGAAGATGAACTACAAGCAGCTCAAAGGACAAAGTGTTCACAGGACACACACACACACACACACACACACACACACACAGAAAAAAAAGGGATGAACTTGGCTTGGATGGAATTGTATTGGAATGTTTGTTCATCAGTTTTCTGTGTTTTGCAGACTACGGTGGCCCTGAGAGCTCAATGCACTGCAACTTAAAGGGGAACTGTACCAGTCTGGTTGCTTTTTAGCTGTTTTTCCGTGTGCAATGCAGAGACTGCTTGCCAAAAAAACTGCCCCTGACGGAAACGCTCAGCAGCTGTTTTGCATGAATTTACCTCTACAACAACTCTGTCTCGTAACGGTCCGTTATTATCTCATAGCGTGGTGAATGTGCAGGTCACAACTTGTCCACCAGAGCGTTTTGGAGTTGTTGGATTGTATATTTGATGAGTTTGATGAGAGAACCAAGAAATCCCATTAGCCTCCGTAGCGTAGCTATGAGCAGCTCGCGGCTCTGCTCCGCCGTTCTAAAAATAGCTTGCACCGACAATTAAAGGTAACGAACCTACTGCTATGACTATAGGGATTAAGGCAATGGGCCAATTTGCCAAAATGTTGAACTATCCCTTTAAAGATAAGGTAAAAATCTTGCATAATTCCTCTTTAAGAAAACATATGCGACACAAACTCCTTCCATGTGTATCTGTGTTGTTGCTTTGCTTAAACAAACAAAATGAAAAACAAAAGAAAGTCACAGATTCTCTAAACAACTCACCCTGACGCCGAGCTCCACATTTTCTCCCCCATAAATCTGCATCCCTTCATCCAGCAGGCCGATCTCCTCAAAGTACTTCCTGTCCACCACGAAGCAGCCAATCAGAGCAGGGCTCCTGATGAGGCGGCGTATCATAAGAGAGAGAGAAAAAAGAGGAGGTCAGAGGTGAAAAAATTGTTTGTTTGAGAGAAGAATGTGCAGCATTTAGATATTAAATAATAATATTCACACAAGCGCAACTATAAACCCACACACTGATGTGCAACAATGTCCTGAATGAGAAGCTTTTTGAATCTGCCGCACATTTGAAGCTGTAAACACAGACTTAAGCCTTTCATGAAAACCTGATGCATTATGCATCACGCTCACAGATGATGCAGCTGTCAAAAACGATGCCCTCATACTCAATGCAACAAATTCAGGACACTATTGGTAAAAAAAAATCTAAACGAATCTTTCATCAGCATCAAACTGAATCAACAGGAGTGAAAAATAACTTCTATTGGTATTCACGCCGCCGTCACATCTCCTCTTCAACGATATGAAATACAGCAGCAGTATTTGGGCTGAAGTTTTCCTCCCTGTGGATACATAGATTGGCAAACAGCCAGAAATGCTGAAGCTCCAAAAAATGCTAATATGTGCGGCTCTCCTCCTCCTCCTCCTCCCACCACCACCACCACCATCACCACCAGCAGCAGCAGATCTCAGCACTCTCCTCCTCTCCACAGCCTCCAGAAAGCAGCACAATGAAGTCACGTGACAACTCTCAAATATCAGAGCGACGCATTTCACCCCTGTTGAATCTGCGGCTCAGCGGTCGTCAGAAATCGGTGAATGTGGAAGTGTTTGGATTTTGAAAGTTGGTGTCACTCCCCCCCGGCAAACATTTTATTCTAGTAACTTTATAGTATTTTGATTCTTACCCTTAAGATTTGAGCAGAAGTGGAGATTTAAAAGTATTAAGTCCCATTTGGACTGGATTTACTTCGCCAGGGGAGGCAGGATGTTTTCAAGAAAGAATATCCTGCATGGAGCTTCTATGTGTCTAGTTTTTCACTCCTCATCATATCCACAATCACATTATAGATAGACTTACTGCTGCGCATGTAAAGGGAGGTCATTGCATTGTAAAGTGGATCGTCTAGTTTCCTCTGCTTGTCTTTTTTTTACACTTTAACAACAGATTAGCACCATTAAAGGTTTGCTTAAGTAGCTATTAGCAGTTTGTCTTTGCAGTGCACGCAGCAGCCACCACTGTGTTACTGGGATGTTGTGATGATTCACAGGTACGGATTGTGTTTTTTTACTCTCTCCTACATATCAGAGACTCCTGATCAGATTTATGGATGTTTATTTTCAGTGGACACTGGAGACAGATCATCCTCGAGAGGAGTACGTCACACTGAATGATTTCAATAATGTGCGTTTCTGTGCGTGTCTGTGTGTTTGGATTTGAATGAGTTATGACACAGAGAAGGAGGAATATGATTCAGATTCATCTCACACAGTAGAAACCATCTCTCCCTCCATGCCCTCCTCCTCTTTAACTCCCCCCCTCCTCTCTTCCCTTCTCTCTCCAACTGGGCAGCTTTTGGCTTCGTCCTGCTGAACGTCAACATCTATTACAGACTACACCTCGTAATTTCCTGATTGGTGCCGTCCACTGTGATTATTTAAAGTTAGTGAGGACGGAGCAAAAAAAGGAGGTTTCATGCTCATAATACAGGAGAAAGCAGCTCAGTATTGTTGTCAGATATAATTTGCACTGAGCTACACAGGATGACTGATCCTTCATGAACACTGAGTGACGTCTCTCTCTGGGCTAAAATGTGCTGCATGGTCCCAAAACTCACCGTCTTCTGTGTATTCACATATATGTTGCTTTAATAATAGATGATGGTACAAGTTTATACAAATAATTTGCATATATAATGATGACATTTAATGTCCTAAAATAATCCAGTGACATATGTTTGCATTATGAATGCAAATTTATTACAATTTACTTTCCATTTTTCACTTCTTCATGTTTCTTGTTCCCTGAATTCCCACTGATTATTTACTAAATTTCTTATTTTTTCATGCTTCTGCACAGCCTGCTTGTCCACTTCCATTTCCATTTCCATTTCCTCATCTTTAATCTGTTTGGAAGTCATTTTATTATATCAATCAAGAAATAGAGAGAAAAATTAAAGAAGTTTGTTATATATGACCCTCTGTTTGTCATATCAACATATGTAATTCTGTAGCATACATGGGCAAAACAGAGATAATAAACTAAATTGTTCTGATTTCTAACAGGTTTCATATGTGATTTTATTTTTCACTTACGTTATACTGTATATAGAAATTCAATATACGAACAGATATGAATATGGGCGTATAAGCATTGTCGCTTTGTGCACAGACACAGCAACAACATTGCAGCTTTAGCAGTTGCTTACAAGTACAGTACTCCTGTGTTTTATTATCAACACAAAGTCGTCAGGGTCAATGAATTACTGAACAGGCAGGATCAATGCACCTCTGTTGTTACACTTCAGTGCTGCAGATTCCTGAATGAAAACCCCAGAGTTTCCACTTGAATCTGTCATGCATGTACATCAGAGATGAGTCATTACTTTAATAAAATGCCTGCGAGGTCATAAGACACTGACGGTGATGTATGTGCGTGGGGCTACTTGTGAGCAAATCCAGTTGCGAATTGCGCTGGCAGAAAGTGTGAGAGTTTAGAAGACAGAAGAAATAAATAATTGGGTCCATTTATCTTCCTCCATTTCAATATCGAGCAGGATATGTCCTCTTGTCTTTGTTTAAATCTATAAACACTGCATTATTGATTTTCTCGCCATGAACCACAAACAAACGACATATTATCCCTTTTGCAGGTAAAGGAGGCAAGTTTGCTTTTGTTGCCAGGCTTTTTTATTTATTCTTTTTATCTATAGCTGCCACTGCTGCACAGCAGAGCCGATCTTTATCTGTCATATTGGTAATGTTTTTTTTTTAACGGCCAACAGTAATGAAGATCTGGTTCATTACATCCATTTCCGAGCGAGTAAAATTACCTTGCTCGTCCTCTTAAAGCTGTGTAACTGCTCTCTGTGACGATGAGGCTCAATGAAGCTGCAGCTCCCACATTTCAGATGGGTTGAAATACTGACACTCCACTCACCAGAATTCACATAATACATAATTATTCGTGGGGATTAGTGTTCAAGAAATGATTATGTAAAAATAATGAGCTTAGTAGGCTAAGCGATCTTATCAAACCTACTTCAATATGCTTCAAGGCAATTTATTAATAATTAATACTCCACTGACTGTTTATTTTGCTGCTGTCTCACTCTATTCCTATTGAGACATTATTTTATTTGTTAAAGTTCAAAACAAGGTCGCTCAGTCTTTTTTTTTTTTTTGCTCCATTTTACCTGATGGGGGCCGTGTGGTTACGTTGGACCCACCAGGACTTTGGCGGGTTGAGGTATCGACACCACAGCTCCCAGTCGAAGCCCTGAGCGGACAGCGGGTACTCCTCGATCTCGAAGGTGTCGTACTTGATGTTGTCGAACGAGGGAGACACCACCCGGGTGCGGTCCTCCTTTATCCGGTGCAGGATCGGCTCGGCCCTGAGGGACAAAGAGACACAAGAGCGTCAACACATTATGACGTTTAAATGAAAATCTGAAAATAAAAACAAAGACAAGTGAAATGAAAGTTGAAGTTTTTGAAATATCAAGAGGTGTTTGTGCAGTTTGATGATCAAGAAACGTATGAGACCACAGGGACATATTTCTAAAAAATAAACATGGCTGCATTAGCTGAAACTAAATCTGGTCACGATGTGAAAAAAAACGAAAACTCATTATTCTTCCCTTTGTAGTTCAAACTTTTTCCACCTCACGACCCACATGAAAATATCTCTAAAATGTTGGGGGCCAAACATCAAACCTCAAACAATATGAAGGCCAAACAATGGCTCTTTTTTTTTTATCTGATTGATAACGATCAAACATTCAGGACTGGAGTGAAAGCTAAATGTTTCTTCTTTGATCATTTGATCATTTCAGCGTCTGTCTATGGACTCTCTTTTTTCCTTTTAATCCTGTTGCTACACAGAAAATCCACTTTGATGAGATGAGATGAGAGAACATCATTCATGTTTTTTAAGATCATTTTAATGAAAACATGATCTATATAAATATATATGATTAATATAACTATACCCTTATGCCAAAATTGTGATGTTTTGCAAATGATCCGTCTGCCCACACAGGTTGGGACTCTCTGCCTTAAAACTTGGCTTCAAATCATAAGAGCAGCTTTATGACATTATTACTCATAACTATATTAGCAAAACACAAAATTATTGAACATCTTAAGCCTAATTTATTGATTATATATCAAAATCTCAACAGCTGAGCTCTCACATAATGAACTACTGTGTGGGTGTAGTTTGACCAAACACAACCCAGTCTTCAGATGGCCGTTCAAAATGTGGATGAATAACAACACACTGCAGATTTCAAACCAGTGACAAAAGGCACAGTGGGACACAAAAACACACAATAACCACAACAGTGCCGCTAAAATAAAGGCTTTCAGACTCTTTGAAACTGAGCAGCAGCAGCAGCATGTAGGTGGGATTCAGGATGTTATCTCTGCTCCAGCAGCAGGTAACTGCACTCCATTAAAACAAAAAAAAACCTCTGGTGAACCCACTGAACTCGTCAAATTTCCTCACAGAAAGTTTGGGAGCGTCACATGACAGGGGTGCCACCTCTGTCAACATGGGAATCAAACCCACAACCTAAGGTCAAGACAGAGCTAATCAGACAGATACATGATCATCTTTCTCTGAGCGCTGACATTGAGGAGCTGTCAAGCTGTGTGTGTGTGTGTGTGTGTGTGTGTGTGTAACTGTAATCACATGAAGTTACCTGTGTGTGAGACTTCATATGAATGTATGGGAGATAGCGGTCAGAGTTGATAAACTGCTTCTAACAATAAATTGTTATAAAGTGTTGACGGAGTTGAGTTGAGCTCAAACTATCACAGTCAGCAAAGCACGCTGCATTTTTGGAACTAAGCGTTATTACTGGACTCCTGACTTTTCTACTGCACTCAGTAATCGACTTGTCAGGGCTTCTCCACAATGAGCAAGCGGCTGGAGGAGAGTGAGTGAGTTTTGTTTCTGTCTCTTTTCAAGCAAAACTAGCAGGTGCTTGATGCCTCGTATTATGGGCTGGGACACTATTTGTATAATGTTGAAGTTTGGTGCTGTTCTGAGCATTATTTGTACCTACGAGTGGCTTTTCTGATGGCGGTTGCTTGGTGGAGGAGTTGACAGCAGTGTTTTGCTATCACGCGGTCTTTGCTGAAGTTGCTACAACTAGAGAAGTTAGCAGTCGGCAAACTTGATCTCTTGGGGGGGGGGGGTCTTACTCGGTGTCACTGTGTGTTACAACATGGGTTAAACTTACGCCGGAATATCCCTTTAAGTCGATCTGGTGATAGCGGTGTATTTATCCGCTTGCTTTAATGTGTTCTTTTTCATTTCCAAAGCAGCCAAAAGGGTCAATTGATGCAACTTAACCTGTGGATGCTAAGAGACTGCTGCAATTTACAACTCCTGCTCCAATAGATTAAATTTGAAAAAAAAAAACATATAAATGAATAAATGATGGTGAGAGGAGGTTGTGCAATCGAGGAGGGAGTGGAGTAAGAGTGAGAGGAGGGCTTGTCAGTCTGGACTGGAAGCTGGGGAGTGAGTGTGCACTCCTGACTGGATTAGGAAGGTCAATCGACCAGCGAACAGGAGGATGGAGCTCAGTCAATGACTGGAGGTGAGCTGGCCTCGGCTCCTCTGGGGGAAAGCAGAGTCCCGGAAAAAGCATTAGTTCACTCTACTCCTCGGCCTTGTGAGCCATTCACAGCATTTTGGATGTAAGTGGAGAGGATGGTACAGTAAGTGGTTAATATGGAAACGAATCTGAGCTGCAGCTGAGGGTGAGGTCAACTGAGATCACCTCTGGGACTTTAAAGTCCAACAGGAGACAAGTAAAGCCCTGGACTACAAATTAGACACTGTCCTTGATCAGGTTATATGTGATTCAGTGGATGTTTGATGCAAAGCTGCAGGGCTGGCTGTGATTATGGCCGAGCACGTCGGACAGCCCTCGTGATTCACTCAGGGCGTGCAGCAGCCTGGGCGGTAATCACAGAGACACTGAGGATCCAGAGCTGTGACCAGGGGAGAAAAAAGACACAACAACACGAGCAGAGCTGCTGTTTTTAATTAGTTTAGAGATACTGGGAATCAAAGTTTTCAAGATTGATATAGTAAAGTTATTGTTTATTAAAAGAACAGGCATCTTTAATGTTATATAACTATATGATAATCAAATCCTACCAAATTTGTATATAGCTAAAGTTTCCCTGATCATGTGGATTTTAGTTGGTCTCTTTCAGTCTTAAGTATAGTAGGCTTTAAGTGGGCTACATTTGATACTAACGGACAATTTAAGGTGCTTTATACAGCATTAAATATACAGTAAAACATTTCAAAGAATACAGATTAACAATAAAAGGTAGTGATGATTGATGACTAAATATTTACAACTTTAAAATTTGTCATTAACATAGGCTATAGGCTACATGATCCATGGATCAATTGCAGGGGTTGATTGGGGATAAAATGGGACAATTAAGGTTTCAAAGGATTCTAAAACCAACCAACAAACATACAAACTCCAATTTAATAAAAAAACAAATCAAAACAAAACAAACAAAAACTCAGGTTAAAAACATCATCTGTAAAATGTTTCACTGTTGCTACATAGCTAGTGTTAGCCTAAACCTGAACCAACCAACCAAAGAACAAAACAAACCTCAAATCAAAGAAAAAAACAAAACAAAACAAAACAAACCCTGGTTGAAGGAGTTATTTGTTAGTTTCTCTATTGCTACATAACCCTATAACCTAGTTTTAGCCCAACCACCGCCAAGCAAGCGACAAAAAACAACAACAATCAAACAAATAAACAAACAAACAAACAAACAAACAAACAAACAAACAAACCGAAAAGTAAAAAACAAAGCAAAACAAAACAAAAACTCTGGTTAAATAAGCTTTTTGTAAGTTTTGCTATTGCTACATAACTAGCATTAGCCTAAACCTAAACCTAAACCTAAACCTAAACCTAAACCGAGCAGCCATCCAACCAACCAACCAACCAAACAAACCAAAAAAAACAGAAAACAAACAAACAAACTCTGGTTAAAAGGAGCTATTTGTAAGTTTTAGCAACCAACGTACTAACGTACCAACCAACCAACCAACCAAACCTAAAGTGCAGCCCCCGCTCTGCCCTGAAGATGTGGCACCACTCACGAAATGAAACGATAAGAGCATTAACATTAACACACTCTGTGGGAAGCAGCGATTCATCTGGTTCAAAATGTTCCTACTGATCTGGAGGAGACACGAGCGCCGCTGACACTGGAGGACAGAGAGAAAGAGAGATAGAGAGAGAGGGGAAAATAATATCTTCATATTGGTAACCTTGTGGGACACGTTGCCAAAGGCCGTCGTTAAAATGCAAACGACCCCTGAACGTCTCACGAGAGAGCGATAGAGAGAGAGAAAAAACACACACAAACGAGAACTTTCACCAATAACCATTCATGTTTTATCAGTCCGGGCCTCACACAGAGGTAATAAAATCACAAAAAATATCAACATCAGAGAAGAGGGACGGACAACCACACACACACACAAACAACATAGAGCATACAAGCCCACACAGAGAGGCTTGAAATCTATTTACTTGGGGGTAAAATCAGGTAACCAATCAATTAGTGAGGCCTCCACATCAAAGAAAGCTCCACCTTTCAAGGTAAAGGTTACACTGTTCACACTTTAAAGAAATAATCTCCTCACACAAACACACACACACACACACAGATTGCAGGGTTCACACACAAACACACGGCACACGACTCAATAAATCTATAAATAAATGTCAATACATAGATGATGTTAAAGTATAATCTGTGACAGGGTGGGTGGTTTGAGAGCAAATAAAGGAGCGGGAAGAAGGGAGGGAGGGAAAGAGGATTAAGAGGAAGGTGTTAAGGAGAGAAGCGAGGGGGAAAGAGGAAGTAAGAAATGTAAGAGAGGCGCGAAATTGGGTATATTACAAAAAAAGAGTGCTAATCACGGCACTTATCACCAGATATAGCGGCGTAAAATGAAACATTTAGCCACCAGTGCAATTATTGAAAATGTGAGTGCATGGCTTAAAGAGACGGAGAGAGAGAAAGAAAAAAGTGCTTATCTCCAGCTGAGCTCCTTCTTTTGTATCTGTAAATCATTTCATTAGTCATAGACCAGTACCCCTTCTGTGGTAATATGTGGGAGGTAGGTTTGTGTGTATGTAGATGTGTGTGTGTGTGTGTGTGTGTGTGTGTGTGTGTTCAGTAAGAGAGAAAGAGAGTTGGAGTGGGTGGAGGAGTAGAGAGGTTAAGAGCCTTGTAAGTGTCTTGTTTCTAATCTGGAACACAGCAGCAACAAATGTTCTTTTGGATACAGCTCAGACATTATAATGAAGTGTGTGCGTGTGTGAGCATGTGTGCAGAAGAGTGTTACCTTCCCTCTGAACCAGTGTTTGTGTGTGTTTGTGTGTGTTTGTGTCTTTGTTGGAGCGTGGAGTGTGTGATATTTTTCTGTCAAAATGATGAACAGGTACACGGAGCCGCTGTTGTCGTATCTGAGTGTTTTACAGAGACGACCTTCAGGTGACGCAGATGTTCACGAGTCAAACTGACTGACAACAGAAAAAAAACACACAAAACACACGCTCACATTCTCTGTTTTTCCCCGCGAATCCTGTAACGCATCAAGACGAGCCCCAGCTGCCATCATCGCCACGGTGATAAGAGTAGAAGATGACACATAACCAGCTATGTGCTAATGAGGTCAGTAATTAACCAGTGTTCCCATTACTCACACTCACATGGCACCTAATGGGATTCATTGGGAAATATTTTCACTGTGTCAACACACTCGTCTTTGACATAACAGGGAGAATGGTGTTAACGTGAAGTCCGTCTCTTGAAAGGTTAGGTGTGAGATTTATTTCTAATAAATGGAAATCCGCCTCATTAAGATGCTAATTAATGCAACAAGAAGAAGTTCAAAACTCACTGATCGAGATCATCAGCAGCTGTGAAGAGGAAACATGGGAGTCCCAACATGGAAGTATGAGTCCGGATTATTTCAGGAGGTTTTTTTCCTCCTCCTAATGAAACGGAGGATTAAAACCATGTCCTGGAGCTTGGCCGTATTACATTTATGTGGCTTTTTTTCCTTTATAACTTAAAGGTATAGTTCAACATTTTGGCAAATTGGCCCATTGCCATAATCCCTATAGTTTTAGGAGTAGGTTCGTTACCTTTAATTGTCAGTGCAAGCTCGAGCTGCTCAGAGCCACTAATCCAACAACTCCAAAACACTCTGGTGGACAAGTTGTGACCTGCACATTCACCACGCTATGAGATAATAACAGAACGTTATGAGACGGAGCCGTTTGCGAGGTAAATTCAGGCAAAACTGCTGATGAGCGTTACGTTGGAGGCAGTTTTTCAGCAAACAGTCTCTGCATTTACCTCTAAAACAACTCTGGCTCGTAATGTTCTGTTATTATCTCATAGCGTGGTGAATGTGCAGGTCACAACTTGTCCACCAGAGCGTTTTGGAGTTGTTGGATTGTGTATTTGATGAGTTTGATGAGGGAAACCAAGAAATCCCATTAGCCTCTGTAGTGTAGCTCTGAGCAGCTCGCAGCTCTGCTCCGCCGTTCTAAAAATAGCTTGCACCGACAATTAAAGGTAACAAACCTACTGCTATGACTATAGGGATTATGGGAATGGGTCAATTTGCCAAAATGTTGAACTATTCCTCTAAGATCCAGATGTCTAATGACTAAAATCTTTCATGTGGTTTAAATATATTGCTGAAATATCTTAAAAATGTAACTTGAAACTTTGTTGAGTCTCTGACAGGCGACCACACTGCCAGAAACACTCATAAGGGACATGATGTCAATGACAGAAAACTAAATGACACATAGTGTTCCTGTGTTTCTGTCCAAAAACACACACACACACGCACACGCGCACACACACACACACACACACACACACACACACACACACACACACACACACACACACACACACACACACACACACACACACACACACACACACACACACACACACACACACACACACACACACACACACACACACACACACACTTCTTCTTCTTTCCACCCAAGGGTTTAAAGTAGAGTGAGCTCATCAGTAAAATGGAAAAAACACTTTTGGACACAAGGTCATTCTTAGATTTTCTGCACAATGCATGATTATATACATTAACTAGTAGCACTGTAGGATACTCCTTATTTATATGGCAGTAGTTTATCAATTTGATGCTGTGAAGAGTTCTGCATTGCAAGAATTAACACAGCAGTCATGTAATTTGATTATGTCTAATCTCACGTAGAAATAAATAAAGAAAGCAACAAAGTCAACTTCCTGTAAAGGCCACGCCCACCTCATGCATAGGCTACACCCACTAGCTGTAAGTACACAAGTAATTAACATATAAAACAAAATAAACAAGACAGGTCTGGTCATTTTTAGACATTTAAATGCAGGAAGTTACACTACATTTTATGAATACATTTAAAAGTTAGTTTTTCCAGGTATGAAACCAGCAACAGGTGTTCCCACATTAGCCTGATCAGACATTATTGACATGTTTAACCCACTCAATCTACTGTAGATTCCTGAATGTCCCAGTTCGTCCCTCACAGCAAAACTTCCATTTCCACTTCATAATAACATTTGGCTGCTGCCCAGAGAGAAAAGTCAATCTGTAAATGTGTCCAGGAGTCCAAACACAGAGTGTAATTATTGCCTGATGATAAATGCTTAGAATATGTTCACATTTTAGGGAACGTAATTAATATTTTCCTCGTACATCATTATTATTATTTCACCCACCCACAGCCCGTCCGCTGCTAATCAGCATGTTAATTTTTTATCGCCCGAGCTGCAGCTTAACCGCAGCGCCTGCAGATATGACAGCAACACTGATACACGCTGTATGTGGCCGTGCTGGATGCTGTGGCGGATCCTGATCAATCACATTCACTTTCATCCTCTATTAAACACTGATAATAAACCCTGTGTCTGATTAGTTTTCATATTGTGACATGTTCATTTTGCAATAAATTAGGATTCGTCTATCAGCGGCGCTGTCATTAAAAAAAACGGAGACGGAGCAGCTGTGTGGTTTGGATGGAGACGAGGTGGGGGAGCAGAGCGTCCTCAGGGAGTTATTAGCACAGAGGGACGTTTTAATTGATCTGAGTTTTCTCATGAAACTGTGTGAAGCGTTTTCAAAGTTTTACGGATCCAACGCGTTTGTTGATTCGCAGAAGAAACTGTGAAATAATTAATGAAACCGACACAAAAGTTTGATTCTATGCAGGAGAAAATTAGTCAAAAGTCGTCATCTGGAGCCGGAAGCAGAAAATTAAAGGGATAGTTCAACATTTTTGGCAAATTGGCCCATTGCCATAGAGATAAATGCAGAGACTGCTTGCTGAAAAACTGTCCCTGAAGGCAACACGCATCAGCGGTTTTGCATGAATTTACCTCTAAAACAACTCTGTCTGGTAACGTTCTGTTATCATCTCATAGCGTGGTGAATGTGCAGGTCACAACTTGTCCACCAAAGCGTTTTGGAGTTGTTGGATTGTGTATTTGATGAGTTTGATGAGGGAAACACCGTTCTAAAAATAGCTTGCACCAACAATTAAAGGTAACCAACCTACTGCTATGACTATAGGAATTATGGCATTTGCCAAAATGTTGAACTATCCCTTTAAATCAACAGATCTTAAAAATCATGTGAAGCATCATTTCCTGTTGAAGACCTGCTGCTGAGAACAGAGAAAAGGCCACTCCACTAAATGCAACCAAAAATACAACCCCCCACCCTCCCAAAGGTAATTTGATGAAATCTTCATAAGAAAGAAAAAAGTAAAGTGCTTATGGAAATGTTAACATAATGATGTCATTAAGCAAAGCAGGCAGAGCAAACAGGGAGACAAAGGACAGATACAAATTATGTTCAGCTTTTTTGTTTTTGTGAAGTTACAATAGTTTCCTCTATATTCGTTACACACAAACCTGAATGATGCCCCATGCAGCACCTTTGATTAATAAGTAAAGAAAACTAGAGAGTAAGACAGAGAAGCTGAAACACACACAGAGAGAGGTGGGACTGAGGCCTCTCCTGGCAGATCATCACACAGGATCATGGTCCTTTTAATCATTGTTGTAAAAAGCAGCAGCAGCAGCGACGCTCGGCTCAGTCAGCGACACACACACACAGTGAGTTGTCCGTTATAAATTCATGACGATTATTATAAAGATCGGCTCCACGTGTGATGAAAGACGTGGTGTCAGTGGAGAGCGGAGTCGTTTGTTGTTGATCGACACAGAGAGATGAAGCCGAGCGTGATCGGGGTTTTTATGTGAGGATCTATAGACGTTGATTCACAGTGAACATGATCAATAACTACACATTCACACTGGATGAAACCAATGAATGTTACAGGAAACAATCCTCAGCCTCAATGTCAAACCATAGAATATATTTTTTTATGCTAAAGTCTCTGCATACCTTCCCTTCAGGCTTCCTTTCTCCTATTGTAGACCATATACTGTTAGTTACGTGTTTGATTATGTCCTGGAATCATCATCTCCTGACGATAGGATGATTGATTATTGATTGATGGGCCTGGGATCCATTGCTACACAGTTTTTGGTGGCTTTAAAAATTAGACTTTTGGAAAAATGTTAGTTTTGAAAGCTGCAGAGTTAAGTTGCAGTGTGGCCGGAAAGGCACAGATCTTCATATTTGATGACACTGACACAAGTTCTTCAATGTAAAACAACCATATGGGCCATTTTTCAACCCTGTCCCGAAATATTGCATGTGCACCTTAAAGGGATAGTTTAACATTTTGGAGAATTGGCCCGTTGCCGTAACCCCTATAGTCATAGCAGTAGGTTCGTTACCTTTAATTGTCGGTGCAAGCTATTTTTAGAATGGCGGAGCAGAGCCACCGACAATTAAAGGTAATGAACCTACAGTACTGCTATGACTATAGGGGTTATGGCAACGGGCCAATTCTCCAAAATGTTGAACTATCCCTTTAAGTAATCAGCCTTGATTGTCATGGTTACTATACTAAATCTGCCACTGTACCAACATACCAGTCTTCATCATGGTTACTAGGATAATCTTAATTAGGTTTAGGCTCAAAAATGGAGGCTAGAAAAAGATGATTTCGGTAAAAAGAAAAAAAACTTAACATTTGACCAATTTTGTTGCCATGTTTACAATAACAATGGTGTGATTACATTGCACTTTTTACCCCACGTCATGTCACTTCTCCCTCTTCTGCTCCTGTCATAATCACTACGGCCACTAGGTGTCGCCTGAAAACAAAACGTAACCATGGGTCATAAATAAGCAGCTGAACACACAACTAATCTAATCTCAACTCGCCTCCTGATTGGCTCTTATCAGTCCAACCGACAGGACCATGCTAATTGTGACACCATCGATTTTATTGAGGCTATCGCTTACAGCACAATCACGTCGCTAAATATGAAGAGTGCATGTAAAAGTAATCGAGGTAAAAGTTTGAAATAATGATGTTAATATGAAGTGTCTTTCACTCATCATCTTACTTTATGACCTAAAATACTAATAAATATGACTCATGTGCCTCTGTGTGTCTTTGGAGCTGGAGGTTTGCACCTGCCTTAAAAATGGGTTACAGCTGCACCAGTGCTCAAAAAGTGGAGACAAAAAAAATAAAAAATTGAATAATCCCATCATGAATCAGTTTATAAATAGTCTATTTCCTTGGCAATTCAGTGGTAAAAAAAAAGAAAGAAAGAAAGAAAAGAATTCTCGACTTGGTGCCAAATGTGATAAACTGTATAACACTGAGGAAAAACAAATTTAATCAGCGACCTTTCAAACAAAAGGAACTGAATAAACGCTGGCGTTCAGAGTCTTATTCCTCACTCAGTCTCAATCTTCTCTGTTTCATTGTCACAGCACTAAACATGGAGTCAGAGCTGGTTACAGCTGCACAAAGACAAGAAAGGGAATTAATGTAAAATACACTCGTGTGCAGCATCCATTACTCATCCTAACTGAGACGTCATAGATTCTCTCCATTTGGCCCAAATTGCATTTATCTTGGTGTCTGGTTTTATCTCATCAGGCCTGATTGCAGGTGATGGATTTAAAGCGGGAGGTTAAATGCGTTTGCTCGGATTACAGCAAAAGATCCAGAGCCGAATGAACAATAAAACGTCAGCAGAAAAAAAAACAATCAACATTTCTGCATTAACAGGAGACAAACACCAGGAGGAAACAATACGACAGCAATTTAGCTTCGGCCGTGGAGAAACTACAAGTGAGCAGATCAATGGTGAGTAATAGGATTAATGTCTCCTGCCCCCTCAGGCTCTTCACCGCGATTATTGTATGATCTGGCCGATCGAGTTCGACAAACGTCATGATTATTAATTGTATTTAAAGCTGCACTGATTGATTTGAGGCGACAAAACAAATCATAAAGACGCCACTGGTGCATTATTATAGGCTACTGTACCTCCAATCTGAGAGGTTGTTGGGAGAAATGTGCAAAACGAGCTACATCACATCCAACAAGACACAGAGCAGTGTAAGCCTTAATTAGGACCCATATCTCTCTGTCCACCTCACAAATATAAAACCAGAAATCCAACTCCTCAGAAATCATCCTGACTTTTGAGATGCTAAAGACTTCAAGTCTGTGTGTGTTAAACAGCTAAACACTCAAACTTCTTCTTTTTTTGCCTGACGAGTGCAGTGAGAGGGAAACTAAACAGAAAAAAGCTGCAGGTCTTAAAATAAAAACAACAAATTTAAAGAAACTGTTACTAGAAATAAGAAACAGGATTTACATTTTTGAACAGCAGTGGCATATTCTGAGTCGGGAAGAAGGAGTTAAAAATCTTTTTCTTTCTCTGCCCATTGAATAAACAAGTTTGGTTGTGCACCTGTACAGTATATGGATAGGAATATGCATGAGTGAATTTGTATCTGTGCAGGGCAGAAGTATCTGTTTATCTATATGTATATTTATCTGTTGTTTGTGTTTTTATGGATTATGATGTTTTATGTTTGATTTTACAGTGCTGCCAAACGGTTTTTCATTGTTTTTAACGATGACGACAATGAACTCCTAATCTAATCTAATCTAATCTAGATATGTATAGTGTACAGTAGATGTATTAGATATGTTTCCAATGTGTGTCTAGATCTGTATTGTTTGATGCAGAAATGACTGTATACAGTATGGTCGCCTAAATTACGGAACAGTATAATGAACACAAAATATTGTTCCACTTACTTGAGCTATTAACTCAGTGTTTTTCAACCTTGCGGTCGGGACCCCACGTGGGGTCGCCTGAAATTCAAATGGGGTCGACTGAAATGTCTAGTAATTGATAAAAAAATTACTGATAAAAATAGTTTTTTAACTAATTATTATTCTTTTAAAATTATGACAAAAGCACCACACACAAACTGTTTTCTATACTTTCACTTGAATATGAATCGAGTTCAAATAAAATGCAGAATATAAAAATATCTGAGCTGGCGCATCTTGATTGACGGACGCAGGGTCGCCAGAAATTTGTGATGTCAAAATGGGGTCACAGGTCAAAAAAGGTTGGGAATCACTGTATTAACCTAAGGTTACTAAGCCAAAACAAAAAGCAAAAGACTCTTTTAGACCATAGGCTAGTAACTAACACCCACTGGCCCAACAGGCCCAGCATTAATTAGAAGTAACATGACCCACAGGCCAGTGGGTGTTTTAAAGAGTTCAACAAGAGGCATTTTTCTTCTTTAAAGCAGAAGTAAGCGGAATGTTTGTGTTAATATAAGTCTTAAATAGTTATATCTTCCGACAGCAATCACTTATATAGAGTGTTTGGTCTGAAACACGGGTCTGTCAGTCACTCTGCTCTGCTGTAAGCTGAGGAGAAAACTTTCCTTGTATCCTACAACCTTTATCCAATGAGGAGAGAGAACGGCATAAAGGGGCGGTCCTCTCTGTGTGTGCAGCCAAGGGATGCGCGTGAATGTGGTGACGTAGGGACGAGGGCGGGGACTGCTAACTCCATCGACTGACAAGAAGTTAGCCAAAACGACCGTATCGCTTACTTCTGCTTTAATCAATCTATCTATTCATCTTATTTGTATTCTCTTTCTTTTTTGCTATATTTGTTTTTGCTGTTTTCCTAATTTTGCTTTGACTTTTGTGTTAAAAAAGTGAAACAAAGACATGTTGAGTCATGTATTAACCCCTCGTGTGCTCCTCACAGTCATGTTCATCTATAATCCATATCCTCTCCTGCTCAGTCCCTCATGTCATCCCTCTGTGTTGTGTGGATCTTTATATCTCTCCCTCAGGAGGAACAGTGTTTTGTCTCGAGTCCGCTGCTGCTGCAGAGCGTTCGATTCCGCCCCGTTCACACTGGACATTTTCATTGACCCGCTGCGCCTGAACTCTGCTGCTCTGATCTGATCAGTGAGAGCGTTTCAAGTGAGGCGCTTGTTATCATTATTAAATATTATGCTGAACATGTTTTTGTTGAACACTTTAGAGTTTGATGTCGACTACGTTTGAAAAAGTGTAAGAAAGTTCGACAAATCCTGGAATTAGAGGTAAAAAGACGATGAAGCCGACATGAATGATTTGAAACACGGTGAAGCTCTTGATTGTGGTTGAAGAAGATTTTACATTCTTGCATCATCGCTGTGTGAAAAAAACAAAACAAAAAAAAACCTACCACAGAGCTACCGGAGGTGATGGCAGAGATGAAAGCACAAGTCCGAGATCTGTGCGATGAAAATTATTAGAGATTTACCAGTGTGTGTCTGTCTGTGTGTGTGTGTGTGTGTGTGTGTGTGGCCTGCTCACCATCCAGTGTTGAACTCCACGTGTGCATCAAAGAGAGCGACCACCGGGGCGGAGGCGGCGCGCCAGCCCCGCACTCTGGAGCGGATCAGCCCCTCCTGCTTGTCGTGGTGCACCACCTTGATGAAGCCGGGGCCGTGCTGCGTGTTGGTCTCGTCCACGAAGCTCTGCAGGTGTTCCTTCAGCTCCACTGGGAACACACACACACACACACACAGATGTCAAGGTAAACCACTGAAGCCTGTTGCAGTATTGATCTTATCGACAAAGCTCCAGAGAAACTCCCTCAGCTCCACCGGACACGGGGAAACATTTGACCATGTGTGTGTGTGTCTGTGTTTCGGTGGCCCTGAGGTGCAAATCACAACAGCAAATCAGAAAACACAACAACAAATTATAGCTGCTGCGCAGCGATGGGTCGGGTCCGGGCTACTTTTGGGCATATTTAGGCAATTCTGAGCAACAAACAGGAGAATAGGAAGACAGGACAGTTGACCTTATAATGTTCAATTTGCATCATTTGAGGATTGAACCCACAACCTCGGGAACCAAAGACCGTTGTCTATCGCACTGAGCTAATTGACAAGAGGCAGTTTAACAGTGGCTTCACAAATTGGGTAAGCCATTCACTGTCGTGAAGGCAGATTTGAAACCACAGTAAAAAGAAAAATCTATTTTTGAGGTAAAATAATGATATGTATTTGTAGAACATCTACTGTGACTCTTAAGATGTTAAGAGCCTTCGCACATGGTCCAGTCCAAGCTATTTGGATTTTTAAACTTAGAGGCTTGCTGTGATGCCACCATTAGGACAATTGTCTTGTGTTTCGTGTTGAGGACAACTGACATTTTGGTCTGTCATCATCATCATCATCACCCTTGCTGGGTCTCGAACTCACAACCTCTGACACCAAGAACCAGCTCCTAACTCGCTGAGCTAATTAGCTGGTAGTGAGACCTGCTGTGTAGCTTCATTTATCCACTCAGGTGAGTCAGTGCCCGGGCAGCTGTTGTCAAGGCAGATTTCAAAAATGGTCAAAAAGTCAGAAATTCTATTATCTAAACAAAAATCTGTTAATACATAAATTGCATTTAGACAGCAAAACAGCTTGAGGACATGTGACATTTTGATCTGTCATCGTCATCATCACCCTCGCTGGGTCTCGAACCCACAGCCTCTGACACCAAGAACCAGCTCCTAACTCACTGAGCTAATTAGCTGGTAGTGAGACCTGCTGTGTAGCTTCATTTATCCACTCAGGTGAGCCAGTGCCCGGGCAGCTGTTGTGATGAAATGGTCAAAAGTCAGAAATTCAGTCATCTAAACAAAAATCTGATAATACATAAATTGCATCTTGACAGCATGGAAATGTTGGTGATTTGTTTTTAATAATAAGTGTTTTGCTTCATAAGAGAAAATCTGATGTTTATAAATTCCACTCTCACATTAGCTGTGTCCCAATTCAGGGGCTGCAGCCTTCGGAGGACCCAGCCTACGCGGTCTCCGGAGGCAACGGCTTCGGAGGCTCCTCCGGGGGCCGCATCAACGGTCGGTAAATGGGACGGTCTAGCCTTCAGAGCTTTTCCTGATCCGAACGTAAACAACGGCGTAACGTAAACAACGGCCGAACGTTAAACATTTAAAAAATGGCGCTTGCAACGGCTCTACTGCTCCTCCGCCCCTCACTTTTTTTTTTTCTTTTTTTTTAAAGAAGTAGAATCAATACAAGGGCAGTTATCATTAATATACTAATAAACAAACCATTGAACAGCAGCCAGGGGGCTAAGCTTCAGGCTGTTAAGGCTGTTCAGTGAGTAGAGAATAAAGAGCACAAGTAATGTGTTTTCATAGCTTTCTTATTAAAAGTTGTCACAGATGCTTTGCCTCAGCTCCTCACCTGTGCAGCCAGAGCAGAGCAGAGCTCAGCAGCGGGCAGCCAAGCCTCTGAGCCGGCCGCAGAGCCGGGTTACCATGGCTACAGCACAGAGCTGCTACGTTCGATAGCTAACGGCTAGGTTGCTAATAACAACAACGGTGCAGCAAAGCATCTTGGGATACGGGAGGCCGCGAAGGATAGTAGCGGTGCATCCTCCGAATGCAGGGGAAAGGAGGACGCATTTGGAGGAGCCTTCGAATTTGGACGAATTGGGACAGCCTTCGCGCAGCGCTGTGACGTAATCGGCCTTCAAATCCACCCTCCGAAGGATGCAGCCCCTGAATTGGGACACAGCTATTGACTGCAGTTGTTCCCATGAGAGCAGAATTCAAAATGTTCTAGAAAATTCAGTTTTTGAATTAAAATTCTGATATTTGCCAAACTTCATCAACCATGACTCCAGAATATTCTCATTTTTTTTCAAGAAGTTTGAAAATGTATTTATCAAGAATTTGATGGTATATGTTTACAGTAGTGTTTACAGTCAAACGTTTTCATGCACTGTAGGCTCAATCTTTGCTTAATCAAAAATCCGAGAAACAAGTTTTGTGGAGGACCGTCTGGAGATGCTCTGTAGCAAGTTTGGTGACAATTGAGCAAAAATTGTGGGAGGAGATACATTTTAAAAGTTTTACAGTTATTGAAAAAAACAGAGTGATGGACTTCATAATTTGTAATGAGTTTAAGTGGACAAAAGTTTCAGCAGTATTGAGGCTACATTGTGGTGAAGTTTCAACACTGTAGCATCTACCGTTGGTTTGGTAGGAATTTTTAAAGTTTTTAATTTTAAACGCTTATTGTGCCCCCCCTAGGAGGGGGGGGCACATGTCCTTGGAGTTGAGTGAATCTGGCATGGGACTGAACCTTTGTGCAAAGTTTGGTGAGTTTTCGCCCATGGGAAGTATGACTTCCTTGGAAGAAGAAAGAAAGAAAGAAAGAAGAAGAAGAAGAAGAAGAATTCCTAGGAATACAATAGTGTCCTGGCAGCTGCGCTGCCCGGACCCTAATGACTAATTACTTGCCGTTGTGTTTTCTCTCTTTGTGTTGTGTTTTCTGATTTTGCTGTTGTGATTTCTCTTTTGCTGTTGTGTTTTCTCTTTTTGTGTTGTGTTTTCTGATTTGCCGTTGTGTTTTCTCTTTTTGTGTTGTGTTTTCTCTTTTTGTGTTGTGTTTTCTCTTTTTGTATTGTGTTTTCTCTTTTTGTGTTGTGTTTTCTGATTTGCCATTGTGTTTTCTCTTTTTGTGTTGTGGTTTCTCTTTTTGTGTTGTGTTTTCTCTTTTTGTATTGTGTTTTCTCTTTTTGTGTTGTGTTTTCTGATTTGCCATTGTGTTTTCTCTTTTTGTGTTGTGTTTTCTGTTTTGCTGTTGTGTTTTCTCTTTTTGTGTTGTGTTTTCTGTTTTGCCGTTGCGTTTTCTGATTTGCCGTTGTGTTTTCTCTTTTTGTGTTGTGTTTTTTCTTTTGCTGTTGCGTTTTCTGATTTGCCGTTGTGTTTTCTCTTTGTGTTGTATTTTCTCTTTTTGTGTTGTATTTTCTCTTTTTGTGTTGTGTTTTCTGATTTGCCATTGTGTTTTCTCTTTTGCTGTTGTATTTTCCGTTGTGTTTTCTCTTTTTGTGTTGTGTTTTTTGATTTGCCATTGTGTTTTGCACCTCAGGGCCACCGTAGTGTGTCAACGGCTGAGTTACGACCATTTTCCTCCCATGGGCTCAAAAATAATTCACCAACACATTTCACTTTATTGTTGACACTTGTTGGACTTATTCTCCATATGTTACAAAATAATGAACATTCATGTTTCATGAAGCGGAGGATTAATGAGCTCAGGCTGAAGGGACAAACCTGCTGAATGTACATAAATCCAGATGTTGTGCAGTGGCGCACAGGAGCAGGTGGCCGAGTTAAACTACTGCAGTAAACAGGGAGCGGAGGATGAGATTGGAAAAAAAGTGAAGAGGAGCTCTGTTTACAGCCTGACCTGCACTGACCTTAATCTGCAGTCCACATATTTTTTTTGTAACTATTTCTCATGGTTTGCTTCTCATTTCTAAACCCGGAGTCGTCTTAGGGTGGTTTCTGGTTTCACACCTTTGGGTTTTTGGACGCTGGCTCGTTTGGACAGGTGTGAAATCAGTCTTCGTGCTCGGGTTTGGACCAAAACAATCGGCAACAATCTGTGACAATGTGCAACATGTAACCGTGTTTTGTACCGTTCGTTCGTTCGTTCGCTGTTGAACTGAGCTGAAACCTTTGAGAAAAGCTGCTTCCGTTTTAAAAGTGTGATCTCAGCCTCTTTGTCAGCGTTGTTTGCTTTCATTACCTGCACACAATGAATCCTGGGATACTAGATGTGGATCAGGGATAGAGGACAAAAAAATAAAAATAAGGATGTGTTTGAGGCAGCTTTTTGAAATAGGACAATCTAAGTTGCGCCGCTGTGACAAAAAAAAAGTGATATACTTTCTGAAGTGAAGCAGCACCTGAGCTGAAACACGATGGACACTCTGTCTCTCTCTCCACAGAAAACGACAGAGAAGCTAAGAAAACTACCGACAACAACAACAACAACAACCCGAGCTGTCGAGCAACTGAGTTACTGAAGGACCAACATGGCCGTCCCTGGAGCTCTGCAGTTAGTGCAACTTAAAAGCTTCGCGGAACAAAGCAGACGCTCCCAGTCGAGGTCAGACATCTAAAGGGGTCATAAATAAAAAATACAAACTGGCACACGGCCAGATAGGCAACCCATATTCATGGTGCACACACACAGACACACACACTTTTTGAATGCATTAAGATTTGATGCTCTTTTCTTGCAAGTCTCATTTCTGTCTGTCTTCATACACGCTCTGCACACATTCAGGTAGACACAAAACACACAAAACACACACACACACACACATAGAGAGAGACTGTCCACAGTGGAACAACACACATCTTCATTTCCTCATTGTGATATCTGTGTGTGTGTTGTAATCCTTCCCGCAGGCCACGGCTGCTGCTGCTGCTGCTGCTGCCTTCCCCTCTCTATTCATTATAACCATCAGCCTGGATTATGTATTCTCTCTGTTTTCCTTTAATGAGCCACAGTTTGCTGCTGACCTGGAAGAAGAAGAAGACGGGCTCATTTAAAAACCAGAGTTGGGACTATTTGAAGAGCACCTGTTTGTGTTGCTGCTACATGTGATATCACTTCCAAACAAGGGAAATATATAAAATAATAATAATAAAAAAAAAACCTGACTCATTAAATCCGGAACACGTCCAGTTACCCAATTAATTTTTGGATGTCTGTGCTACCAAAATGTAGGTGCCTGTCTGTCTGAACCACACACAGGCTGTAACCTGTTTATCAGCAGGCGGCTAAAAATAGGAGCTGGAGCGGACGTGATGTGAGAAACTATAACAGGTTCAGTCTGAACCACAGAGGAAAGTTAGAGGATCCTCAATGAGAAGAAGATTGGTGCCTTTTTCCCCACCATCTGCAGAAATCAAGTGGCATTCGAGGACCTGCGAGTAGCTGTTGACAACGCAACTATGTCCACACTTTAGTCTGTAAAATTCACATCAAAATCTCCCAGAATCCTCGAAAATATCTTGTTTTGTCCCGAACCCGAAGCAGTTCTGTACTAAAAGTTCAGTTCAGTTCAGGCAGAAAGCAAAACACTTTTTTCCCCTTTTTTTTTTTTTTGCCTTGCATCATTCAGCCGAATTTGACCACTGGGCCGTTGGTGATAGAAGTAGCTGCAAGCTACGACCAAAAAACTCTGCTTCTGCTGGTTATTTACCACCAGTCTCCTTTCATCTCTTAACATCTATTTGGTAAGTATCCAAACACTTTTTTTTTAAAAGCAGAAACATTTTCAACTCTGATGTGTTTTCACACTCGTTTCCTTGAGACCTTTCTAAGAGGTTGTATCTACAGTAGGAACCGCTAAAAACACTGAACTGCATGCTGCTTACATCAGTGTAAATTATTGCAGATGTTATAATTACCATGTTGATATTCTAATGTTAATATTTCCTAATCAGTGAATCATGGGTCATGTGTAATGTTTTAAAGTCTGTAATCATAAACCCAAAGTATTGGAAGTCGAGGAGTCAAAGTTATCACTGCTCATCTTTCATCATCAATATCCAATGCAACTCATCCAATTCACTGATCAATCTCATTTTGACACCACAGAAAAAGACACTACAGACCTTTTATCAGTTCATTAAAAATCAGAATTGGACTCGAATAGAAACATTTGTCAATATTGATGACTTACAGACTACTGACAATCACTGTTAACCATATTCAGTAACTTACTTGTGACAAATATTAAGATTCAAGTATTTTTTTTAGACATTATTATGTTTTAATAAATGTTCTTTAACTTTGTCTGTGTTTTTCGAATATTGTTTATTCTGTATAACCGGTTGGAAATATTATTACCTTCAGTGGGTGAAGAACCATGTACTGAATGATAACTTTATTGACCTTGATTCGATGTGAAAGATAAGGACTTAATGAAGTCCTCTAATATCTGAGGGTTGATTAAATGACCCTTTAAAGGGTTAAATGTACAGATGTTATTACAGAAGGACAAACACTCTTTGTTACCTACAGGAACAAGATTGTGATGTTGGAGTGAGTGATGTTTACACCGATCAAACAAACCTGACAGGATCAATCCTGTACAAACTATTTAAATTAGTAATTAATAGTGAAATAAATCAATCAGTTGATCAGCTGTTCACTGCAGTGAACTGCTGCAGTTCTGTCTCGTGGCTCAGACTCTTGTTGAACTTGTTTGTTTCTGGACTTTCAAAGTGTGTAACGATTGGTAACACCCGCCCCTGTCTGCTCTCCCAAAATAAGCTCAGTGTGTGTGTGTGTGTGTGTGTGTGTTTGTGTGCGTGCTGTGCACACCATGTGATATCCTCTCTGCCATGGCTCAGTGAGTTATTTTGCCCCCCCGCTCCCTCTCTGCTGGCGTTTTGGGACTTTTACAGGGTGTAATTATCGTTCCCGCTCTCTCACAGCAGCAGGTGTGTTACGTGAGTGGAGTGAAATGTTTTCTACCTCGACCACTCAGAGTGGAGCCTTGGAGCAGGAGAGGAGGCCACGGGGCAGTTTATAGTATTTTATCTTTAAATTGGTAAATAGTGGAGAAAAAAAATAAATCTGTCTCCATTTCGTTACTTTCGTTCCCTAAACCAGGTTTCAGTGAAATAAAGCACAGCAGTCTGTGCAAAGTCATTGTTCATCCCGCTGAGGAGAGAAGCAGCTTGTCTGGTTTGTAAAGTGAGGAGCTGAGATTTACCTGGAGAACTATTGGGGGCGACAATCGAAATCCTGGCTTACATCGCTTCACTAGAGCGTCGGCACGCTTCCCCCATCAACTGCAGTCCAAATACCATCTCCCAAACTTTCCAGGTTTGTGAAGACTAGTTAAAAAAACAGCAGCAACTATTCACAACTACTCTGCACTATTCAGTAAAGCAGCTACGTGGGTCTAACTGTGAAGAACGAGAGGGTCAGGGAGGTTATCATGCACTCGTCAATGACTCAAAACAATAACAAGATAACCAGGCGGCGGGCGGCGCGGCCGGCACAGCGGTCGGGGGAAACGCTGCATCCACAATTTTCAACAACAATTCTTATGCAGCTGCGGGATGTTTGAAATATCTGTGGAGCTTCATGGCACAAAACGCTCTTACTCTCACAATGTCCAGAAGTGTCTATGATGATTAATCAATCAATCATTTATTCATATGAGCCAATACATAACAATTTTTAAAGTAAGAAATTTAGTGCATACACTGAACTGTTAAGCCTTTATCGCAGCTGTTTGACGGGTTCATAGTTTATGCAGTTTATGATCTGACAGACAGAAAATATCACTTGAACTTTACTTGAGGCAAAAAGTAAATATCTTTTCCAGACATTCACACATGGGAGAAAAATGTCAAGACAAAAAAATTAAAATACAGAAATATGTCACTATACATATTTTTGAGTCATTTCAAACTCAGATTCAAAATTAAACTCTGAAAACTTCACCTCATGTAGCCTACTTTTTGTAAAATGACCTCTGGGGACTGACCTACAGTACATTCACAGTCCAGCAGGGGGCTGACACTTTGGGAATCGCTGAACCAAAGTTTCTGGATTTTTTAAAAATCTATGGTTTGTTTGTTTTACTGTTGTTTTATCTTGTGTTGATTTGCTTTTAGCGTTTTGACCTGCTCCTTTTTTATGAGAGCGCCAAACTGAAGTTTTGTTTGATAGAGTTTCATTGATAAGCTTTTTACTGTTCTCGGTGGAGTGAACAACCTGATGACAAGAAGTTAATCTGTGGTGTCAGTGATGTTTTTCGGATGAAATCACAGTGAAAACAATCAGTACTTCCAGTTGTGATAATAATAATGTTGCAGAAATTGTTGAATTGGTGTAAGTTATGATATAGAGAAGTGGCCAACAGCGAGGCCGAGTAATTCAAAGTGATGTTGTGGTGACATTAATGGTGGAGTGCGCGGCGGCTCACTGATCTTTGATCAGCACTTTAAAGGCTTTATGAATCCCAACTCCTGATGATGTGGAGCTGCTAATTTACTCGTCTGATGACCGTGCGAGACTCTGACTGTGCTTCCACTTCGTCTAACCTCACTTAACCCTCATTTGCCATAATTACGATGTACGATCAATAAACAACAAGTAACGGTCGTGAGTTGTCTTCCACTGATCGTCGTCTTTATTATGAATTATCAACATAATCACATTTCCCAGAGAATTTTAAGAGGGAATAATGTGAGGCAAATGTTAAATCTATTTATCTTCCTGGTTGCTCCACTAATAAGCATTCAACCTGTGCAACCAGCATAACTAAACTGTGATATAGTGTGTTATTGAAGAACAGAGGAGCAGTGAGAGACCCATAAAATCTGCAGGCGACCGTAGCACAGACAGATTTCTCATAATGGTAATTATAGATTTGGCAGCAGTGAAATATGTTCCATAGTACGTGACGCAATTATTAACACCGGTCCTGCAGCAGTCACACCCCGGCCTCGCCTGTGACTGCTGTAATAAGTTTAATCTGTTTTCATACACCAGTGACGCGGCTAATGCCTGCACATGTCCTGATCTCCTGCACCTTCCAAAGCAAGAGCATAAAAATAAGTGGGACATAAAATATGGACAGTCCAAGTCGAGGCTCGAGCGCGCCTAACTGTACGAGTCTGCTGATTTAATTTTTTTCTGCTTTGGATCTTTGCCCCATAATGTGACGGGGAACTCTTCATCAAAGTGGTGTGAATTAAATTAAAACTCTTTATTTGGCTGCAGAGTTGTCACGGCCGTAAACAGGGGAGATTTCTTTCTGCCGTTTGTTGCCAAAGTTCAACAATCGTTTATATAGACTTGGCAGAGAGGTTCAGGTTAGACTTAGAAGTGAAACTATAGGAGGCTTTAGGGAGACGTATAGACTGTATATAAAGATGGATGAAGCCTCTTCAGAAACCCATAAGTTTCACGTAGGTTTTTGAAGAGCAGAACTGAGGCTCAGAGGCTTGTTTGATAATTTGTCTCTATCTTGGCCGTGCCTGAGTCTCTCTCTTTTTTCTTAAAAAAAAACAAAACAGGTCAAAGATGCGTATGGAGCTGAGACTTTATGGCAAATATAAGCTCACCTGGAAGAAAACCATGCCTTAATATGCATAACATTTGGCATTAATACACTGTTAAGTGGATGAGCTGTATTAGATTTAAAGTCTGTGGAGGTTCACTTTCTTTGTAACCATGCAGCAACTAGAGGCCATTAGAGGAACTGCAGCTTCTAGCACTTTCTGCATTCATTTTTCAGCTTTGTATGTTTCTTCTTGGGCTGAAATAATAACACATTCTTCCACTGCTGCTTGAAAAATTTGAATTTATGACCAAAAAACTACAAAAACGCACAATTTGATACATCTGTTTTGAAACTAAACCCTTTCTAGATAGTCGTGTTGGTCACAGTGGCTAATGTTAGAAAACTTTAGGGAAACAACACTGTAATGGACATTAGTCAATTTATAAAACGGAAAGGTGGAATCCGGCAATCTGATTGGTTGTTAACTGTGATATAATGAGCGTATACAAGCACAGCTACTATTCTAAAGCCTTATCACAGCGTATCACTACGCATCAGGCAAGTATGTTCTTGTTATAGTCAGTAGCAAAAGGTAGTCAGTGTTTTTATGACGTTAACTAATAGACTAAATTAGTTGAACTCACATGTTTAAGGTTAACTTTCATCTCTGGAGAGGGTTAACAATGGTAGAGTGGATTGAGCAGTGACTTTTACCTGGAAAAAAAGCAGAGGAAGAGACGACATGCAGAGCTAACGTCTGGAGAGGTGGGACTATTTACAGCTGGGCTATTTTATTAGATAATATGTATTTCTGAATAAAAACTACATGAAATTGATTCTGTATTACCATTATTGGTAACCGTTTAATAAAAGCAATAGATCCGTCCGTGATATGCTCATTATACCACAGTTAAGAGGCGTTCTTCGGCTCGACACGCGGCCCGACGCGAAGCTGCCATGGCCTGTTGTGATGTATTGCTTAATTGTAACTTGGCATATTGCAAGTCAACATTTTAACCCATTTATTTGCATTTCATTTATTTGCATTTCATTTCATCTAACAGTAACAGTGGCTACTGGTCGGCTGCTGTTACAAGCAAAAGATTTATAATTTTGCAGGAGGCTCATAGACCAGAATTCTTTGCACAGATGTATCAGAAATGTGTGTGTCCTCCTGGTGAAAGTTTCTTACCGCTGCTGCTGTGGTCGTCCACCAGTATGATCTCCTTGAGCAGGTGGGATGGCGTCCTCTGGATGGCGGTGTGGATGGAGCGCAGCAGCACTGACAAGGCCTCGTTGACGAAGATGAAGATGATGCTGAGCTGAGGAAGGTCTGATGAGTATGATATGTTTCTACACCTGCAGGAAAATAACAAACATGGCCTGAAACACTATTGATCCTTAGACAACATCAAAAGGTTTGATCGATACAAGCGAAACATCACCATCACACAACTTGATGAATTAATCCATTAACAGAGCCAGTCCCCCCTCCCCCTCCCTGCACCATCGATCAACTCACTGACCCGTCCGGTCGTAAATCTGGGATCGGCCGGTTGAGGGAGATGCGGTCGCTAAGGTAGCCGTTGTAGCCATAGTAACGGAACTTCTTGAGGGCGACCCTTCGACTCTCGGGGCCGAGGTCGTGACCCCAGCGGTTGAAGAGCGAGGAGGCGGCTTCCGAGGCCAGGTCTGAGGAAGACAGAGCGTCCTCGCCGTCCTTCAGCGGCGTCTCTGTGGAGATAGAGAGAGAGAGAAAAAGAGTAGAGGACGGGTTTTATTTTTATTTTGGAGCAAGATGCATCATGTTTATATCGTCACGTTTTCTCCGGCAGATTTACTACAGTACGAGCCCCCATGCTTCCTCCCGCTGCGTTGTCTGTCAGGTGCCGTGACAGCCACCTAGCTCAGCAGCAACGCTACACCGAGGAGAAATTTAATGACAAATGAACTTCTTTCAGCTCCGTTCAGGGAGGCTGTGCAGAAAAAAGACTGTGACAGAATGCTAAGTGTGCTGCGCGGCTATTAAACAATACCCAAAAGAACAATTTCAGCAGCATGAGGTGGGGGAATGCAATGTGAAATAACAGGGATTTTCATTGTCATTACAATTAACTCATTCTGACAGCCAGGCCGATTTATTTCTGCAGAGGTGGACACAAATCCTCTAACATGCCCAAGGTAACAATTCTTCATTTTTTCTGTTTTTTTGCCTCCGTCAGTGCGGAGCTTAGCGGTTGTGCGTGACTTCTGCAGCAGCACTGTGAATGGTGGAAAACAATGAGAAACCAAAAACATGCTGGAGGCCGTTTTGTGGAGGGAAAACAATTGAAAGCTTGTGGGTTTTTTTTTTTTTGTAATGATATATTTATATTTCATTTGAATTTGATATGCGAGAGAAGCTGCACTCATTCTGACTGGTCATGATTCAAATCCTCCCTGTCACCTGCTCTCATTGTTTGGCTAATTTAGGCCAACATTTTGATTCCTGTGGTCTCTCTGTTTTCGTCCGAGTCACTGGATGATGGAGAATCACAACAACAGAGAATGAAATATTCATGAGACTGACTCAGACAAGTGAAAACAAACAAAGTCTTGGGCAAATCTATCTATTTTTTTCATTTTCAGTCTGGTTTTTGTGAATTTTTGCAGCTCATGTCCATCAAAAACGTCGCTCTTTTCTCCTCTGGCCTCCACCACAGACGGGCTGAAGGTCTGTGAAGTGCCTCCTCCTTCCTGAGCTGAAAGGTTTTTATTTATTTATTTATTTTATTAGTTTGAAGAGCAGTTCTCTCCCATTTGGCAATAACAAGCTTAATGCTCTTGAGGGTGAAAGGCTGCATCCCCTCCAAGTCCCCTCTTAGCCTCACAATAAGCTCCCTAAGAGCACTGTTAATGATTGATTGTGTGTTACACTTTTCTCTGCCACAAATGCATTGGAAGTTTTTTTTTCTTTTGAGGAGCTTCAAGTTGCCTCTTTCTCTTCCAGGACTCCTCGTCTTTTTACTCAGAAAAAAAAAAGCCATTTCAGTCCATTTAGTTAATGCATTTAGTTCTTCTTGCATCTTAGCACAAACAGAGCGAGGCCACAGGTTTTTCTCCTCAGTGTTGCCAGATTCTCATGAGGGCAAAAAAAAAAAAGGGGACAGATGCATCACAGCGCGCGACGAGCTCGGGGAGTTTGTTGTGTCCTGCCCTGCACTTTGTCCGACATATTTCATTATTAATTTAGCCGGCGCCCCTGCCTGCTCCCCCTCTCTCCGCTGCTGCGATGGCTCGGGGGCACGGTGTACCTCTGTAAGGAGAAGTCAGGGGGAATCAAGTGGAACAGTGTTGCGGTTGTGTGTGTGGGATACAGTAGCTACAGTAATGGGTGTACAGAGGTGTGTAACAGAGTAAAAAACTAAGCAGCATATTTATAACCTTTGACATATGATTTAACAATATATGTGTAGGTATATTTAGATATCGCCCACAGACTCCTATAGTCACCTTGCTGCTGTTTACTCATGCCCATATGCCAAATATGCACCTACTATACTGTGGTTGCACACCTCATCTCTCACAGCTAATTATTTTACTTGCTCAAGGTCCTTTTTTTTTCTTTATTTAAATTTAAAATCATACAAAATATAACAACTCTATAATTACATCCCTGCTGCAACAGAGCCACGCCTCCTATTATACAGTAGTCACTGCACCACATTTGCAATTAGAGTCAAATTTAATGAAGATGAATTCAGTGTAACAGACTTAAAAGACTAGAACATGGACAAAATAAACACAATCTTACAAAATGGGGGAATAAAATCAAGAAAATACCAATAAACAGAAACATAAATGAGAATAGACAGCTTTTTTTGTTGCACTGATGTTTCTTCATGTCACTGTGTGTTTTTTAAAGTCTTCTCTATATGTGACCTATAAATTGCACCCTTGGGGGATGAATAAGGTTTGTTGAATTTGTAGCCTATATGTTCACATTAGCTACACAGTGAAGGTCGATGATGAGGAGGAGAAAAGAAGAGGAAGAAGAAATAAGAAGACAGATGTAGCAAAGCACTTTCAGCTGAGAAGGAAAAAGGACTGAGAACAACTGGAACAGATGTGGAAGGTAAAATCCAAGGCCACACACACACTTACACACACACACACACACACACACACACACACACACTAAACACGCTAAAACTAGTGTAAAAACAGGACGGGTCACAAGTAACACAACTGCAACAGAATTCTAATGTTACCATGGGAACAAGTGCAAAAAGCACCTACTGTAAATGTGTCGATAGCTTCACCTCTTAAACCGCTGCCCCACATGGTTTATCGATTTATTTTCCAGAAACGCAATCATTGAAAACAATCAGTTATGTCTGAGTTTTTAACCCCGACCTGACCAGACCAACTGCTGACGGCCCTGAAGGTCAAAGGTCAACACACACACACACACACACAAACACACACACAGGTGCAGCCCACTGTCCGGTCTGGCAGCATCCGGCAGCACCGCAGTACGACAGTGAGCAGTGTCACTTTGTCCTGTGATTTCCTTGTTGGCGATACGGACTTGGCTGCTTGTCAGTGTCTGTTCAGCTGTGATTACACACAGCACACATAAACACACTCACACAACCACACACACACACACACACACACTCACAGTTCACAAAGAGAGGAGTGGGTGAGGTGAACAACTCTGGAAAGAAACGCTTAGATATTTTTTTTCCCCCCTTGCCACAAGGATGCAACACACCTTTGTTGAAATAAGTGCTTTTAAAAACATGAAGAAAAAGAAGAAGAAGAACAGAGGTGTAATATAATACATCAACTCTCTCAGAAGAATGAAAAAGCAAGAGATAAAGCATGAAAGACAAAAAAAAAAGAAAAGAAAAACACGAGAAAAAGTAATGATGTCAGGAGGAGGGGGGAAGAGCCGAGGGAATTACTGTAGGAAGGTGACAAAATAAAAGTGCCAGCAGGATGTGGAGCGAGGTATGAGAGAGTGATGAGGAGGAGGAAGAAGAGAAGGAGGAGGAGGAGGAGGAGGAGGGCTGAGAGAGTGATGAGGAGGAGGAAGAAGAGAAGGAGGAGGAGGAGGGCTGAGAGAGAGTGATGAGGAGAACAAGAGAATAAAGGGGATGTGACAGAAGGTATTCATCCCTGGGCATCTGTAAACTAGGCGAGCCAGAGCTCTGTCACATCAGCTCCCAGAGACACACTCTTTTATTAGCTCAGACACCAGGACAAGTCCCCGTCCGCACACACACACTTGCACACACCTACACACACACACACACACACCTGCACACACGCTGGTACACCTATCTCCGTAGGGACTCAGCATCGACATAATGTATTCCCGATCCTCTTACCCCAACGTTAACCGTCACAAATGAATGTCTAAATGTATAACTCTGGCCTCACATACCAAGTCTTATCACACTAACACACACAGACACACACACAGACACACACACAGACACACACACAGACACACACACACACACACACACACACACACCTGAAGCCATGCCTGGACTCCCCACAACCTAATGGATTAGGAGTCGGCTGCTGCTGCTGCTGCTGCTTCAGGTGACAGAGTGTCTCACCTCGTCCTCCAGGTGCTTTGTGGAGAACAGGCGACGTGCTGTGTGGCTCAGCAGGTTCGATGCTGGATGCTGCTCAGCGACTCTCAACCCCCAAAGCCCACTCCCATTCCCACTCCCATTAACAAGGACCATGCAGCTTCTGTTCTGCTTTCACACACATAATGGTTAAAAACACTTATGGTTGAAAAGGACCGAAAAAAAAAAACCAGCAGGTTTTTCCTCAAAACTGACGCACGAACTGTGATGACGTCAGTGGTCGTGTTATATTCTACAGGTTGGATAAAGAAAGAGTGAAATCCTTGCTGCTGATGATCTGAACCCAATACTTGGTGAGGATTTGTTCATATCATGAGTTTTAGGAAAAGAAAAGAGCACTAGACTAGACTAATCTGTTTACAAACCAAAGAGTCGGTCCAGGCTGAGTTCACTCGAATACCGAAGCAAATATTAACCAAACTACAGGAACTAAAAGGGTCACAAAGAGAAGAGAGGAGAAGATGATCTGCTCAGAAACAAACAACACTGAACTCAGTCACAATAATTCTGCAGTCCAGCCATCCTGCATCCTCCACCAAACTGGCAACCAACCTGACAGTCGGTTGACTTCATGGTGTCTTTTTTATAACAAATTCACAGCCAACGACAAAAAACATGACTCATGCTCCACTAGTATTCACACTTGTTGGTCAGTTTAATGGTTTTTACAAGTGTATTTGATGCTTTTTCTTTTGTGTGACACCCAGAAGTTTCTACAATGTACAATGGTTGCACCCAAAACTGGTTTCTTCGCTAGAACCAAAGTCCATGAACAGAAAATGGCTGAAGAACCAGAACTAATTTGGTGGAAAAGAGTTCCCTGTGACAGATGCGACTCATGCTGCGTTCAAGACACCTCACAACTTGGAAAAAACGAGCACAGAGTTGTGAAAAATGAATTGAACTGTGTCAAACTCTAAAATTACAGGTTGAAAATTCAGGTATCATCTCATTGACGTGGCATCGCCTTAATGGTAAGAATGGAATAGCAACAAAAGTTATTTGTCGCCGTTTCCACACATCTTCATCTGCTTCCAAAAATAAGCATGAATAGCTGCTATTTTTCATGTTCAGCAATCAGCCACAATGTGCCAAACTTCTTTCGGGCATCCATGTTTTTTATCCTCAGAGTTAACCCGAAGCGTGAACACTATGTCAGAATTTGCACATTTTGACTTCTCAGTTACTTGTGAGTTGTCTTGAACGCAGCATCGGTGCAGAACTGAATTAGCTCTGTGCTAAAGAGTTAGTTATGAAAACACAAAAGGTGTCACACATGCACGACTTCTGTTTTGTTTTCCTCGTTTCTACTATGAGGAAAATAAACCTGCAGCTGTAAAAATGTTTTTTCTTCTGAAATCCAATTACACCTCTGAGTTTGTGTCTGAAGTAAAACTTTACAAATTGAAAATGCAGAGGAACAATTTAAGAGCAATTTTGAAGCTGCAACATGATGCATTTTAAATCAACACTGTAGGATATAAAACGTACGTCTATTTGCTCAGTGGAGTGCGGTGAAATTATAAATGACACATTTATTGTAGCTGGAGTCACTCAGTGATGTTTGGGGTGGGCAGATGAATACTTGATGTGTTCGTACCACTGGTTTATAGATCCCTATCACATTAAATGTTCATATTCTTATTCTGAGCACATTAATACTGTCTGTAGTGCTCGCCACCTTTCTGCTTCTCCTTTATTAGTTTAATGAATTCATAATAAACATTAGTTATGTATAATTAAAAACCCTCTTGTGTTCAACATGCATGTGATGAGGTTATTAACAGAATTGTAAAACAGATATGCATTTTTCAGATGCCACCTTTTTAATGATGCATCCACCTCATGAATCATAATAACACTTGGCTTTTTCCCTCACCTGATATTTTTAGCTTCTGTATTGCACTAAACCCATTTTTATTTTTCCCTGTTATCACCTGCAGCTCTCTGCTGAAGATTTGGTGTTTATATATTTGCTGTACCCATGATGCAATAGGCACACAGACAAATGAAAAGTCCCAAGTTTATTTTGCAGCAGAGCAAAAACTAACTTGTGTGTAGACGAATTGATTTTAAGGATGATTGTGGTGGTGACACCAAAGATTGATTTGTTTTTGTTTCTTCTGCTAAAACCTTTTGGATGAGTTTAAAGGTCCTATATTGTATAAAAAGTGAGATTTCATGTGTTGTTTGATTATTGATCAGCTCTAGGTTCTATATTAATACTGTGAAAATATTAAAGCCTCAGTCCACAGAGAAATGCACAAAGCCTGTAATCAACAAACTGAGCATTAAAACGAGCAGTCAGGACTGCCCGTCACTTTGTGATGTCACAACAACGCTGACACAACTCTCAGCCATGTCCTCAAGCCACATCCACCCGAATCCACTGTCCACTCTACTGTCACAGGATTTGTTTTACTTGAAATCTGTTGCTAATGTTTTTCCAATCATTCAGGAAACAGCCAGCCAATCAGAAGAGAGAGGCTCAGAGTGTCCTCTCTTTTGATTGGCTGACACTGAACTCTTGTTACTGGAGCTGAGAGAGGAGATGGAAAACTGCACTGAGATGGTTTACCACTTAGAATAAAATGCTGGAAAAGTGTAGAAATAAATAATACATAACTATATCTGTAGTTGTATGTACTTTAAACCCAACTCCTGCTACTTGTGTCTTATTTTGGAAATCTTCTGCCACAGCTTTGAGAAAACAGCATTAATATCACCACAACTACAGCCTGCATTGTTTATAAAAACCTTCCTACTGGATATTTCTATACTGATTTAAATATCATGTGAAAATGTGGTGCTTGTTTGGTTCGACCCCCTGCTGCTAGTTGCCGTCCCTCAGACACTCGCTACAGGAAATAGCTCGATCTGAAACTAGAGAAACTAAGAGCTTAGGCGGCTTCGCTGTTGAGTTTTGATTGACAGGAAATGGGGAAAAAAAGACAGAGAGGGACAAAATGTTCGATGACAATTTTTCCAGCAGGAAGTAAGACGCAGTTGGAGGGGTAAAAGAGCAACCGAAAACAATTTGAGAAGTCTTAAAGTGAAGAAAATTCAAGAAAATCAAATCCACACAGTCTGGTGAACAGGTGCACTTTTGTACCAGACAATAAATCCGACCTTTGACCCTCCATCTTCCAACCAAATGCTTGTAAAGATTTCATGACACACACACTCTCTTTTCACTGGATTGTGTCAAATCAATCAGAGATATAATAATAGAGGCGCAGCAGAGATGTCTTTTGAGGACAGAGTCGTCATTATTAACATGCTAATACCGGCCTGTTGATGTGGAGAGGAACCACCTGAGGGTTGTGATAATGAGCCAGAGCTGGATCCTCTCTGTGAGTCGGGGTAACAGATAACTCCAGGATCTGAGAAACCTTTTCACCTCTTTGCAGTGAAGCCGGGCTCCATTCAGCTCAACTCCTTCACATACAATATGCACACTATAAAAACTCAAAATCTTACCAAGAATATTTGTCTTATTTCTAGTCAAAATGTCATTTCTAGTCAAAACAAATCTCATTATACTTAAAATATGACTCATCACATTAAAAAGTAGCTTGTTTTTAGACACTTTTTACTTCTTTCAAGCATATTTTCACTTGAAATAATCTGATAGTGGGGCAAGTTTTTCACCAGCACAAAAACTTGCTTTCACTGGCAGATTTTTCTACTTATTTCAAGGGAAAATTTGTTTGAAACAAGTGAAAATGATATAAAAACAAGTAGATTTTTTGGTCATGAATCTTATTTTAAGTGGAAAGAGATTAGTTTTGACCAGAAATGAGGAATATTGACAAGAAATAAGACAGATATTCTTGGAAAGATTTTGAATTTTTGCAGTGCACACTCACCTGCTTTCAGGAAATGTAATGTCGTCGTCTAGAGGGGAAGTATATTCAGAATTTACACTTCTCAATCTGTTTGCAATCAGCTCTTATTTTGGCGGGGTGAAAAAGCCTGGATGTACGGTGTTTACAGACATCAGCCGTCGTGCGGTGTTTGTTTTTTTTACTCTCTGCATTAAATCACGCAGTAAAATCAGGAATCTTCTTGTTTATTCAGCCCCATGATTGATTCATGTGTGGGATATAAAGATGCACATAAAGACAGCTGAAACTGATCAAGACCTTAAATGGAACATGAGCCGGATTTGCAAAACACTCAATTATACCTCCACGCCGCCTCCGTGTACTTTCAAGTTGCTCATCAGCCCCGCACTGAAACACTTGCTGTGGCTGCCGCTTCGCAGGAACCCATCCCAGCAGGCTTTGCACTTGTAACACAAATACACACCCACTCACACCCGAGGATTTGAAAGAATTTGTTTTTCGTGGAGAGAATCTCATTTGCTCTGCAAGCCCGGCAACATTATCTCCCTCCGAAAAAGCTTTTTGTGATCCAATATTTAAAGAGGCATAAGGGAAAACACTGGCAATTTATTTGCCTTTTGTAGCGACTCTGAGCCGCCTTCAAATCGCACGACAGCTTCTTTTCATATCGCGCCGAGTGGTGATTCACAAAAGGTGCTTTCTCAATTGTTGTTGCCGTGTGTTTGATTGCGTTCCCGAGAGCACGCTGGAGTCATTTGCAAAATGTGCTGCTGCTCACAACTGGGGCGAAAAAGTGAGCCCCATCTGCACCATCCCTGAAGTGAAGGGAAATGAGCTTTTGTAAGTTTTGTGTCGCTGCTGCTGCTGCTTATAGGGCACAAAGACACACAACACACACATGGTAATGGAGAGAGAGAGGGATGTGGGGCCTGCAGCCTTGTGCAAAAGTTCACACATGATTAATTTAATCAAGCAATGAGCAGATGGTGATCTCTGTTTTCCTCCTCTCCCTTCAGGTAGGAATAATGTGTTTAATGGATCACACCTGGGTGGCTCAGATCTGAACTTTAAGTGTAACCACAGAGACAAAGGCCACAAGAAACTATAACTAAGACTCAATAGTCATTTTTTTTATACGTATACGTAGTGCGCTCTGGAGAAAATGAAGAGACCACTCCCAAAATTATCACTTCCTCTGGTTTTACTATTTATATGTATGTGTTTGAGTAAAATTAACATTTTTTTTTGTTTTATTCTATCAACTACCGACAACATTTCTCTCAAAATTGAAATAAAAATATTGTCATTAAGAGCTTTTATTGGCTGAAAATGACTAAACTGGTCTAAATTACAAAAAAGTCTTTTCAGACCCTGAATAATAATAATGCAAAGAAAACATGTTCATATTCATTCCTGAACACAACAAGAATATTTTAACTCAGGAAGAGTTTATAAATCAGTTTTTGTGGGATAATGTCAATGTTTATCCAGCAGTGGTTTTTATAATCTTCCTAGAAACCCAGACGAGGTTCACCTTATCAGTGTCTCATTAAGTAGAATGAGTTGTGTTTGTGTTGGTGTTTAAACAAGAAAAGAATGACTGTCATAAATGTAGATATGCTTTTAAGAAACATTTATGAAAGTGGTCTCTTATTTTTTTCCAGAGCTGTATATATATTTGCTTTTTCTTTCTTTCCATCTGTTGGAGGTTTTGCTTTTCCGACCTGGGGCCTGGAGATGTTGATGGTGTCATGCTGCATCATGATATTTGCCTCCTTTTGAGTGAGAGTGAGCGACGGATCTGCAGGAGCAGCAGCGGCGGTGGCGGCAGAATTGGAAAAACAATGATACACAGACAGTGAGTGTTGTCTGGCTGCACCTCTGATGGGGGTTCAGAAAAATAAGGTTCAGTATTTTGGGAAAGACACCTGCAGCACTTGTTTTCCATCCTCGGCTGATATTTTTTGAATATTAGCTACTAATGTCATGTCTGTGTGCTGCAGAGTTCAGTTCAGCTTTATTTCACCTTTAGACTTCAGGCAGGAGGAAAAGTTTCTTTACTTCGCTAAAAGAATTACCAAAAAATATAAAAACAATGGTTTCCACTGTTCTGAGATCAGGGGTTTGATATTGCGCTGGTTATTAAACACATGCACAGGTGTGTGTGGAAACTATAATTCAGCGTTAGAGAATTATTCCTACAGTCTTTTCTTCCTGGGGTTAAGAGGTGGCGGTGCAAGGAAAGGAGAAAAATTACACTGTGATGAACAACTGCAAGAAAGTTTGAGAGGCTCCAGAGGTGAGAAAACAACAAGAACAGTAATAATAAACTTGTATACCTCAGTTCACATAAGCCTAAAGTGCAGGGGCCAAAGAATGTATGGTTCTGCAGTGTCTTAAAGGGATAGTTATGACACCAAATAGCTGATTGTTTCAGCGAGTGAGTTGGTTAGTTCCAGATAAACTAACTTTTTTCCAACCATGCATTGTAAATGTTTACTTTATATCATGCTCTTGAATTGTATTATTTTGAGATGGGACTTCTCGCTGACTAATCGTCCCTCTAGCACCACATTATATACAGTAATAACACCGCATTATGTAATAATGTAATACATTTTCACCTCATGATGTAATAATGCAGCATTTTGTAATAATCTGCCACATTTTGTAATAAAATTATTGGACGCAGTATGTAATAAACTGAGCCGCATTTTGTAATAGGTCGTTACATAATGCACCAAATTATTACAAAATGAAGGTGTTGCATTTTTTTTATGAAGAAAATGTAATAATTTGAAACTGAACTATCCCTTTAATGGTTAATATTTAAATTTTTAAAGATTTGTCTTAACACATTTTACATTTTTAATGTGCCTACAGTTAAGTATGATAAATATACTGTCATTTTAAGCTGATGATCCTAAAATTGCTTCAGCCAGGAGAGGTGACGATGTCTAGTCAGAGAATAGTAAGATGCAGGAGACCTGAATTTAGAATAACATACTGTAGTATACGGTGCTGCTACTGTCATGGAAAGCTATATAAGACTTCAGAGACAATGTAATGTAAACATAATTTACATTTAAAGGACATAAAAGTCACTTCAAGTATGATGCATGTTACATTCCTGTAAGTAAGAATAAAATCCACAACTTAAACCTGCACCCAGGAGAAAGATAGAGGATGATTTTTCTCAGAGGAGGTTAGTAGTGTCATCGCCTGTGATCTGGTGTTTGTACTCTGTCAGCAGGAAGCGGTGAAGCAACAGCGTGTAAAAGCTGCTGCAGGTGATTTCATTGTGTGATCTACTAAGCATCAGAAACGACAAGTGCCACTTGACCACATTTGATTTAATCTCTGCAGCCTCTCTGTTTAGACAATGCCACCACTTGAGCTGCGTCCAAGAACATCTGCACTCATTCATATTCAAACTTTATTAAGGCCGACTTATCAAACCGAAGCCACGCTCCGGCACAGACCTGCCTGGAAGCGACTGTTTCGCTGTCGAGTTTTTTCTTTTCCAGAAGAGGAGAGAGAGGACGATGAGGACGAGGAGATTCAGCACAGCGTTAAAAATTTCTATCTGCAATTTCCCTGTGCAAGCTGGTTTATCTAAATGTGTCCTCCCTCGCTTTGATAATCCTCACCTCTGTGTTTACTGAGCAGCATAATACACTTTTCTCCTCTTGTTCCCCTCTTCCTGTGTTGTCCCACTAATACAAAGCTTGACAGGCTGCAGATTAAAGATCAGAGAGGCCGATTCCATTATCAAGCCATTTCCTTCCCTTTACCACAGTAACAACCTTTTAAAACCATCAGCCATCATTTCCTTCCCCATCGCGCTGTCCTTACACTGTAATGGTCTGGATAAATGACTGTCATCCCCTCTGCCTGCCTGTCTGTCTCTCTTACCACACACACCGTATATACGTATATGTGTGTGTGTGTATGTGAGCATGTGAGAGGACAATGAGTCTGCAACTCGACCACGAACACGATCCATCACGGCTCTCAGGAAGAACAAACACAAACTGTACCTGCACACCTTCCATTTGTAAAGAAGATAAGATAAAAGGACACTCGCTTAAATAATAGTAAAAAAAAAAAAAGCACACACGCACACACTCTGATGCAACGTAATCTCGCAGCTCGGCCGCATGCTGCATTCCCCGACTCATTCACTTCCAGAGATCAATACAAACCAAGAGGGTCTTTCTGTGAATCCGTCGGCTCTCGGCTGCAACATGCAGCTCCACTGCTCCACTAATGATGTTATACCACTTCAGATAAGGCCTCATTGTCTCATATAAGCAGATGAGCGGAATAATATGATTGCTGTAAAGGGGCATTTCTTGGAAGTGCGAGAACAAAAAAAGAAAAACAAGATATAAAACAAAAGATATTTTCTTATCTCAGGCACCAATGATGTGAAGCTCTTCAGTCTAAGTGGAAACATTATATTGGGGGCTGGACTGGATCACTTAATGGCTTTTAATGGCTTACTGGCACTTTGTTTTATTACAGTACATTTTCAAAAACCCAGTTTGAAGATGCAGGGTTATTAATTTATGCGGAGAACCAAGTTGTCCAGATGAAAGTTGAGATTAACCTTAAGAAATTGTCTATATAAACTCTAGATTCAGTATTCTGCTACTATGATGTTGGCGGATTCGTGGTGAAAAGTTTTTATTATGACGTGCAAAAGGGTGTTCATGCACGACTGCTCTAAGTACTGCAGGTCAAAGCTGCGAGGTATTTATACAGAGGTTTCCATAACATGGTTGAATGGACGCCACTTATTCAGTTCTGTCCAACCTGAGCAGGTCAAAGTGCCGCAGAGTGTCGCTCACTGACCCACATACAATACAGTACATCGCTCCTGATGTCAAGGCAACTCTCAAATTCGGCGGTCGCACATCAGAGGAGGACACTTCAGCAACAAAACGGACAAACCTCACACTCCACCAAGTCTATCGGTGGTAATCACAGGACGTCCATTTAGTTTCAGTTCATTCTGTCCTTGAAATAGATTCCCTCTTTCAATCCACTGCCATACAGTAAGTGTCTCCTGTAATAGAGCTCCTATTGCAGCTTTGGTTGTCATGGTTGCAGTTATAAACGCACAAGAAGTGTGCTGGACCTTTGTCGCTGCAGTCAGCCACAATATGAAAACACTCACGACCTGGATAGAAGATAATGGTGAGGTTCATATTTGACAAAAACCACAAGTTTGTCGAATGGTCCTTGAAAAAAAACCAACAACATATGCTGCTGCTTTCACAGGGGAATCGAACAGTGGTCGACGCTGTGAAATTAGTATTAGTGCTCTTACACCCCCTCATCAGACCTTTCCTGTTGCTGCTGTGATAACAACTCCTGCCACTAGATGTCGCCTCACAACAAAATGTTACTATCGGTCGCAACATCAGCTCTTATGATGCAAATGTTCTCTCTCTTCATGAACGTGTTTGATCATGTAAAAGGTCTCTGACGATCATGAAGAGTGCTAAAATAAATCAAATGGATTGTTATTATTATTATAGTAACTTGATGCACAACACGACAGTCTCATTAGCCAATTTGTATTTGGAGCTAATTCTGTTCCAATATACTGTGCTTGTTGTTGTTGTTGTTGTTAGCATCCTTTAACTTGATATTAAGTTGATATATCTGGCTTAATATGGTGCAGACTGACTAACAACGATGCATTGTCTAATTCTTCCCACTGTTTTTGAGATATTATTTGTCACTGGTGTAGCTGAGTGGTAAGCAAATTTTGTAGGAGGAACATCAGTGAATCATTTTTTTTAAAGTGCTGAATAAATTAGAGGCTTGTGGTTTTTGGAACCAGACTAGAAATCAAAATTAAAAACACAGACATTTCCATTAAACCTGGATTCTGAAGTTAATAAAGACAAATGTTTGCCTACAGTGAAGTTGTGCAAATTGTGCAGGTACTATGTTCAGATGCAGGAGATAAAATTGCTCTGTGCATGTTTTTCTTTTTCTTTTTTGTCTCTGTGATGGATTACACAACAGTACTTATGGAAGAAAAAGGAATAAATTACTGCAGCCAAATGTCAACTTATGCAACTAAATTACTTACCCAGAACTAATCTGTCCGGTGTCCCTCACTTGAAATATACATCAGTATAAACTGCTGCGCTGCTGTTTAAAATATACAACAAAACAGATTGGGGAAGTTGTGTTTTTTTTTTTTTCCTCGCTCTAAACAAGACATTTGCATTTGCGGCGGCCTGTTTGCTCTGACAGCACAATATGCTTGACTTCTGGGAGCATAATCAGAGGAAAAAGAAGGGCATGGATGTTCTCTAAAAGCAGAGACCCTGGAGACACTGGGAGAGAAAAAAACAACAAAAAAACCTGTTACTGGTGCTTCAGGAAGCCAATTAGTACGCAGCAGGAAAACACCGGGTCTGTTGTGAAGGAGGACGATGGAAAAGGAGGTGAGAAAAAGAGAGAAGGCGGAGGAAAGGGAAGCATTTAAAAGCTTTCAATACAAACCTCCATCATGTCAGAACCTCTGGCTAAAACAGTGGTGTTCAGCTTTCTGAAAATAGCGACACATTTGAACACATCACTGAGGTTGAAAGTGGAAATAGCAGTGACCATAACTCAAAAAAAACAAAAAACAACAGCGACAACAAGGAAGGTAAACAGCAAACAACGACAGCTGGGGTACAGGACAGGGTTTACGAGTTGTCTAACTGTCAGAAATCTTCTACAAAAGCAAAACCCAGCTGAAACGATTCACTGTCAGAGAGTCGACCACGAGGCCCCGGCAGCACAGATGTTGCATAATAGTATAGACGGAGGCAGTGAACCAGAGGAGGAGATATAGCAGCTCCTCTCATGAGGCAACACAACCATCAGTTACGTTTTAGGCCGTAGACAACTCTGTTTATAGCCTGCTTTGTTTACGACTACATCTTATATTTCTCCACAACCGACACACCACCTGGTTTGACCTTTCAAAACCTGCAAAAACTTATTAGCGTTTCCTGCTTTCACACCGAGCCAGACACTGCACAGCGAAAAAAAAGTAGATGTTGTCAAGGGACCGGGCAAAGTTTTGACTGATGAATTTATTGTGTGATTAGTTCAGCCTGATTGGCCTTGTGGATAATTGTTCATAAACCAAACATGACGGCGCTAAATTAAATAAAAGGGAATCACCGGTGTCATTACACTGAGTCCTGAGGGTGACGTAAACGTCTGAGGTGAAACTCATGACAATCCATTAAGCAGTTATTGAGCTGTGTCCCTTTAAGAAGCACAGATATTGATACTGCTGGAGGAAAGATCAGGAAAACCAGTGAGTAAGTCATCAGGCTTTATCATCTGAGCAACGTCTGACAATCAATCTCCTTAGACGTTTTACTACGATGCGTAAATAAACTGCATTTAACCAGACAGAGACTGAGCTGCTGTGGAGAAACACATGTTTGTGTGAGTTTGCAGGTTGTACTGTGATGTTGGATTTCTTTAACTTTCATCTTGTGTTAGCTTTCTGTCACCATCTATGGTGAATCTATTAAGAACTTGTTCTTAATTGATTCTGCCTGGTTAAATAAAGGTTAAATAAAAAAAAAACACTAAAAACATTTTTTTTCATCCAATCTGTTTTTTTTTCCTTTTCTTGGTTACGTTGTTAGGCTTCCTTATCCATGAAAATATTGGTTTTAATATTTTTTGGTGTGGGCCACTGGGCCTTTTTTGTCAGTATACCCCTTGACTTCAATTTAACCTTCCTCTTGTTAGCTTTCTGCTGCCATCTTTGGTGTTACTGTGCGTTCACACCAAACGCGATGGAGGCCATGTCATCGCCCGCAACGCGAGTATCGCGTCGCTTGACACATTTGTCACATTTTTGATCATCGCTTCAATCGCGCGATGACGCAACCCACCTCCAGCTATTTTCTTTCTCTTGTCAACCATGGCTGAGTACTGAAATATTAATAAATATGAATACATATTATTCACAACTTAGGAGGAAGCTGTACCTCCTCGCTGACCTTCTGCATTATCTTTTTTATTACAATTGCGGTAAAAGTACGATGGGAAACGGCCATGGATGCATTTTATTATTGATCTGAGGAAACCGCACACAGCCCCCCCCCAAAAAAAACAAAAAAAAAAACACAACAGTGTAATTACATGCACACTCCTGGCCTTATGGTGGGTGTAAAGGAAAAGTCCCGAAGCAGAACGAGGACTAATTTGCTCTAAGGCATGAACGTGTGTAAAATGTCATTGCAACCTACCGATATAACACAGTGGCTGCTAAAGTGGAGTGAACTCACTGACTGACTCTCAGCACCAGCAGGACCACAGTGTCAAGTCTGGGAGAAAATCAATGTTTTGTTGTGACTGTAGCTGCAAAGTAAGGAAACTTTACAAAAACAAAACTTAATGTGATTTACTTCATGCTCTACCTCTCAGAAAGTACAGACACTAATCTGTTACCAATGACGTAGGGTTACAAGTCAACGCTGCCATGATGTAACATCTGGAAACCACTGTTCTTCGCTGCCTGGTGACTTGCTGTTTTTCTTGCAGCTACTTTGCTCGGAAAAAAGTTTGCAATTATAACTTGAATTTTGCATAATGTCCAAATCGACTGTGTAAAGATCTCCTCTATTGAAAATGTGTTTCGTAACCGGAAAGCAACTGGTAGCATTCAGGTATTCTCTGATGAAATAAGCTGATTATATAATCACCTCTTGGATATTGTTATTGTGCTGCGACACAAATGAGCGTTCAGGAGTTTGAGTCTACGAGATGAAATTGATATCTCCTCCACAAACATGCTCACAATTTACTGCTAAATGAAACTTTTCGCGGATCAATCACGTAAACATCCTGCCAAGGCTCCGAGCTAATAGCTTTCACTGTGACTCAGTCTAATTTTAATGACACGACATCATCGCATCATGATAAGGTGCTGACATCCATTCTCGTTTTCAGCTGCCACATCCTTAAAAAAAACCAAGCAACTGCACGAAAACTGAGGACCCTGTCCATGTTTCCTGATGCATTCAACCTGAACACACCTTTAAAAAAGACACAAAGATCTGCAGTGGAGAGCCGATTTTATTTTTTACAGCTCAAAAAAGATCAGAAGAGTCTGAGACGATCTCTTGTCTCGTTAGTCAGAACGTCCTTGTTAGACCTTATCAACTGAGTAGGTCTCAGCCGGCACCACTCTGCAAAATACTGTGCACAAAAAAAGAGCTGCAAATAATAATCAAATAACTATAATTATAACAATCAAATTAATATTTAATCAACTCTTTAGGTTTTATGTCGTTCTTCAGATTCTTTATTCTGGCACACAAAAACCAGAATCATGTGTCAGGTTACATCCCAGTTTATCTAGTAAATATGAACTGATTGTGTGAAACTCTGTTATAATTGGAGCTAATGAGTGTTTTCTGAGGTCACATTGATCTTTGACCTTTGATTAGGTAAATGTAATCAGTACTTCCTTGAGTTCAAGTGAAGGTCTGTGCCACATCGATGTTGCATTCAGGGTCCAAATTCTCCTTTTGGGAGGTCACAAGAGCTTTAACCTTTAACCTCTGACCACCAACATCTAATCATTTCATCCTGGAGTCTGAGTCAATCTTTGCACCAGATTTGCATAAATTCTGTTCAGGTGTTATTGAGATTATACAAGATCAGGTCAGAGCGACAGACAAATTACTCAGAAACAATTACATCACCACTGCGGAGGCATGAAAATGTATTTCAGACTTTTCAGCCAATATTACAGAGCTTTGCCTTGAAGTTACTCATCGTTCAATTGGCTTCAAAATGCAAGTGAAATCACACTGACGTCTAAAACTCACTCACAGCTGCAGACTTCAAACCTTTGCTCTCCAGCCTGATGCACTGTTTACTCCTTAAAGGGGACATATTATGGAAAGATCACTTTTTGAAGGCTCTTTAACATATATTTGGGTGTTTGTCTTGTCTTCCAGCCCCCAAACTGTGAGAATTAACAAAACAAATCTGTAATGTGCAGACTCCCTAGATTGAAATCCACGTTTTACGAGCTGTTTCCTCAGTTGTCTTCCAATGATGTAACTAGTTTTCGAATTTGCATAACCCCACCCCTACCTGGGACCGGTAGAGGGGGCGGGGCAAGCAGTGGCTGATTTGCACTTAAAGGGACAGGCACTGAAACCAGCCGTTCTGAACAGGGCTGTTTTGCACGGATGAAAAAAGAGCTGTGATGTTTGATCCTTGGGGTATTTTGACCGAAGCGTGTCACATACATATCTTTAAGACACCTGGGAACTATTTTAATTTGTGGAAAAGGGGCAGAATATGTCTCCTTTAATGTCGTCATGACTTTCTGCAGGTCGGTGGTGTGTGGGAAACGGTTGTGTGGATTTAACTTCCACTGTTCTGCTCCTGCACGTCCTCCTCTGTCTCCCCTCGTCCTCCAGACACAGCTGGATAAAGGCCGCAGAGCATCGTATGCCCCCTGTGACATTTGCAATGCTTTCTTTATTTATTTTTTATTTTTTCAAGCTTTCAATGAAAATGCCATGTTGGGTTCTGGGCACTGCAGCATCACAATGATCTGCGGCCCGCTGTGATCTGAATATCACTGAGAGTCTTCGGGTCGGCGCTCCCTCCGAGTTCAGTTTTCTTATGCGGCGCCGAGGGCGGCTGCTTCAGTTTTCAGTCACACTCGAGCTGTGACATTAGCTGCCAGGGCATCCACACAAACACACACAAACACACACACACAGTCCTACTGAGCTGTGCAGTGTGTGGGTCCGAGCTCTATGGGCCTGTCCTTTGAAATATATTTTTAAACATTTTTTCTTTGCATGGACAAAGATGCATGGACCATGGAGGCTCCTTTTTTTATGACATAATAATAATAAAAAAGAAGAAAACCACTCGGTAACGTCTCATGTGGCGCCTGCTGCTGAATCATGGTGTTGTTTCTAAGAGCCGAGACAAAGAAGAGGCTGCAGAGTTTGTGAAGGACATTGTGTTTGCTTGTGTCGTCTCCCTCGGTCGCTAAAAGGGTAATGTTGGACAGCAATGTAATGCGTAATGACAAGGTGACTGCTGCTGGCCCTCAGAAAACTAAATCCTCCTCATTACTGTACACGTTTCATTCCTTCTGAACAATGCTTCCCTCCCCTCCTCCTGTCACAGGTCTTCCTCCTCTTCCTCCTCCTCCTGGCTGTTCCCCTCTGTTTGTTGTTCGTCTTCCACTCTGATTGAGATGGAGGTATGTCTCTGTCTAAACCTCCAACTTGTTTTCCCTCAGCACCCACAGCAGTTTTTGTTCTAACCATTCAAGAAAACAACAAAAAAAACAAAACAAGTCTTGTCTACTCCAATAGTCTTGTCACTTGTCCCTGTCCTTCCTCGTTCTCTCTCGCTCTGATTCATCTGCATGAGAGACAGCAGGGAATATCTGAAAACTGCTGCGGGTCAGTGGACTGGTACTCTCCTCTGTGTGTGTGTGTGTGTGTGAGACAGAGAGAGAGAGATAGAGAGAGAGAGACAGGGGACAAGGAGTGAGCTGTGGGCTGACGAGGGGGAAAACTCTCCAGGCAGAGCAGAGCGTCCTCGGCTGAAACTAAACCAGAAACAGAAACAGGCTTCAATCACAAACTCAGTCTGCAAGAATGCAAGACATCACGTCTCTGCTACATGAAGTCTGACAAGATTAGATCTTGTGTCTCAGAAATTATTTAAATAAAGTTACCAAAAAATGACCTCAAGTCGACATCTTGTAAAAATATGTCTCTCTAACGCGACGGCTACGTCATCATGATGTTGAAACTTCTTGATTCGTTACATAAAGAGTTAGCAGGTTATTTTGTTTATATTCAATTATATCATTGGTAGGTTTATATACAAGATATTTAAAGGGATAGTTCAACATTTTGGCAAATTGGCCCATTGCAATAATCCCTATAGTTTTAGGAGTAGGTTCGTTACCTTTACTTGTAGGTGCAAGCTATTTTTAGAACGGCGGAGCAGAGCCGTGAGCTGCTCAGAGCTACGCTACGGAGGCTCATGGAATTTGGTTTCCCTCATCAAACTCATCAAATACACAATCCAACAACTCCTGTTATTATCTCATAGCGTGGTGAATGTGCAGGTCACAACTTGTCCACCAGAGCGTTTTGGAGTTGTTGGATTGTGTATTTGATGAGTTTGATGAGGGAAACCACGAAATCCCATTAGCCTCCGTAGCGTAGGTCTGAACAGCTCACGGCTCTGCTCCACCGTTCTAAAAATAGCTTGCACCGACAATTAAAGGTCACAAACCTACTCCTAAAACTATAGGGATTATGGCAATGGGCCAATTTGCCAAAACTGTTGAACTATCCCTTTAAGGGCCCATGAACAAAATCTTATCTCCTATCTCACTGAGTTAAGATGATTAGATATACAACATAATACCTAAACTTTACTGTCACATCATGGTCCATACCATACTGCATATTTCATGAACATAATGAAATGAAATCGTGTTTTGGAGGCAAAAAGGTCATGTATTTTCAGATCTGTCAACTGTTCTAATAATTTTGGCCACCACTGTACATAAGTTGTAAAATAAATCACCTAAAGGAGCGTTTTGTTCCAAACACAGAACAGATGATACTAATAAAGTGCATCATTAACGAGGTGTGACACTGTGATCGATGCTGACAATGTTGATTGGTCTGATGCTGATGAAGCCATAACAGTTTGTGATGCTTTTCAAGTTGTCAAGAAGTCTAGTTCCCTATTTGATGGTTATATAAGGGTGGCACGGTGGTGAAGTGGTTTACACTGTTCTGGGTTTTCTTTGTGGCTCTGATCGTCCCTGTAGAGCAGATCATGAGTGTATTTGTTAAAGATTTGTCAAAATTTGACTTAGTTTTCAAGTTCATTCATGGACACATCAACACTGTTCACCTGCTGTCCTCTACAGTATGTATTGATAAAACTGTGTCTCTGTCCGTGGTGCTGAAGTGACAGACAGACTTATACAGGCTTCATTTGATATTAAATCATCTCTAAAGCAAATATCAAAGCGCTCTGAGGCGGCCAACCAATGTTCAGAGCCTGCTTTAGTTTTCTGTCATCAAACTAAGTTCATTCTGTCATTTGAGGATAAACTTTATCCATCTGTCTGATTCTGGCCTCTTCTGTGTTTCGGCCTCATTTATTCAGTTTGCTTAGAGACATTTAGCTAAAAATAAGTTCCTCACTCACTGCCAAGTTGTGGTCTTCTTTGTGTGTTCCTTTAAAAGCAGAGCTGAAGATCTTTCTATCAGTAGTTTACTACACTTCTGATTATAGAGGACTAATTAATTTGGTTTGTGCACAAAAAAGCAAAGAAAATGAAGGTGGTGTTCCAGTTTTCAATGTGAACAAGTCCAAAATCAAAGAGTAGCAGCTGATATACAACTAATAATACTAAATTATAATGTGTGTGCTGGGTTTCACGTCTGACCTGAGGTTCAGGTGCTAAAAAAATGAATGAATACACATCCTCAATATGTTAATAAAGGACTAATTTGCTGTTTTGTTTCACTTCTACAGAGTCCTTGTTCCAGCGCTGACAGCCTGTAATTAATTCCAACATCATCTCAATGCAATACAAAAGGACTGTTCCCTAGACAGACTGTGTTTTGACTGTTTTGAACAGTTTGCTATAGGTTGAGTCACTTCCACTCTGCAAGCTTGGCTAACAGAGCTGGAAGCGAAAGCAGACGGTCGGTGGAAGGAAGGAAATGTTTCGCTGGTTGTACCATTAATTAATCTTTTTAATGTATGAACAGTCTCAGTCCCTTGCTCCACAGCGAATCTAATTGTTGAGTGTGCAGACTCCTGAAAACCCAGTCGCCGCTCTGTGACGTTGAATCGATACAAAGCTGAATATAATGAATAAAAAAAAAAGGAGCAAGATCATTCACCGTTCCCCCAGGGGAGGGAACAGACACACATACACACACACATTTGCTCGTTTGGCTCCACAAAGTAGTTTTGAAATAAAAAATTCAGACACTATTTGATCCCCCAGTCTTCAATTTAAGAGTTGTTTAGGTCCGTATTCATTTATCATATGTGTATCACACTGCGACAACGGCTGGATTGGATTTAATAAAATCCTCTCACTTGTTCCAAACTCCCATCAGGCTTTGCAAACTTAACTCTACTGAGCCACTTAAGCTGAATTTCAGCTGTGTCCCCCTGGTGCAACGGATATTAAATATATAACTACATATAGAAACGGTGGATGATCTGTGTAATACATAATACCTTTGTTACTACAGCCATGAAAAAAATACAATTATGTATTCAGTATTCATCCTAGAGTGCTTAGTCTCCCTGCTCCGCTGCACAATGACAGGAGAGGGTCGGGGCGGCTGCAGTGATATTAAATCATTTAGATAATGTGTTGACCTGGGGGGAGCACAGACACAGATGACCTCAGCACTACAGATAGCAGCAGTAGGATGTGACTGGACAGTCAATGCCAGCGCACACACACACACACACACACACACACACACACACACACACATATATATATATATATATATATACACTGACTGTACATACACATACACACTCTGAGAGAAAGAGCACAATCAGGCAGCCGTCTCACATCTCCAGAGGGATTCATATATTATTCAGCCATGGTACAGGGACACATTTACCGCATGTCTCCGAGGTCTGAGCCGCGGGACATTCATGGGGCCGGTTTTGACCTCAGCACCTGAGCACTTGAAAAAGTGCAAAGTAAAAAAAAAAAAGAGTGCTTTTATCACAGTATATATTTTTCACCTGAGCCCCTTTTCCGTTGGCCCACATTTTGCAATATCCAGAACTATTTCTTCTCCAGGATGCCAGATGGATTTTTTTTTCCCAGAGTAATTTTGGATGTTGTTGTTTTTTTTCCCCCCCGGAAAGAAATGGTCCTGTTCACCTCAAATTAAATTCCATATTGAACTCCTGTCGTTGACGTCGCTGCCTCCGCTCGCTATAGCCGACATACCGGCAGAGGCAGAGCAACGTGCTATTCTTGGTCCTGCAAGGATGTAGATGCATCCATACTGACATGAGATATCCTGCATGTTTTCCACTACGTCAAGCGCAGGTTGTGTAAAAAGAAAAAGAAAAAAAAAGTTAATGTCAACAAAATCCATAACAGAAATATCACTGTGTATCACAATTATGGGTTATTTCTAAATCATTGACCTGGGTGACAGAGCACTAATCTGTCCTACTTGCTTTTTGTTCATAAATCCATTCATTGCTTGTTGGCCAATCCTAGTGAAACTATATTATAATTAAATGTCAGTTCCCAAACAGCCCCAGGCACCAGAGCAGGGATATATATATATATATATATGTGTGTGTGTGTGTGCATACAGCCTGTGATCCTATATATATAGGAAGCCTGCAGTGTTTCAGGTAACGGTTGTTGCATTAGCTAATAAAACCTTTCCTTTCTCATTGTGTGAACTGGCTCAAATTCTTGGCACAGGCAGAAACAACCTGCACTGTTTTATAACTGATTCATAAAAACCCCCCACAATGAATTAGCTTTGGCATTGCCTCTGCCTTCTTATAGTATATGGCCCTTTAGTGCTGCACGGTGACGTCAACAGGCAATGACCGAAATCATATTTGCATAAATAGTAGATTTAGGTCACAACCCTCTTATTTAAAGTGCGTGAATAAAAATGTGTTTATTTTGCAATTAAAACAAACTGTAAAAGTCACTTTCATATTAAAGGGATAGTTCAGCATTTTGGCAAATTGGCCCATTGCCATAATCCCTATAGTCATAGCAGTACAGTAGGTTTGTTACCTTTAATTGTCGGTGCAAGATATTTTTTAGAACAGCGGAGCAGAGCCGCGATCTATCTCAGAGCTACGCTACGGAGGCTAATGGGATTTTGTGGTTTTCCTCTTCAAACTCATCAAATACACAATCCAACAACTCCAAAACGCTCTGGTGGACAAGTTGTGACCTGCACATTCACCACGCTATGAGATAATAACACAACGTTACGAGACAGAGTTGTTTTAGAGGTAAATGCAGACACTGCTTGCAGAAAAACTGTCCCCGACGCAAACGCGCATCAGCGGTTTTGCATGAATTTACCTCTATCCCTATGGGACAGAAACACACTGTCACTGCTGCCTCTTCTGGTTTCTACCTCCTGCAGAGCCTCATACTGTAGTTTTAGGAAGTGACATGTTGCATCTACTACAGTTCAACTCCCTTACTTACAGTATGTGTATGTGTGTGTTTTTAGGGAGTCCTTTACAGTCTCTATGATGCCACACACCCTGGAAAACGAGGTGGGAGACATCCGTGATATCCAAAACTTTCTACATCTGAGAAGTCAAACACACACACACACACACACACACACACACACATACCCCCCCCTCTCTCTCTCAGCGGCCTTGACAGGCCTGGTGGTGTATTTATGATCCCAGTCCTGCAGCACCATCAGCACTTTTCCAGGACACATCTCCAGCTACAGGGTTGGTCCTCCTGACATCCTCGATTCATTAGACTGAAAATTACGACTGCCTGTAAGCGTCAACAAGAGGGCACAGGGACCCCAGCTTCCCCACGTACTGTGTTACAGCTGATTGAATATTTCTTATTCGAAGCGATAGGGGGGCCGAGGATTGCTGACTAATGGTAAGAATATCCTGGTTGTTGGTTTATTTATGGCAGCAGAGGGACTCACTTCATGGGATGGTTATTTAACAAGCTGTAAGCTGCTATTTGAAGTCTTTATATCAACAATGGATCAAATGATTATGTATTATGTTAAAGATGTGGCTCCTATACTGAGAGGAGCCACATAGATAGCATTAGCATAAGAAGCTGTCTAGAGATGCTGTGAGTTAAGGATCAAGTTTCCTTCCTTTGCTTGTCAAATGTCGTCTCCACAGTTGGGAAAAACAAAAACACACCATGCAGCACCAATGTTAGCTCTTCTATTGCATCTTTCCTACTGCATGCAGTCAGCTAGCACCGGCCCTTCTCTTTCCAGTAGCGACTCACTGTAGCCTCAGACCTTCAAGGAAGATTATATGGTGCATTATCTCTTTGCTTGTAAACACAACAGTGCCTGAAGGTCTAATCAAGCAACATTCAAATCAGTAAACATCAACATGCTCCAGTTACGAAAGCTAATTTCTTCAAATAAGTCTTTAATAATATAAGAGTATACTGCAACAATAACAGTCAGCATGCGCCGTTGGATGACGTTGCCAGTGCTTCTAGGCAAACCAGAGACTGTCATGTGGCGGAGATGCGTTCAATGATCATCCTAATAACTCGTTTGACAGTGGCTGTAATGTAAAGGACATTGGAAAACTCCACAGGACAGCTTTAACTTGCTGTTTTCGACCACCAATCAATTTAATTTATTTCTGATCAGTTGAGGCATATTCTGCCTGTGTCGTCATGATCATCAATATTCATTTGTATTAGATTCATATTGAACACTTCTACATTAGTCCTGTGGGTAATTTCACAGAGATACAACAAAAAGGGGAACCTTTATAATTTCTTTAATATAATGGGAAATATGGTAATATGTTCTCAATATGTAGTATTATGTATCAGGCTCAATTGATTAAATATCCTTCTAATGTTTGCCAACTGTAGAATTAAAATTTTTTGATTGGTTGTGTTTTATTACTCGTGTTTTATTACTCGTGACCGGAATTGAACTCACAGCTTTTGCATGTGAAAGTTACATGGTCCCTATTTAACCAGTTTACTGTGAATGTGAAGTGAATGTAGCTGCTGGTGTTCTGCATGGAGGGGAACAGATTGGAGGGGGCTGGGGGGAAGGACTCTTGAAAGGCTGGAGTCTGGACTGGATTATAACTGCCTGACTGGGCTTTGCTTTTGCCTCCAGCTGAGGGTGGCTGCTGGGTAGGGTAATGGTAATGGGAGATAGAGCTAAGAGCCGAGCTGTGGTGTGGTGTTTTTCATGCAATAAGCAGCGGATGCATGGTATGAAAGCATGACATTGAGGCTCGATTGTGTTATTTACATTTCACATTTCACAATGCACAGGGTTTAACACTGTGGTAGCAAACCGAGTCACAGAATGATGCAGCTGCTGGTTCATAAATAGTGACGTGAGGTTGTTGCTGCCACAAAATGAGACAGGAAGCAACATTAACCAGTTATCTAATCTCAGCGTTATTGGGGAATTACACAGAAGAAATGAGAAAAACTTGTATGAAATCCATTTGTCTTTGTGCCATCTATTTATTTATTTTTCTCTCGACAGCATGCAGCCATGGCATTTACTGCTATGAAGTGGTTCTTATGGTAACAAGGATTATGGTTTGTCTGAGGGAGTTACACGACTGTGCACAGCATCACGGCAACGATTTTGCTTCATAGGACCCGATGACATTTTGGGTTAGGGTCTGTTTCTCCAGCAGGCACTCGCCCAGACTGTGAGTAAGTGGAAAAAACTGTTCTTTTCAGTACTCACAGTACTTTACCTTCCCAAAATGTGACAAGCGCCCCGGTGAAGAGATAGAGCACACAGGAATTCAAAATGTCACGGTACTTCTAAAGCAGAGAAGAGCAGGGTTTTGTTCAAACACAGACAGCGCTCTTTCGACAGCCCTGCCCGGGGAAACTAAAGGTTAAAACTGAGACACAGCCTTGAGTCCTGATAATGTATGGGCCCTGTCCTCTCTCATTCTGCCCCGTGTCTCATAGCCTCGGCCCTCGCCGTCCTGCCATCTTTCAGCCATGACCTGCTGGTGGCATGGACATGGAAGCAAGCCAAGGAAAGGAGAGGAGAGGAGAGGAGAGGAGAGGAGAGGAGAAGAGAAGAGAAGAGAAGAGAAGAGAAGAGAAGAGAAGAGAAGAGAAGAGAAGAGAGAGAAGAGAAGAGAAGAGAAGAGACAGAAGAGAAGAGAAGAGAAGAGAAGAGAAGAGAAGAGAAGAGAGGAGAGGAGAGGAGAGGAGAGGAGAGGAGAGGAGAGGAGAGGAGAGGAGAGGAGAGGAAAGGAAAGGAAAGGAAAGTAGAGGAGAGGAAAGGAAAGGAAAGGAAAGGAAAGGAAAGGAAAGGAAAGGAAAGGAAAGTAGAGGAGAGGAGAGGAGAGGAGAGGAAAAAAGAATGGAAAGGAGAGGTGGGGGAAGGAAAGGAAAAAAATTGAGAGGAAAGGAAAGGAAGAAAAGAAAAGAAATTGAGAGGATAAGGAAAAGGGAAGGGAAAGGAGAGGAAAAGGAAAGAAAGGAAAGGAAAGAAAAAAGGAAAGGAGAGGTGGGGGAAGGAAAGGAAAAGAAAGGAAAGGAAGAAAAGAAAAGAAAAGAAAAGAAAAAAGAAATTGAGAGGATAAGGAAAAGGGAAAGGAAAGGAGAGGAAAAGGAAAGAAAGGGAAGGGAAGGGAAGGAAAAGAAAAGGAAGGAAAGTAAACGAGAGGAGAGCAGAGGAAAAGGAAAGAAAGGGAAGGAAAAGAAAAGAAAAAATGCAAATGAAAGGAAAAAGGAAGGAAAGGAAAAGAGAGGAGAGGAAAGGGAAAGGAAGGAAAGTAAAGGAAAAAAATGCAAAAGAAAGGAAAGGAAAGGAAGGAAAGAAAAGGAAACAATGGAGGAGTCGATGGTCAAAGTGAACAGTGAGGAGGATGAAGCACGGAGCAGATCTAATCCTCGCTGACCCAGAACGCCTCCAGCTCTGATCAATCTGTTGACTTTGAAAGATTTGCACATTTACATGAAGCGAACCTGATCGAGGCTCCAGGGCTTTAAAACAAGCTCCGCAGTGAACTCAGTCATTAGTAAAGGTTGTCAAGACCGGAGCAACAAATCAATAAAGAGACCGCTCGCTATACAACAGGTTGTCCGTTACGCTAGTATATAGACCATTACTGAAACGCATTAGATAAATGGCACAGTGAAAGTTTGGCCTTTGGGAAAATTATAGAAGTGTTTTGTTTATTTTTGATGTGAAGAGTAAATCCCACAGCAAACACACATTAAAATAAAATCGACTATTCTTTAAATGTTTATGGACTTAAAAATAGAAAAATAGTGATTATTTCGGGCACCGCTCAACCTGCGAAGTCTCTGAACGTCATTAATTGAACAGACCTTCAGTGGCTCATCAGGATTTGTAAGGCAGGTTAAGAATAGTGAGCTAATGACAGCTCCACAGTCAACGCATCCTCTGACTCTTCGTGTGTGATGATGTTCAGCCACCACAGGCTCTCACTGTATGAAGCGACTGAGTGATGATCTTAAAATGAGACTAATTGATGCTTTACGAAGCTGCAGAGGCTATAAAAAGCTATCAAAGCGCTTCCAGCTTGAGATTTCAGCTGTCAGAAATATCATTAAGGAATGACAGTTAAGGGGAACTGTGGAAGTTAAGACTAAGATTTGCAATACCAAGGAAAAATAAAAAACTTTTTTTTTTTTTTCGGGATAAAGCTGCATGCCTGCTGGGAAGACAAGCAAAGCAAAGCAAAGAATAAAACTCCTATATGACTGAAAATAAAGGTTCAGCTGACACTGGAGCGGTGATGCAACGTCCCACTGCAGCAGCGATGACGAGGGAAGGCCTCACCTCAAACGTCATCGCATAAGTCATCTGGTGAAATCTGCAAAATGCAACATTTGGAAACGAGCGTTGGGGACAGATGAAGATGAAGTTAATACTGAGCTTTTTTTTTTTTTTTAAGCCACAATCACCAAAGGCATTTGGAGAAAGAAATAGAGCAGCATTTGATGAACGGAGCAGCTTGCCAACTGTTCAGCATGGGGGTGGAAAATATTCTGCTTTGGGGTTGCGTGGCAGTCCAGTGACCCGGGAGACAGTGCACAGATAGAGGCAAGAATGGGTTTCGCTAAATATCAGCAAACTCAGATTAAAAGGGGAACTGTACAGGATTTTTTACTATAATTAAACAGCTTCAGAGTAATTATGATGGTTAAATGACTCGTTACAGGGAGAATGGAGGCTCCTCTTGCCTTCCACCTATAGCGTCTCTTGCTCTTGTCTCGCGAGACACATGGACAGCTAGCAATAACCCGGTTGCACATGGCCATGTAAGCACCAATAACCCTTTTGAAAAACCCAAATATGCTCATATTCCGGTTTTTAAAAACCCTAAAAAGGAACCCTGTGTTACTCCTTTTCTAACCCGAATATCTGGTCATGTATACGCCTATCGGGATATCCCCATCGAAAGAAACATTAATTTGTGTTCTGTGCATGTTCTATTCGCAAGTACAGGAACTACTTGTTGTAAACATGGCAAAACACAAAATAACACCACACTTTTGGAGTGAGGAGGAAACAAATCACTTAAAGACATGAACATTGTGTCTTTTGTAGACAGTAGAAAGTACCGCGATAGCGAGATCGACGTGCTGCTGTTGTTGTTGTTGTTGTTGTTGTTTTTGGATACAGTAAGAAGAAGCGGAAATGACACGGATCATGTTTTGATCAGGATATCCCAATTGATTAAAATGACCAGGTATACAGGAGTAACCCTGTTTGCTCACGCATGTAAACGGGTTATTCCGAATGTTTCAGAAACCGGAATATTGACCTTAACCCGAATATTGACTGCATGTAAACGTAGTCAGGGAAAATATGCACTCCGAAACTGTAGATGGAGCTCTGCAGAGAAAACAAAGTGACCAAAAAAAGCGACTGGATTTGCATAATTCCCCTTTAAAACATGATGAAGCCGGTCAAGAAAGTTAAAATGAAAAGACAAGACAGTGAGAATGAAACATGTGAGCAGCTGAATGCAGCTGAAAATCATCTCCGAAAACCAAGGTGACCTGCAGGAGGAGAGGCTGAAATTCCCAAATCAAGAATAAAAAGAAACTCTTAGCAACAAAAAAAAAAAGCCAAAGGGCAGCTTATAACAAGTAACTGACTTACTGCTACTGTAAGTGTGGTTCCCCAACTTTTGCTCATGCCACAATTACTTGTTAGTTTTTTGAAGTTGAACTTTGAAGTTTATGAAATAAAAAGTAGCAGAGTATTAAGATTTCAAAGCTTATATAAAAACTTGTCTGCAGGGTTCGTGCCCAGCACAAAACTGTAACCCTAACTGTTTTTATTCTTAAGAAAATAACTCCACTCTTATTGTTAAAACACAATTATGCTAATCTCCTGGTAAAGATCCATTATTGTTATTTCATTATCGTCAAGTCTTACAATTCACTATTAACACAAAGGAAGCCACAGCCCATTTCCAACAGACTTTCCATTGAGGACGAAGACAGACGTGAGCTCCATGTAGTTTCTAAGCAACATGCATGAAGAATATCTTACTACTGAACATCTGAGGATGCTGTGTGACCTCACCAGACCTGAAATGCTCTGCAGGGGTTTTGAAGCTGTGAGTGTTTGTGTCAAACCTGCATCGTCTATGAAACAAAGGGAATTTTCAATGAGGTGGAAAATGTGATCCAGCTGTGGTGGTGTAGACCTGCTGTGACTACTCTGCATCTTCAGAGAAGAAAACACAGCGACATCTACGCTCGGTCAGGGGAGATTAACTCGACTGTCCATAATGACATTTTGGATGATTCCTGACATTCAGGCAGCAGTGACTTCATCAGCACCGCTCTGGAGTACAGCAGCTGCTCAGCGATCGTAACAGGACGTTTGTTCTTTAAGCTGTGATGACTTGACACATTTACGGCCTGCTGTTGACATGTTATTGTTTGTTGTGGGTTGTGTTTAAAAAGACGAATGTGAGCAGCTGTGAGATGATAACTGGCATAAAGAAAATTAAGTTCTGCATCACTGAATTGCTTGATTAATCATCCAAGCAATGGATGTGTGAACGTCTTGGAAAAGAGCTGAGTCATGGCTTCGTGACATGGCCTGCGTTAGTTGGAGCAATAGCAACGTGACAATAGACCTTGTTTCAAGAGAGGCTAATGGTCTAGGAAGGGTCACAAGCAGACTTGGAGGAAGTAGATGGTGGAAATGCAACTAACCACAAGATTACTCAGACGGAAGAGCTCTGGAAGACCAATCTGCTCCAGGAGTTCCTGATCAAGTTTAACCTTCGTCTTGTGTTAGCTTTCTGCTACCATCTATGGTGTTAGGGTCAGTTTTGACCCGAGTCTTAAATCAGCCGTAAAATACACTAAAACAATTATTTATCATCCCATTTGTTTCTCATCTCTTGGTTACGTTGTAAGGCTTCCTTATCCATGAAATGTTTCAGTTTTAACTCAAATTATTGTTCTTATCGTTATAATCAACCGCAAAAATGTCATGATTTTGTATATATTGTTTAAATAGAGGTCACTAGCAAAGTCAAAAAACCTTAATGCTCTAATAAATGCATGTGGTAGCCTACTATTATGCATTTAAAACCCAAAAACGGCGCTGGTGACCCGAACACAAGAGGAAGGTTAAAGTGACCTTAGTGGCACATTTAGCCTTTTCTTGTGGATGTTTCCTGTACCAGAGGGGGAAATTTCTGGAGCATATTCAGAATTTTTTTGGTCTGAAAATAGCTGATGCCATTTGCATTGAAATCATCAGGAGCAAACAAATGCACTCAACGATGAAGGTGATTTCCTTCATCAAGGAAACACTGACGGTGCTCAAGATCATCAAGTGGACTTCTTATAGCCAGGACAAACAGACCCGAGCACAAAGACGTAGAGTGCTGCAGTCAAGGATGATGTGGTTGCAGAGCTTTGTAGGTTGTGTAGAGCCTTCAAGCTCCGCGGCATCACAGGACTGAACAGGCTGATGGGCCTTCAACAACATCACCAAAACTGTAGACACAATGCATCACAATGGTGGTGCATCAACAAAGGCGCACACACCTTACCTCACCCCGGATGAGAGAGGGTTTCTGAACCTGAAGAACACTTTACTTTCTGAAATGTTGGATGGTTTTACCTCTTCAAGCCCCAAACTATGATTCAAATCACACAATCTGAGAGTTCCTGTGACAAGTGCTGCAGGTAAAAGGATCAGAGGTCAAAAAGTTCAGGAAGTATCAGTGCAAACCACTCGAAGGGTGATCTTTGGCCATTCAGATTCTTGGAAGGAAAGAAAGAAAGAAAGAAGAGTTATCTCAGCTTCCTCTCCCCAATCCCAGTCGCCTTCGAGCATCCCTGGCAAACGGAGTGAGAAAGATAAACTGGCAGATACACAGCGCGTGGACACACACAAATACAACCCTTTTGCGTGTTGTAGTGGTGTCTAGCAGACAGCAGGCAGGCAGGCAGGCAGACACACACCTCCTGTGTGTGCGAGTAGCCCTCGGCGTCCTCCCTCTCCAGTCTCCTGTTCCCCTTCACGACGCCCTGCCTCGAGTTGCCAGACAAGCTCCCATTCTATCAATCTGCTGTAATGCCTTCAAGACAAACCCTGTCTGCTCAGCGTCTCACTGGCTTCAGTTTCCCTATCGCTTCTCCTCTCTCGCCTCTTTCTTTTTTCCTCGCACTGCCAACTCTGTGTCAACAAAAAGCTTTTCCTCCTCCCGCTCGCCTTTCTTTTCCGTGCTTTATCTGTCTGCTTTTTCTTTGTGACTCATCTCCTCTTTCCCCCCTCTCTTTCTTCTCCTGAAAAATACTTTCGGCTGGCGTATGTTTTATTGTGTGGGAGTGACAAAGTCCTCGTTGGAGGACTTTGATAAATTAGCTCAGCGCGCACGGTGTGCCTACATCATAAAACAAGCAGGTGCTCTATTCATGCTCCAGAACAAATCTAATTCAACATCAAGGTTTAAGCATTTCAAACATTTCAATTTCTCGCTCTCACAACAACACTCGCTGCAACACTGCTAAAATCTATAAACAATAAAAAACGGTTTATCAAAATTAGAGAAGCAGAGTGCAAACATCTCTTTAGAAAATCTCTCCACGGCTGCAGAGTGCCTGAATTGTGCTAATCTGATCTCATCTGTGCTAGAGGTAGCTATTATGGCTAATTAACCTCTTTTACCTCTTCTCTAAACAGGAGGTCCTGAAGGAGGAGGAACAGGCTCAGCAGAGAGTAAAGTACCCTGTGCAGATGGCAACCTACAACCCCATGTGCTGGAAGGGAGCCACGGGTGATAGACGACGGTTATTCAAGGTGTCTTTCACACAAATTCAAAGATTTTAGGTTTTAGTGGTGACGCAAACATCTTCCTGGCTCGGAAAAGGGAAGAGACAAAAAGCAATACTCTGTTTGTGACAGGAGGCAGTGGGGTTTACAAGGTTAGGCGTCTTATAAAAGCAAATATGGAGGGAAGAAAAGACCGTGTAAGATAAGAAAAATATAATAAAAATGTCAGTCTGCATGCTCTTAGATGCTTATGAAAGGGTTTCTTGGTATAGGTGACCCTTTATACCGTATAGATCTGGTTATATGTGCAGGGAATATTACAAATGAAGAAGCTGGACTGCTGTTCGGCAACGATCTAGTATCAATGTGACTAATGAACTATAAAAATATCACAATCCTGCCATAGGTCACATGGGTCATTGTTTTCCCTCACAGGTAGAGAGAAGTCAAAGTCAGTGGGCTGAGTCGGTAATTTCAGTTACACAACAATATCTGTCTGTTTATCCGTTCATCTGTAGGAGGAGGATGATTATTATTCCTGTTTTCAAGAGATATGACTCACCTGGACATAGATGTACTTTTCTATGTAGATGACGACCTTTTATCCTGTTCACATTGCAAACAGATCTAAACACGATTGTACTACTGCTTTCCAGAAATATTAATTATACTGTATGTATAATGCATTGCAGATGCCTAGCCTCAATGCAACCATGTAGAAATACACAGGCTTATTGAGAAGAATGGTTTGGTCCCATACATTTGGATGACAATGATTAAAAAATAAATTAATACATAAACTCCATATTTTCAGTTTTTCGTATCTTTAAGACCCCTAACAATAGTATTTCAGACTAAAACATACATTATCAAGTTATTATGAAGTCAAGCAACTCAAATTTAGTGAATGTATATTACAGATGTGACTTGTACTGAAGTAATACATCATTAGGGCGCCAGGTTTTGTATTTCAGTTTATTTTTACATTAAATATAATCTATAGGTGAGGTCACTTTGGAACGACTCCTGTACCATTTTAATCTAATGAGATAATTCACTTTATTTTAAATGCGAGCCGCTGGCGCAGCTGCTGCTCCCTCAGCTTTGTCTGACATTGTTTTGATGAATTTTGCCTGATAGAGATCTAAGGACCAAACTATCATTAATAAGCTAATGGATAGTGTGTGGGAGCGTTGTCTCTTGTTCTCTTTTCACTATTATTTATTTATTTATTTATTTTTCATCCGACGCACCTGTCACTGAGACTTTTTGAACATCTTAACTTTTCTATTTTAAAAATCAACAAACTCAGCAGGTAATAATTGTTTTAAATCGCCAGTTTTTAACTTTTAATAGGAAGAGCTGTAGCAGACGACGACTTAAACTCACATTGCTTAACAGAGCCAAAAACAGGAAGTGCTGTCTTTTTTCTTTCAAAATAAAATACATTTTCTTCAAAATGCAGTCACCAGGTGAAGAGTTCAGTTCACAGTGCGATCAAGACGTCCCACGACTTCTAATGCATTCCCACACAAACTGCAGCTGAAAACCGAGTGTAGCCGTGTCGCCGTGGCGTGTTGTTTGTGATTCATGCGCTCCTATATATAGTCTAGACAACAACCCCGGGGCATTCGTTGAGGAGAGATGCTGCGATCTGAAGAGAAACTGAGTGGTTCGTGCAACACAATGGAGACACACAAAAGGCGACTCAAAGAGTTTCTAATGGAGGAACAAACGCAGCCTCACAAAAAGCCGTCCATTTTAATAGAAAGGAAAAAAAAGCAACTGTAATAAGACAAGCTGTGTTTTCATGCTTTGTGTAAAATGTGCGTGTGTGTGTATGTGTTGGACGTCTGTAGACAAAATACAACACAGCAGAGTGAGTGTGTGTGTGTGTGTGTGTCTTTGGGGGGCTTATTCAGTCCCAAACCACATCAAGTCTGTCTGTCTATGTGCACTCAAACACACACATAAACAAAGCAACTTATGCATATCCTGTTAGATTGATAATGACAGGTGGTATATGGAGAACTCCTGTTTATGCAAGAAACATATGTTTGAGATTCGCTGAGTAAATTGCAATGTGTGTGTGAGAGAGAGAGAGAGACTATTTTCTCGTTTGTGAGTGCTTCTGGGGATTGTATTGTACGAGTGTGTGTATGTGTGTGTGTACAGTATGTGTACAGCAACAGTAATCCAGTTGTTTTGCTCTCAGCCAGGGGCAAAGTGATAAATCATTATAAGAGTGTCTTTGCTTCTTGACTTTATTTGAAGAAAGGACATCTCGGGCACATCATTCATATTTCCCTGTAAATGAAAATCGACATTTCATCCCTCTGACACAACCTGAGGGGGGGTGGGAGAGGTCGCCTTGGTTGCAAAGTGGTTTTCTAAGTGTGGTTCTCCACTACTGTGCTCAACACTTCCAAATTTGTCTTCCAGCTGCCTCTAAAAGCCCAGAAGTAAAAAAAAAAGAAAAGTAGAAAAAAAGTGAGAAATTCACCGACAAAAGAGAAACTACTCACGCAGAAACAACCTTGGGAGCCAAACGTGGATGTGGACGTGCACAACACACATTTAATCTCAAACACCTACGTCTCAGGAGAACTAAAGACAGGGAGCCATGCAGGTCTGAGCCAACAGATGAAGTCTCCCCGTTTCAGTGGGTTCAGCCTCAGCAATAACATTATTTTAAAACGCTTATGTTGCCAGATCTGGACTCTTTCTTACAATAGTGAATAAGGCCCAATGTAGGTTTGAATAAATGAGCTGGAACAGAGAAGGGGTGAGTATGTTTCCAAGTTTAAAACTCACTTAAAGTCACAAATTTACGAGGGAAAAGTGGGATATATTCTGTGACATCATAAAGTCACAAATTTGCCTGAAGCAGTCTTCCTTTCCTCCTTCCCTTGTCACCAAATCCAAATGAAAAGTAAAGCTAATAAGATTTGTCACTGCGACATGATGCAAAACAAGCAACATCTGTGCAGACTTGTAAAGTATAGATATGACTTCATGTTTGCTCATTGCTTTACCTTAGGATATCTGAGTTTTAACTAACTTTGAAAAGCCCTAATTCACTGTTGTGTTATCAAATATGGGAGGTGTTTTTGTTGCTGGGGAGGTGTTTTCGCTGCTGCATGCAACATCTGGAAAACCATGACAGTATTCAGAGATGCTACAATGATCGCTCATACTCCTGCAGTAAAGCCGAGTGCCTTTTGGATGAGCTGAGAAGAAAATGACACTTCACCCACACACATCAACACAACCGGATGTGCCAGACAGTGTGTCATCCCCTCTCACTCCTCTACCTGTCTCTGTCACTTTTCCATAGGCTACTTTTCTCTCTATACAGTATGATGTTATAAATAGCCTGAGCACAAAAATACACTTTCCTCCTCAACAAAGGACAGAGCTACGTAAGTTTACTGGAATATCAGGAAAATTATATGACAGTTCTGACTTACAGGTGGAAGTTTTAACTTCATTAAGGTGTTATATTCAGTTAGTTTCATTTGCGGCTAACCAGCACATTGTTATGAGACAGAGTTGTTTTCGAGGAAAATGCAGAGACTTCTTGCTGAAAAACTGCCCCCGACGGAAACATGCATCAGCGGTTTTGCATGAATTTACCTCTAAATCAACTCTGTGTGGTAACGTTCTGTTATTATCTCATAGCGTGGTGAATGTGCAGGTCACAACTTGTCCACCAGAGCGTTTTGGAGTTGTTTGATTGTGTATTTGATGAGTTAACGAACCTACTGCTACTGTATGACTATAGGGATTATGGCAATGGGCCAATTTGCCAAAATGTTGAGCTGTCACTTTAACTGTTGAAGAGGAGTCCTGGTTCTGGTTCAGCACTAAGCAAACTTGGTGTAATGTCATGAACTTGGATAAGAGACTTCCTTCAGACTGAAGAAACACAAGGTGAGATGAGTTATCAGCAAGGTAACACCTCAAACAAACAAACACTCAAAGTGAAAGAAGCAAAAAAATGTGTGACTGGTTGTGGCACAAACCTGTAAACAGAGGATGACGACAACAACAACAACAACAGCTTCAAAGCAGCAGGATAACACGAATCACAGCTTCTCCTCAGAATAAAAATCAGAGCAGGAGCAGAAGGCAGAGATCTGTGATATGCACAACTAATCATGTGATCATGAGTTTGTCGTGGGAATATTGGTCCTGCCGGTGGCGAGTCAAAGAACAAGACAGGAGAGGTAGCATGCACCCAAGTTTATTCTCCATTCTCCACAGAGAAGGGGAGAAGGGAACAGAACACAGAACTACATGGCAGTAGCAGTTCAGAGTAGTGCCCCAAGAACAGAGGTTGCAGTCCCTTCTTATACCCCACTTTATGACTCTGGTTACTTCATTACTACAAGCACTTCTAGCTTTCTCAGACAATAAAACAATCAACAGATGTGTTACTCAACAAATGTCTACCCCAGTTGTTGGTTTCCCTATAGGAATTTACAACCTAGATCAGTTAGTAAAGTTAGTTAGAAAGGTTGTCCATGGGTCATCCTAGTGTCCTTGCTCTGCTCCCAGGTTTATTATGGTCAATACACAAATGTCTCCACTAATGGAGTTAACAGGATTGCTACAGTACATGGTCTTACTACAACTACTTCAAAGACTATGTTACCACTTATTACAAAGAGAATACCCATCATAGCAATTTTCCACCACAAGTTCAACTTAATCTGAGATAATACTGGTGAAACAGATCATACGATGTCACATGATCCTCCTACCTACGTCTACCTGAGGTGCCGTACATTCAGGAAAGCAATGACTTATCTACAAGCAGGTGATGAGCTTCAGTAAAATCAAAGCCAATTTTTAATAGAAGTCAGTGAAGGAAGCAGCGTCTCCTCTCTCCGTCTGTCCTTTAAGTTTTTAAAGGCTCATTCCTGCCAAATGACCTCAGAGCCAATTACTAAAGTGAATTTCTCTCCACTTAAAAAAAATCTGAGTTGGGTCACACGTCGGGGGCACGGGCAAACTTTTCCACTCGCCTGCGCTGATGTGGAAAATTACAAATCATTTAATTCCTGTAAAACTACTATGGAAAAAAAAAAAAAACAGACGACAGCTCGGTGGTTGTCTTCCACTTGTGTGTTCAAGTGTATGTGTGTGTCTGTGTGAGTGTCAGTGTGGCTGCGACTGCCACTGCAGTGAACTCCGGCTGTGACAGTGACGGCGCTGTAGTGCAGCGATGAGATCATATCGGAGTCACAGTGAGAGTCAGTCGCTGTGATGTTTGATGTGAGTGTGATCTGAAGCTCCTGACCTCTGTCTGAAGGATCTGCTGCATATTTGATGCTGCACATCAGCTGTTTGACTCATAAAGGAATATTTGACTGTAAATATTTGAAATATAACAACCGGCAATTCATACTGGTGTTTTTTAGGTTTCCACAGCCACAGTTACTCCTGACCGCCACCCCATCCTAAATCTACTGCAGGTAGATTAGGCTACTTGTTTTTACACTTAATCGCGGTATTAAATGCCACAATTGGTGTGTGTGTATATATATATATGTTGTTTAGTGTCTGGTGCCGTTTTTGGTTTTACATGTTGCTCAGTGTTGGTGATGTTTCTGTTTTTGGTTATGTATTCATGTGGCTCAGTGTTGTATGTTGATCAGTGACAGAGTGTGAAGATGAATTTCCCTATGGGACAATAAAGGCATTCCATCTTCTATCTATCTAATAATTTTCGTAAAGGTTCCTACATACCGTCACTTTCCAAAAAAGATTACGTCACAGATCAGCGCAACACGCACGGAACTGTGCGAGTTGCAGACAGAGATGTGCGCCAGTGGTAAAGTTTGGCAGAGGAAGACTGACTCCTTCTAAATAAACGTTTTTAGTTGATGACGGCTCGTCAGCCTGTCAGACATGCCGCGATGAAATAGCGGCCAAAGGAGGAAATATGAATCATACCCTGCGGGATGCCCACCCGGCTTTGTATGCCAAAGTAAAGGTAAATACACAGTAACTGGGTTAAATTACGTTAATGTCAGTGTCAATTTGACTATATTTAATATAATAATCATATTAATTATGATAATCGTGATTATTTCTCTGAAAATAATCGTAGCCTACCAAGAAAATCTATAATCGTGACATCCCTACAGTAGCTATAACACACTGACTGCAGATAAGTATCATGTCAAATAACCTGAGCTACCACTTCTATAGTTAGACATTAAAGCTTCAGTTGGTAACAATTATTCAGTCATATTTGCTGGAACTGTCACTATATTCTGATGGTCAGACATTAAATGAGTAATTTAGGACAAAATCCAACTCCTCTGGCTCCACCTACAGCCTGTAATCGTATTTGCCAAAATCCACCGCGCCCGACGATTCTCCACCAGTCAGGTAGAGGGAGCAGGAGGAGCAGCCAATCGCCGCTCCTACACGTCGTGCTATGGATACGGTACATCTTTTTTTTTTTTTTTTTTTTTCTCTGTGGGTGCGTTCATGGCTACTTTGTGTGTGTCTGTGTGTGTGGGGGGCGCTTGGCAGAGGTTCATAAAGGGACCTGACGGAGTATTGTCTTGAAATTTCCGACCAAGTCGCGGAGTTTACTTTCACTTTCGTCAACTTACCAACTGGAGCTTTAAAACAGGACAGACAGATGGAGACAAAAAGAGAGGCAGACAACATGGGGTTAAAGAGATACTGGGTCAGTATTTGCTTATCTGCAGAGGGATTAAGATTACGGTCAGTAATCCGGACTGCACAGATGGATGAATGGTCAGACATCACGCACACACACACGTATTCATATGACAGATATATGTGCCTCCTGTACTGAAACTGAGCTGCATTCCTGTGTGGGACTTCCAGCACAGCAACATGTTATTCCTAAAGATAAAAAACCTTCACCTGTTAAATATTGTATATATTATTTTTTATTATTATTTTCAGTTATTTCCCTCTGTCACTGTCCTGCCTCTGTCGGATCTGAGCTGATAACACTGTTGATTTCCTCCTTCAGTTATTACTGTGCACACAGCAATTAAACTTTACAAGCTTTAGGGAGTATAATATGAGTTTCCACGTCTTGGTGGAGGCAGCTACTGCGCAGAAGATAAACATAAACACCACTTAGAGCTACATTTTATACTAGAATATACACATTTACATGATTTGATTGAAATATAACTCTCTGAATGGGACAATAGAGCGACACAATATTGCCTCAAAAACACTATCATGCAGTGTTTATCTTTGCAATCACAACACTGACGTTGTAATTTCGCTTGTTTAGGCCTCTTCCATCATCAGCGCCCGTGCTCTTCTCACATAATAGCCGGTTCTGCTTGTATATTTCCTCTTGAGATGATTGCACTGCATTTATGTGGCACGTTTACCCAAAGCACTTAATTTGTCTCTCGTTTATCCCCGGACTCACAAATCAGCGGCTGCGAGGCTGCGTGGGTCGGATCCTCGTAGAAACTCTGGGCTCAGCCTCTTGACCCCGGTCTCTGAGGAGGAGCCGGGGGAAACCTGTGATTATAGATCAACCTGCTCCGTCTGCTCGGCCACAGCTGCACCCATGAAATTATTTGGCTTCTGCTGGTTTTTGACAGTGTTGTTTCATCTCAGTGTTAAAAAAAAACAAAAACCCTGTTGTTTGAATGGAGCTAAATTAGCTTGGAGATGATGCTACTGTAGCTGCCACTCTGTCATTATTTTGAGATGTTACTTTTTTTAGGCTCTGTATATTTTAATATCTGTCTGAGCTCATAAATATTCTTGAATATTCATTTATCCCTGATGACAGACTAATCTGAACACTTCATACAATCACAGCAAGAGGCAGACGACTCGAAGATGATCATGGAATTAGTGTGAAAAGTGTTTGATGTGATTCTGGGTTCATTATATCTGATTAGAAATTGTCATGTTTGTATAATTTCATAACAATAACGGGATGTAGGTGGAAAATCTATAATTTTGAAACTAATTGTCAACTATGCAACATTTTAGTTACAGTACATCCGTCTTTGTTCTTCATAAATGGTAAGAAAGAAGTTTCAGAGAACACGTCCCATATGGGCTCTGCAGGAGATCGCCAGTTTGACTCCTAAACAGCTAAAGCTTATTTTTGCATACCTACACTTACTTAAAGAAATATACATTGGAAACAAATAATATATTCTCTCTTCCATTTCTGCATATTTCTACTGTAATATCTAATAAAGGCAAAAACGCCCCCTCAAAATAAATAAACCAATTACCTTTAAGGAAACGGTGGAATGAGTCTTCTACCAAAAAGCTGAATCGAAACGACCAAAGGAACAAACGTTGTGATAAAAGTTGAAACTACAAACAGCATGTCATCTTTAAAAAGTGAACATGATTTAATGGTCTAATCCTGTCCCGACAACTAGAGGAAGGAAGTTTCTGTTGCAACTTTTGGCAGAATAAACCTGAATTTTTTAAAGGAAGGTCTCTCTGAAACTCCTCTGTGAGGAATCTTCACATACAATGACAGCAAAAGACTGAGAAACTGTTAACAATTCCTACACATGTAGCTTAACCCCGTCTCTCCGCTCTATAACACATGCTCTATATACAATATCCTCTGCTATATGGAGGTAGTTAAAGTTTGCTGACATTTTGTGCTGTGAGGCGGCAGAGAAGGAAAAAGTGTCAGCTGGAAATGGTTCCACCTTTCCACATAATAAATAAATCAATATATCTCATCGCAGCCTGTCCATTATATTTTTATGTCTTATTTACAAGTGGAAACTCCTGTCTCCTGTGTCTCTGGCAGAGTTTCCAGTGAGAGCAAGAGAGTCTTCTCCGATACATCAGGGTTCAGCAACAGTCGGATGGTTGGATTTGACAAACAGCCTCCGTCTTCACACTTCGCCATGAGCAGGAAAAAAAAAAATCATTGCTTATCATTCATGTTACAATCTCGGAGATGTTACAAGCTAAAAAGCCCCTTGGACAGCACTAACATGCTCTTTGAGGTAAACCATTAAACTGTAAAAGATTATAGCACATTTCCCAACTTCAAAAGCAGATTATTGTAAATCCATTATGTTTAATCTGTTATTCCTGTAGCAGGTGAACCGAGCCCCGTGGCCGCTGGAAATCACTCAAGTCATGCAAACAACGCTTATACTTCTTCCTCTTCGGTGTGCTGCTGCTGCAAGATGAAAATACAATATTTCCTCTGTGATATTGCCAATCTGAAATCCTTCCTTGAATAATTTAATTGAACAGCTGTTTATTTTTAGTCTGTCTTATCTTTTATTTCTGATTTTGGCCTTTCACTTTTGTCTGTACAGCTCATATACTGCTGCTATACGGTGCATGAAAGTATATAAAAACAGAGGATATCCCCCAAGAGAAATAAAATATTATGGCACAGACTTTTAGTCTTAACCCTTTATCTCCCACCTGTCCCTCATCTGTCATTACCTGCAGTTTTTAAGACAGCACAATATTTGATTTAAAAGTTAATATTATAAAGCTGCACTAGTTAATTCTTTTTATTGACAACAGCTCCAATGATCCGCAGTGCAACGTGAAGGCTGCTGTTGTTGTTAGTATTGATAAAGCCAGAGAAGAAGCCATTTAACTGCAGTTTCAAGCTTTATAGCATCGTTTAAGTCGATGTTTTGCGCTGACGCTTTGCAACTTTTGGAGAGTTGATGAAGTTGTCATCCTTGTTTCCAGCCACAGCAGGAAACTTTAAACACACACACACACACAAACAAAACATAAAGCTCCTTGTGAACCATCTGTTTGCTTACTTGCCCAGGAACAAAGTCAGCATACAGCGACCTCAGCGTTTAACAGCTATGGAGCTTGAGAAAGCGACTATAAACACAGGAAATGGTTTCTTAAAGTTGTGTGACGATCCAGTGCTCAGACTGAATTAGACTCGACTATTGAATCAGTTACTCGTCTCTACAAAAGGCAAATATTGACATGCATGGAGCAAATCCGACACAGAGAGCTGGTCTTAGCAGTAACTCCATGAAAGAGATAGTGAAAGTAAAAGGGGAAGGCTTCTTTTCCTATATCTTTTAAACACAGTAGACTACTGCAGCCCATCATGTATTTCTGACCAGTCACACCTGTTACAGAGAGCAGCAGGTCTTCAGATTCCTGCAAAAAAAAAAAAAAAGTCCCCTTCAATTTTCACACTACAGTATTTCCTGTCATCTCTCACTCTCCTCCCCTTATTTCTTCTGTCAAATCTCATTCTCCTGAAATGTCTCACCCTGCTCCTGTTTTCCTCCTGACACTCCACCTCTCTCCCTCTCTCTCTCTCTACCTTTCTCTCTCAGCCTTGTTATTTCCAGCAGATATCGAGCTCCTGAAACCTGTGAACGTTCACAATCTGAGCTTCCCTGTCAAGACCCATCTCCTGCTCAGAGATATGGAGGAAGACACAGTGACAGTGACGTGCCGGACCTGATCTGAGGGACTGACTGAGCTCAACACACACACACCGAACACACACACACACACACACACACACATCGAGAAAAAAATCTTTACTGTATAGGCTACATATACAGCTAACAGAGACAATGTTTCCATATCTAATACATTAATAACTAAATGTATTTGCACTGAGATGAACTCAAAAAGAGCTAAAAGTCATGTTAGAGCTTCACGAAGCTGGTAAACATGCTGCACACACATATTAACCTACAAACTGGTTTTGTTAAAACAGTGAAAAAATAAACAAAATTGAGAAATAATAGCCAATTTTAGACTAAAAAACAATGCTATATATATACACATACACACACAATAAACTGCTCTTTTCTGTTTATGACTGCTACATATTTGGCTGCTCGTAATTATAATAACAAAGTGCTAAAAATAAGGCGCTGTCTTCATATCTGACTCTCTTCATTGACATTGAAAGGGCATGCTATTTGCTGGCACAAATCCTAGAGGTCCAGCTTCTTGTCAAAATACTGACATGATGCTTCAAGTGCTTAAAATGTGATGGAAATTCATAACATTCCTGCCTTTTGTCAATGTACTTTTCTGTACTTTTCCCGATAACGTGCTCGTCGTGCTAATGGTGTTTAAATCGGAAAATCAATGCCACCTTCCGAGTCGATCAGGAACAGTTAAAGACCGAGAATGGCACTCGTTCTTTCAAATATGGGAACAATAGAGAGCTGTGAATAAATAGAGACTGGAATAAAATTTATATAATTGATGCACAGGGTGAAAGGTGAAGTGAAACTTCATGAGTCCTTGTCTTGAGTCTAGCCTGTGTACACCAGCTGTAATCCTCTTAAAAAAAACTCTTATAGCTTTATCTGTATGTACATCACAATTGGTGCAGATGTGGAAGTAACATCTCATACTGGTCCAGAAGAAAACAAGCATCGATAGATCGATTTCCACAAACAAGAAAAAGATGGTGGCTTAAAAACCCTTCACTCCTTTCTAATATGTTTTCAACTGGTTTAATGAGAAGGAAAATGGTTTGTCTGGCACTATAATCAAAGCTTAACTGGTGGATATAAGTGCGTGACTTTCTGACAGCTGCTGCTTAGACTCACTGCAGGTTTGACACGGCTGACAGACTAATGGCTTTGGATGGAGCATACATCATTTTTCATGACACTTTTTTTTTTCTTTTTACAGAACTTTAAAAAATATATATATTTAAAAAAAACAACAGTGACAAGTGATTCATGGCTGAGCCGAGTTTCTTTCTCATGTTCCTTTCAGCTGAAATATGATTTTACTTATTAGATCTTGTGCTGACAAGTCGTCAAAGTGCCTGTTCTTTATTCTGGCTCAGTCGGTGAAAACTCAATGAACTGACCATTCATGGGTTAATCAGCTAATGCATGTATGACTTTCTTGCTAATGGATTTGCTGTGTTTTCTACATTAGTGACAATCTGCTGATTAAGATCCTGTGATACAGTGAAAAGCTTCAATTAAATAGACGTTGTCAGAGGACACCTGTAATTTTAGTGTTTTTACAGCACGTCATGGTGTTTTGACTCTGACTCTGCATCAAAAGTTGAAACATGAAAACTGTCATATTCACAGTGTCATCAATACAGGCTGACCCTAATGCAAAAAGATGCTCATTAGTCTTATACTACACACTACAAATGTTGGTTCAGGTTTCATCATTTAATTGTCACTGGAATGACAGAAAAAGTCAAGAATCACTACTAAAGTCTTTATTTACTTCCTGAAGGTACCGTGAATATCTGGTATTTATTTATAATAAGTAGAGGAAAGTTTGTTTGTGAAAACAGAAACACAATTTCACAGTGACATTGGTTTTCACTACAGAAGAGGAAAGAAAATGAAAGGAAAGGAAGATCGACGCAGAACTGGCAACATTTCTTTTATATTGGTAATCAAACAGCTTTTGTGCTAGCAAACATCAATATACAAGTATACGTACCTTTAAAAGACTGTTTTGAAGATATTTTAGGTTGATTTAACATTTACATTAGAAAAGCACGGCTGAAAATGTGTTTTCTCTATCTTACACAACAATCCTGGACTAATGAAACAAGTCATGCATTTCGATGCAACAGGAGGACATTTGTCTGCACAGCAGGACTGAAATAGAAAAAAAGATATATATCCAAAAATTCAATAAGTCAATACTGCTGCAGAAAGTTTCTCACTAGGTGTTTGGGGCGAGAACAAACTTTTGAAAAGTCTGGAGAACATTATGGAGGATGGTTGTGCTCTGAGGTGCATTTGATGTTTCTGCATCAATTAAGCCACACAGCTTTTTTCATTTTCTCCAGAGCTGCACTGTGGATCATAGTAGTTGTTTGAACACGATTTGTTAATCTCAGACTGGATCTCTGGGCCTCCATTCATCCTTATTTGCCAGATCAACATGGAGTTGGCAAGTAAACTTACAACATCCTCATCTGTTCTTGGCATCCGTCTGTTCTGAGCACAAACTCCACTCACTGGACTCACACCAACAAAAGTACACAAACACGAGTTTCTCCGGCTTTAAACGTCCAGCCAAAGATTTAAAGGTCCCAGATTGTATAAAAAGTTAAATCTCTATGTGTTTTTTGATCATAAAGTAGCTCTAGTTTCTGTACTTATATCGTCTGCTCAGTCCACCCACAAATACACACAGCCTGCATTCAGAAACTAAACCTTAAAAGGAGTCGTAAGCAGTTCTGTAACTTTGTGATGTCACAACAAAGCAGCCCCTAAAGCCCCGCCCACCTGGAGCTACTGACCAGCGTTGCAGGATTTGGTTTCTCTGAACCCAACGAACCAGAGCTTCTTCTCTGATTGAGTTACTATTAATACAATAAGTGGTGCAAAGGTTTTCATTACAGCAGTCAAAGTATTTTTGCTCTGAATGTTTGATGAAAAACAGTCACGATGAAGGTTTGTGAAAGGGATAAAAAGCTGTTTCTATTCTTTAAAGGTATCCAGTCATTCTGGTGACTGTGTATATAGCTGACATCTGTGCTCTGAGTTAAATACTTAACTCACATGAACAATATCCCTGAGGCACAGCATTTCCCCAGCACTGCCCGTCGCAAATCGTCAAAGCAGCTTTAATTCACTTCTATACTGTTTTTCAATGAAAAATAAATAACGCACACAGCAGAGGCAACTAAAGGAGAATAGTCAGTGGGTGTTAAAGAATCATTTCATCATCCTCATAAAAACCAAGCTGCCAAAAGTTCAACATCCAGCACAATGTCAGTTCATGTAATAAATCACATAATGACACCTCAGTTTGTCATCTCACAGCCTGACATGACAGATTGTAAAAGTGTTGATCTACAAAAGTGCAGAAATCTCAAGGACAATTCATACATTTTTAAACAAGGCTGAATATGATGGTGTAGCAGATGAGTTATCATTGACTCATCTCTGATCCAAAGAAAAGCAAACAAACATTTTAGGTAACATAACATTCCCAAAATGTTTAACAGAAAGTTTCAGGAAAGCGCTCGCTCATGAAAAATATCTCCAAAATATGTCTTTGTCCCCTTCTTTTTTTATTTTTACACTACAGCCACTGGCCTTGGTTGTATCAGAGACTCTGAATTGTCAGTGATGCTTCTTTATTTTAACTTTTTTCATGCTGTAACTGACTGTACTGGTGATATCTCCCTTGACCTTGAGACCGAGCTTAAGCATTAATAATGCACGGTAAAGTGTCAAATAAGAAAAAATATATAGGCTTCACAGAAGGAAAAATCAATCATTCTCTCTCAGCTGCAGGTTTTTTTCTGCTGCTGTGCCAGGAAGTGTGACAATAGAGACAAAGTCTTCCAATAACCAGCACCGCTCGTGTTGTTCTTCTCTCTAAAAAATGTCAAACCTTTAGAAACAGCAACTAATTACTTTCTTTAAATACTGAGAAAGTAATCAGGGAACTACAAGGACAGACTCAGCCTGTGCAGTTCATTTACATCTCACTTGTTTTGATAAAACCAAAAAAAGAGGAAGAAAAATCATCTCATTTTTCATTACAGTGTGAATTTCACCCAAGCATGAAATCCAAAGCCCATAATGCAACTGGGGAGCATAGATACCGCTTTGTATGGAAACAAGATACAGTGCGTTGCAACGACACACTCCGACGGCTCAAACAACATTAGCATCTTCCAAATTGTGTGTATCACATTATTATTTTGCTGTCTTCATGGTGTGAAACCCATTTATGAGGCAGCCAGAGAAACATGGAGGCGAGCCAGAGCGCTGACCCCATGACGACGTCTGAGACGAACACATTATGAACTGTGAGACACAAACACGCGAACATCAAGAACAAAAAGTTCATCATGAATGGGCCAACAGAGGAAAACTAATTATCTTTTCTATGGTCTTGTTGCATTTTAATGGGAAAAGAAAAAAAATCCATCAGAAGTAGCATCAAAGCAAAGAGCAGAGAGCAGAGGAAACATGCGACAGACAACTGGGAACATGACACGGGCATGAGAAGAATCTGCTGAGGCCTGAACATCTATTATGCATCGTAATGTTGCTGGATGTGAGAAAATAATGGCTTCATGTAAGTTTGTAATGGAACAACTTCTTAGGCTTAAAAATAAGAGAGAAAACACTGAAGATAAGTAGCAGATGCACACATGTATAAGCTCTCAGCTTTTTCACATGCATTAAAAGTTAATAAGCAATAACTAGCTAATGGGAAAAGAAACATTTGATCACATATAAGAACCTAAAGCTTGTGTTTCCATTCATGTGTTTAATGATCAATTTCAAAAATGAGAAAAATAAAGTATGGAAACATGTGACTTTTGAAACCACTTCCAAATATTAAACATCCATGAGTTGGTTTTTCCAGACTTTTCCTCAAAGCAACAATATGTCCCAATATTTCACATTCATTCAAGTCCTGGTCCCTGCTGACTGCTGGAAATCCACTAAACAAAAAGACTTCCCTCTAGAGATGACCAATACATCTTATTTTCATTGTCATCGCGATATCAATATGCACAATAAACACATTGCAAAAGGGTGCCAGAGATATATACAGACACCATGCCTTCACAGTTCACACTCACTTCACACTCATACTTGTTACCTGACCTACACAGCTAGACTTAAAGCAGAAGTAAGCGATCCGGTCGTTTTGGCTAACTTCCTGTCAGCAGATGGAGTTAGCAGTCCCCGCCCTCGTCCCTACGTCACCACATTCACGCGCATCTCTTGGCTGCACACACAGAGAGGACAGATCAAACACTCTATGTAAGTGATTGCTGTCGGAAGATATAACTATTTAAGACTTATATTAACACAAATATTCCGCTTATTTCTGCTTTAACGTAACAAAAACAATGGCAGACTTCTGTCGGATACCGCACGTGAAACATGTCCACGTGGAATTGAACGGCATATTTGTTCTGGCACGACTTCTCATGTTTAGTCTACAAGCTTTCCACTCTTCTTCTCTGTTTTTGGCGTATTTGTGTGGCAGTGTTACAGCGCCACTACAGGCCAGGTGTATGTACTACAGCGTATTGAGTCGCTTTCAGAAAGACACAGGAACTGTATGGTTCATATGTGCAGGCCTACTTCCCTCTGATTTTACACAAAACTGCAAAGGAAACCACATTAAAGAGAGGAAGACATTCATTCAGTGGTTTTGCAGCCAGATGGTGGGTTGATAAATAAATAAATAAATAAATAACAGGAAGTGGAAAGTAGATGTAATGAATTAACAATTCAATTAGACAGAAAAGCATCACTCTTTCATCTTAATTTTGCACATCATTAAGTTAGTAGTTGCATGGGCTTCAGAAAATGACCCTAATGATGTCATCTCTCATGACAGGAAGCTAACTGAGCGTCATCAGCGATGCAGTGGTTTTATTTCAGCGTTAGCAGAGCCTGATGCTGCTGTTGGAAAAGTCTTATAATAATAAAAAACAGCATTTACTTTTTGTGTTGTTGCAAACGCTTCACCCCCTCCTGATAATTACACAAATACATGTTTTTGGTTTGAACATTAATTCCATTATAAGAACTGAGCTGCTGTTAGGCAACGCTGGAGGAGAGCGCCGCTTCCTGTTGCCACCGGCGATCCTGACAGGGAAACGTGTAGCTACGCTGGTCTGCTGCCATTAAACAGTGGGCTAGAAGAAGTCTGGCAGCGGAACAAGTGCTAATTATTTATTGCATCACTGTCATTTCAGTGCAGCAAGAACAGCCTCAAGGACTTTTCCTGTTTTCTTAATTACACTAAATTAAAGTGTTAACATTTGATCCACATCCATGTGCCTGTGTCTTTGGAAGCATCTCACAGATATAGACTGATAAATGATCTTTAATTTTAGGTGTTGCTTGTTTTTGTTCCACCAGTTTCAATGTCCTCAAGTTTGAAAAAAAAAAAAGCCATAAAGTCACCGGTCCCAGCAGGATATTAAACCATTTCTAAAACCTTGAGAGTTCTTGGCGGCCCCCTGTATGGGTAGTTTGTAACCAGGTGGTCTCCTCCTAGGTTTGGCAAGAGAGACTTTGGTCAAGGACGCTGCTGAAAAACCCAAAAGTTCGGTCTAACAAAGCTCAGAACCGACGACCTTCTGAATCGCAGATGTTTCCTCATTCAGTCTGATGAAGCCCGAGAGGATCTGAGAGAAATTATGAGATAAACTGTTCAAAATCCAGGTGTGCAAAGCTCATGAAGACTCGTGGCTTTAATTGTCACAAGTATCGAATTAAGAGTCTTAATACTTTAGTCAATGAGAGAGATGAAGGATTTCAGCTTTTGACATTTAATAAATTGTGCAGAGCCAAAAAAAAAAGCCAACTTTATCCGTTTAAAATTAAATCTACAGCAGTACAATACAGAACGTACTGAACTTGAAGGGGTCTGGATACTTTCTGCAGCGTCTGTAATGTAATATCAAAACTGTTTTAAAACACGAATCTGATACAGGAAGAGATATAAAAACCAGCACACCTAAAAAAAAAAAAAATCAATGTGTGCGTTATAAAAATAGCATTAAGAGGATTCATATTTCCAGGGAGAATTTCATATAAGGGATATCATTTCCTTGACAAAGGGAAATGTGTCACTGAGCAGGATTTAGCTTCTCATTTCCTCTGGTTTGGAGACAGTGATTAGTGTCACAGGAAAAATGTACTCTCAGTTTGTTCAATATGATGTGTCCTTCAAAATAAAAGTCCATTTACCAAAGGGATTCAAATGGAAATGTAATTTCCATTCAGTCGTTTTCATATTGGAAAAAAAAAAAAAAGCAATGAATTGAAAATCATACAGTGACCTGGAGCAGAAAAGCTGTTGTAAAATACTAATATTTCTCATATTTTAGTTACATATTATAAAATGTAGTGCTGGTCTATATTAAATGTTTCTTGGTGGTCTCTTCTCTCATGTTGCTTTGACCCAGTTTCCTCAACATGACAGATTAATGTATCCTACTTGTTACATTCTCAGGAAAACTTGAGCTGGGGGGGGGGGGGTTGCCGACATGCAGTGAAAATGAATAGTGCAGCATTTAGAGAGTAGTACACCTCATGCCTGTCTGCTGCAGTCACAGTGACACAGCAGATCTTTAGCTCCAGGCTCCGATTGATCGAATCCTTCAGCAGTGGTGAGATACACAATGGTGGAGGATTGCAGAGCAAGATGTAGAAACCCACAACCCCTCAAGATATACAGCGTAATATATGCCTTGTTTCCATTATATAGACATACTTTAACATATATTTGATAAGAGATGAAACTGGAATTAACTACTCGGGATTAAAGATGAGAATATTTACATTTTTCAGTATGTAAAGCTTGAATGTGAGAAGAAATACACCTACCAACACCTCTTCCTCGCAGAAGACAATATCTTATTTGTTTCACTGTAAAATCTCTGGTTTCATATTAAAAAAAACAGATGCAAAAGGAAAAACAAATCACTTGTGGTTTTCACGGGAAGGGGATGCACAGGAACTACTTTGGGTGAACGGCAGCCAGACACAATGAGTGTGTGCACGCTTCCTGAGCTCTTTCGTCACAGTGAGATTGTCATGTTTGGCCACATCGCGCCTGCACAGAGGGAAAAACCAAAAGCCTGCATGTGCATACTGACCAGATCTGGCAACCGGTGCCAGTGGCGCCGCCAGGATTCAATTTCAATGTACGCACAGAAACGGCAAATAGGCTGCAACAATTTTTTTTTCGGGGGGGGGGGAGGGTCGCTGTGCCCATCATGCCACGTAGCAATGGGACTTGTCATAATATACTGCACAACTGAAAATATTGTTGCGACCCCGCAGTAATGTTGTTGTGATGTTTAAGTTGTGTGATTCCTGACTGACTGTGAATGTGTACGGGCAGGTAGGGTATGGTTGGATGAGAAGCTGAGGGGCCGGGGTGAGTGTGAGGAAGACAGTGTGTGTAGGTGAGTGAGGAGGAGCAGAGGAAAAAGTGAGAGCTGTCAGATAAGTTTGTGTTATGTTGTTGTAGTTACGTCGGGTCGGACGCTACAATATCAATAACAACATGTGCTTAACATAGACGTCGGACGCGAAATAGCCGCGGAGCGGAGCCAGTTTCCTTTCGGTGCCGTTAACCGACTGTGCCAGATGCGCCAGAGCGCGCACCTCTGTGCCAGGCTCGCGCTCTGCAGCGGTTTGTGTTGATTCATCTTAACAGAGCGCGTGAGAGATTAACACACACAGGCTACACACATACGGGTTACACATACCCACAGACACACAGCTGATGGGCCGAGGCTCCCCCAGTGGGGGCTCAACCTGGAATCGGCACTTATGAGTCCATAATCGCGGTGCAGACGAGTGAGTTTGGAGCTAGAGAGGAGAGACCTTCATTATCGCTGCTCTGCTGCGTGTTTGTGATCGTGGGTTTGGATCTCTCTTTTTTTTTTTTAAATGCCTGGAAAAGGCTCAACTGTCTTTTTGACATTTCTATACTGGACCGGGCGTAATCATCACATAGCGGTAGTGTAATAGGCGCCAGAAATCAAAAAGAGACAGATGACATGATGTAAACGACAATCACTGGCTTTTACGTTAGGCTTCCACTGATTGGTTTAACAATCAATGAACTCAGCACGTTTAGCCTGTTACAAACAACAAGCGTCTTTATCACACCCGCTCAAAATAAACAAAATTGCTTCTTTTTTTTTCCACCTATGAAAAAAATTGTACGCACAGTGCGTACAGGATTCCGGCTGGCGGCGCCACTGACCGGTGCTGCATCTAAAAAAAAAGAAGAAAAAAAAAGACTGCACATAAGAGAAGCTGGAGAAAGAGATGCACAAACCCCTGGTGATAAATCTACTGGAGTGCTGCTCATAGAGGAGTCAAACAAAGAGTAGATGAAATATAATATAGCTCAATCAGCCGAATTGGGTTTCTTACCCTCTAAGAGCCACAGCCTTTGTTTTATGCTGTTGCTTTGTTCATCTTAGTGCATTTATATTCCTTATTGACACAATACCTTGTTGGAAGATGCTACTTTACCAATCTTTGTAGGTTTTAAAGGAGACATATTATGCCCCTTTTCCACAAATAAAAATAGTTCCCAGGTGTCTTAAGGCAGAAGTAAGTGATATATTTGTGTTAATATAAGTCTTAAATAGTTATATCTTCCGACAGCAATCACTTACATAGAGTGTTTGGACCGAAACACGGGTCTGTCAGTCACTCTGCTCTGCTCTGAGCTGAGGAGAAAACATTTATCGTATCCTACAGTTTTTATCCAATGAGGAGAGAGAACGGCATGCAGGGCTGTGTGTGCAGCCGAGGGACGCCGTGAATGTGGCGACGTAGGGACGAGGACTGTTATGGTGCGTTCAAGGAAACTCGTAGACTCGTGTTTTTCTGTCCTGTGAAGTTGTATCAGTTTGATCTGGTAGGAGTTCACGGGTCGGAAGTTACGAGTGGCCGTTATAGTGACTTTCACAGGTAAAACAGGTCGGAAAAACACGAGTGGGTTGCCTGGAACGCTACAAAATCGTAAGTTGTGACTTGAAGCTGTAATTTACGATTTCAAAAGCCTGCCTCGAACGCAGCATTAGCGAAAACGACCGGATCGCTTACTTCTGCTTTAAAGACATGTCTGTGACACGCTTTGGTCAAAATACCCCAAGGATCAAACATCACAGCTCTTTTCATCTGCTCAAAACAGTCCTGTTCAGAACGGCTGGTTTCAGTGCCTGTCCCTTTAAATGCAAATGAGCCACTGCTCGCCAGGCCCCGCCCCCTTCTACTGGTACCAGTACTCAAAGGTAGGGGTGTGGTGGTATGCAAATTCGAAAAACTAATGACATCATTGGATGACAACTGAGGGAACAGCTCGTAAAACCACATGGATTTCTGCAAATTACAGTTTTTTTTGTCAATTCTTACATTTTGGGGGCCGAAAGGCAAGACAAACACCCAAATATATGTTAAAGAGCCTTCAAAAAGTGATATTTCCATAATATGTCCCCTTTAAATATGATTTCTTCTCAGAAGTTGAGTTTTTAAGACAACAAGTGATATAAATACTTCTCCAGGGCCGACTGGGTCCCACAATAAGAAAGTGACACTATAGAGAACCAAGCTGGGTCTAGCTTAGTTAGCATGCCAACTTCAGTAGAAGAAGGGAAAAGAAGGCTTTCAGTGAAGCTGCACACACTGATGTAATGTACCGAGACATGCCACCTCCACAGGTACTTAAAATGTGAGATGAGATGTCCTTGGAAATCCTGTTTTCCAGTCACAGAAGGATCCCGAGTTCTGTTTTGAAGTGTGAGGAATGTGGACGTTACGGAGATTAGCACGGTAGACAAAGAGAAAGCCTGAGCCTATCATTAAAAAAAAAACACTGGAGAGAAAACAGGTTTTGTTCTTTGATTCTGTTTCTTAGACCTGGAAACAAAAGGATGAAAGTCTTCAAGAGATTGATCATGAATTAAACTCTTCATCATTCTCTGTCTTGTCCACTGCCTCCATCTACTCAGCTATAATGAATATTAGAGCTCCGGTCCGGCCGTTCACCCAGAAGAAGGAGAAGGAGAAGAAGATCTCTAGCTGAATCATATGACTTCATTTTCCTCCACTGGCACTTGATTAAATCTTAAAGAGTCCAATGACCTGCAATGCGACCTTTCAATCCCATTTCCAGCCATAACAGGCCCATTTCCATGCACACGAACCAGCGCAGACGCACACAATCTACTGTCTGTCTGTCAGGTGAAACAAGAAACAAAGCCAGACAACAAGGCAGCGAAACGGGCCGAGACAGACAGGCAGAAAGAGAGAGATTAGCATCAGGAGGGTTTGACCTCAGCAGCAGATGTGGCGGATGAAGAGATGGAGGTCCACTCTCCTTCCACTGATGATTATCTGATAAGAATCTCACTAAGAGGAAATGACGGCGCTAATCATAGAGACGACTGAGATGATGACTTAGTCGCCTCTCTTCATTATGAACACGTCCCCCCATATTTCATCCCTTTTTGACAAGTGGTGGGTGTTTGAGTTTGGACAGAAGCATCAAATGTTCCAATTTATTCTTGGGCACTAGAATGAAAAACTGTGCGTTAATGAGCTCTGATTAAAAAACAACCAGTTGTAACGAGAAATACACTGCCCATCCAAAAAAAAAAGAGTCACACATTCGAATATTTAGCTTTGATTACAGCACGAATTTGCTGTGGCATCGTTTTAATAAGCTTCTGCAATGTCACAACATTTATTTCCGTCCAGAGTCACATTAATTTTTCAAAGATTCTCAGTGGGGTTAAGATATGAACTCTTGGACCACGTTTCTTCCTTAGATGATGTTTCCCCACTCTCCTTCCAGTTTTTAATAATGCGTTGGACAGTTCTTAACCTAATTTTCGTAGTCTCAGTAATCTCCTTAGATGTTTTATTTGCTCGATGCCAATAATTTGACCCTTCTGAAACAGATTAACATCTTCTCCACGACCACAGGATGCGTCTTCCGACATGGTTGTTTAAGAAATGAGACTGCATCAGTTAGGGTTAAATAAGTTGAAGCATAGCTGAAACATAATCATCCATGCAGTAATTATCCAATGGGAGGATCTGACCTATTAGCTTAGTTAAATCCAAGTGGTGCCTTTTTTTTTGGACAGGCAGTGTATGTCCTCATAATCTCAAAGAAAAGAAAAAACTTTTCTGGCAATCACAACATCATGGCTGGCACATTATCGCTCATTAGCAAGGACGGTGGGAGAAGGAAATATATCAAAGCAACCTGAATGAATGAATTCAAAACATTAGATTCATAAGCAAGAGTTCTATGATTTCACTGAAGTGTCCAAAAAAAGCAAAAGCGACCCAGTGTGGGCTCTAAGTTTGGAGTGGACGTTTGGTCATTATGCCTAAAAGCTTCGGCAACCACAACTTATTTTAATGATCATCGGATGGAGCAACATTAGCGATCATTTGGAGTCTTGTTTATTTATAGTCTCCTCTCAGGACAGTCAAATGCTTCAGCTGCTGCATCTTTGCCAGTGCATTATCTATGTATGTCTGTTGTCAGTCATGTGGTGCACTGTGTGGCTGATCAATACAAGCAAATTGTGCTCAAAACAAAAAAGGTAAAAACAGCTCAAATGCTGAGAAATGGACAACGAGCCTCTGTGGGTTCCCTTATCATTTGATCCACTGACAAGATAAAAAAGTGGATTCCCCCAGTTTTATCTATGAAAAGAGCCTGTGTGAAGTAGAGCCATGCAGCCTTGCAGAGCTGAAAACATCACAGGTGAGCTTCAAGTTAAACCACAGAATTAAAAGATCCAGTTAACAGTGGTTCAGTTAGCTCAGGCGTCACAGCAAAGTGACAGCAAATCAATGTCTCTGTCTCTGTAACCTTCGCCGTCTCGCTCTGCTAGGAAAGAGACCTCAGAAATAAAACGTTGCTTTATACAATTTCTTCTAAATGTAGCTGGTGTCACAGAATTTATGTGCTTTGTATAATATAAAATAAAAAATAGAGGAAGCACTAAAATGTCTTGCCAGATGTGGTGTAAAACCGTCTCGGAGCTGCAGCCCGAGTTCAAAAAGGGTGAAATGTCGCCAAAAATGTTTCTTTTATTGTCATTATTTATTTCATATTTCCTCCCCCTAACCTGCAGCTTACACAAAGACATTGATACTGCAACCCTTTCAAATAATTGCTTCAAAGAGGACCCTGGAAATTGTGCAGAGTTTATCCGCTCTATTAAGGCGGTAAGAAAACAAGAGGCAGAGGAGCGCGAGCGCTTCCTCAAGGCGCACGGCCAAACATTAAAGCAGCAGCAGTTCATTACTGAGCTGAAGAAATGCAGTTTTCTAACCTGGAATAAAATAAAATGCAGTGGGCTGAAGAGACCAGAGGAATCTTGGGAATATTACAGTTTTAGTGCTAAAAACGCACACACACACACACATACACGCACGCACATTATTTTGCATGGATGCTAACAGCGGCGAAAAGACACCCTGCTGTTCACATCTTGTAGGCAGCCAGGGGGTGTATGGAAGAGTGTGTGTGTGTTTGTGTGTGTGTGTGTGTGTGTGTGTGTGTGTGTGTGTGTGTGTGTGTGTTCCTCTCAGCTGAGCAGGCAGGATTTTTTTCTCCATGAAGACACAAAACTGTGCCGATCGACTTGTTTCTCCTGTTGCCTCCCACACACACACACACACACACACACACACACACACACATGCATAACTTCACTGCAGGTGTGCACTCACATGCATGATCACATGAGCCGTCATACTGTTTACACACATGCACAGAGAGAGAGAGAGAAAGAGAGAAAGAAAGTGCAATACGCTGACCTCTCACATGCTATTCCTTAAGGATTTTCAGTTTAGGGAAAAAAAGAAGAGTGTTTAAAAAGTTTGCTCTGTTTTTTTGCTTGTAAGAATGTCTTGTTTGATTTGCTGTAAATTGCAAACAAAAACTAATAAACACGTGCTTTAAACAAAAGAAGAGTGTTTACTCAGGTTTGAAGTAGAGATGCACCGATTCGATACCTGGATCGGATATCGGCTCCGATATTGACCAATTAGCTGGATCGGATATCGGATGAATGAGGCCGATCCAGCATTCCGATCCAGTCATTACACAGCAATACAGTTACAGCGATCTTGTGTTATTTATTTCTTTTTGCTGCTAATGTACACTTTGTTATTTGTTAATAAACAATATTAAGTACATTTATATCTGTGTTAATTTGTTACCTTTTTTTTAACAAGGCTAAATGTTTATGTCAAGCCTGATGCCTTCACTCACATGGCAAGGTACAGTTCATTCATTCAACAGTAGTATCGGATCGGTATCGGGTATCGGCCGATGCGCTCAGCTAAAGGTATCGGTATCGGATTGGATTGGAAAAAACTGGATCGGTGCATCTCTAGTTTGAAGGAGAGTGTGTCTGAGTGTGCAGGGAAGTGTGTGTATGTGTGTGTGTGTTTACTATAGGGTCCAAAAACTGGAGGTAACCTCTACTTTTAGGGTCTGACAACTTTGTGGAAACCTGGAATCAGGGAGGGACCGGGTCTAGGATGGATGGGTCCCCATGAATGTAGTAAAGGTGAAATTGTGTGTGTATGTTTGTGTGCGTGTGATTGAGAGAGCGGCTTAGTGTTCTGTAATCTGCTCTTCGGACCCTTGGGGAAGTGGAATTGCAGCAGCTGATATCTCGAAGCCACAGCGTCAACAAGAAAGGTAATTCTCCAGAGACAGATTTAAATTCTCTCTGTCGTTCTCTTTCTTTCGATTTCTGCATTGTCTCTTATCTTCTTTCTCAATCACTCACAAACACACACACTCTCTCTCCTCCTCTCCTGTCTTTTCCACCTCCACCTCTATGTTTATCCTCTCGACGCCTCCTCCCGCTATTTTCTCTCAATTGTCCTCCTCGTCCCCCTCCCCCTGTCGTCTTTTTCCTCCCTCTTCTCTTTCATCACCCGGCCGTGTGACGACGATGATGATGATGATGATTGCTGCTGAGAGTTTTCCATCACTGTAATAATTCTGCAATCTCTGCTTCCATGTCGTTCGCTGCACAATCAAGAGGAAATGGGCTGAATTACTGTGAACAGGTAAAAAAAAAAGCATCCTCCTGAAATAAGTGCTTTCACGCTCGGTTCATATGTGACAATTGTGTTTCGCAAAGAAGCCGATCAACTTCAGGTGAGCAGCAAACCCACTCTGTGCTGCTGCAGCTCCTCTCTCTCTCTGGCCTGTTCTGTTGTATTCACCTTCAGGAGAATTAAATTTCACTTCACCTCAGATTCAATTTGCCACTCATATGAGGCTCCACCTTGTACCTCGGAAAGTTGCAGCGATTTTCCAAATCCATGTGTGCAGAGAGATTGCATTGTATCCCCTCATGTGACTGGCAGCTAGTGAGGCAGATACGGCCGAGGCAGCGCAGGGCTGTGTTGCTGCAGCAACAATAGCTTTTTTTTTTTTTCTTTTACAACAAAGGCGCACCTCGCTTCGTTTCGCTGCCGTTACGTTCAATCATCACCACTGTTCAAGAAATGTGTTTTTCTGTGGAAGTTGTGGTGGTGGTGGTGGTGTTGTGAAGGCTAAAGTGATTCTGATCATTCATAATTCAGCTGAGGAGGAAACTTTTCCACAGCAGCATGAAGCGCAGTCACGGTGTGGTGTCTGAAAGTGCTTTTAATGCTGTTTAGAAACCACAATACATCACATTAGGACTGGTTTGTTATAAACCATGGGCGTCATCAGCCAATTAACTGGTCAAGTATTTTTCTCAAATTTGAGAATTTTCCATTGTATTACATATAAAATCACTGTGTTTACGAGAGGAAGTGATCTCATTAGGCTGCAGAAGCTGATTTTTTGGAGACAATGATTAATTAAAAATAATTCAAACCTTAAAGGAATAGTTCAACATTTTGGCAAATTGGCCCATTGCCATAATCCCTATAGTCATAGCAGTAGGTTTGTTACCTTTAATTGTCGGTGCAAGCTATTTTTAGAACGGCGGAGCAGAGCCGCGAGCTGCTCAGAGCTATGCTACGGAGGCTCATGGGATTTCTGGGTTTCCCTCATCAAACTCATCAAATACACAATCCAACAACTCCAAAATGCTCTGGTGGACAAGTTGTGACCTGCACATTCACCACGCTGTGAGATAATAACAGAACGTTACCAGACAGAGTTGTTTTAGAGGTAAATTCATGCAAAACCGCTGATGCACGTAACTGTCAGGGGCAGTTTTCTGGCAAGCAGTCTCTGCATTTGCCTCTAAAACAACTCTGTCTGGTAACGTTGTGTTATTATCTAATAGCGTGGTGTAGGGCTGTTTTCGACTAAGGATTTTCATAGTCGAATCTGATTCGTCAGATTTTGCCATAGTCGACTGATCGTCGAACCTTTTTTTTTTTTTTTTTTTTTTAGATAGCAGCAAATTTGCGACTTTTTCCGTTTCAAACAAAAGAGCTAAAACACCCCAAAAATATGGTAGGTGTAAAACAAATACCTTTATTTATTTTCCACACTTTGGATGATTTTTTAGTAGCCATTGTGAGCCAGGGTATGCGTTTATGTTACGTTGCCCTGGACAACGCTCCTTTTGCTCGGACTGTGAGTCATCCCTCATCCCTCAACGTGGTGAAGGATAGCGGTGGTCGTGGACACAGAGAAACCGGGTAAAACATGTAGTATCAAAACAAACGGAGGTCAGAAGGACTCGACAATCTGTACATTATGTTAATCAATCCTGTAACACACACAGTGTGACCGCGGCACCGGCAGAGAGACAGACAGGCTGCAGAGGGACGAGATCACAGCTGTGACTGCCGACACTTATGGTGCGTTCATGACAACTCGGAAGTCGGAAAAAAACAAGTTCCTCTTCTGAAAAACTCTGACATGTCAAACTTTAGGATGTGTTAGGGACTAATTCATCTGTCTAACCATCAGAACTATTGACACTTGAAACGGTAAACACAGCTGATCCATCGAAAAAAAAAAAAAAATCACCGCTGGAGTTAATTTATTTTCCGTGACTGAAAGCAGGTTCTTGAATGTAACTCGGTCAAAGTCAGATGTATCCTCACAATGTTTTGCTGTTCTGTCAGGTCATGCATGATAAATGTTGACAAAGTTAGACTGTCAGACTTAGGTACTTTGGCGGCTCTGCCTCTCATCTTTTTGCCACTCCGTGAGTGTCCTGCAGTGACTTCTGAGTACTGTGACGTTGACGGTCCTACTGCTCACCTCCGCTCATTTGAAAAAAAAAAAAAAAAAACCTCCGCTCATTTAATTGTGCAACTGTAGTGGGTGATTTATTAATACGTAGTAAGAAGCTAAGACTACCGTTTAAACGCACACATCATTTTGAACTCTTTATTAACAGAAAGTAGGCAGATTTTGTATCAAAATAGTCTTTTTATAACGAAAAAAGACATTCTATGTAACAATTTATGCTCAGCAGCCGTGGGCACCCCCATATAGTCAGAATGGTAGGGTCTTGGTTAGATTCGATTACGAGGTTCATAGTCGAATCAGACCCCTCCGAATCGAATCGTCGAATCGTCGACTTTTGGAGGTCAGCCCTAGCGTGGTGAATGTGCAGGTCACAACTTGTCCACCAGAGCATTTTGGAGTTGTTGGATTGTGTATTTGATGAGTTTGATGAGATAAACCAAGACATCCCATGAGCCTCCGTAGCGTAGCTCTGAGCAGCTCACGGCTCTGCTCCGCCATACTAAAAATAGCTTGCACCGACAAATAAAGGTAACGAACCTACTGCTATGACTATAGGGATTATGGCAATGGGCCAATTTGCTAAAATGTTGAACTATCCCTTTAAGAAAAAGAAGTTAACGGCCGCTCTAAAATAAAATGAAGCTTCTGCTGGATTTGATGAATTCAGTGACAGAGGCAGGATTAATCAGTACGACTAAAAGCTGCATATCATATAATAATAGCCTACTGTAGCTCAGACCAATACCAATGTATCTGCATTGTGCTGCCTTTATCCTGTGAGCAGGCCGGAGTCTCAGTTACATTTTTATTTATTTAGCTGTATTATTTAAAGCCCATATCTCCTGCACCCACATGTTGGGTTCACTAAACCAGCTTTTAAGAAATGACCTCACCTTTCTCATTTACTTTCTCCCCGGCACTAAGTGCATTTCCATCCCATTATTATTTTTATGTGCATTTTCAATTTGTGCAAAAAAAGCACAGTGGCATAATATTTGAATTATTATATCATATTATACAAGCGCATTGGAGATATTATTTATAACTGCTGTTTCTGCCACTGTTTATTATTATTTATTATTCGTGTTCAACCTCTCTGCTGTCACTTTACCCTTTTTGTGCTTATTACTATTATTATTTTTTGTGTTTTACCTGACTTAAGAGAAACAGATGTTGTGATTTGAGGCAAAATAAATAAGACTGACTTGATTAAGTCTCTGAGGAGGAGGAGCGCTCCCCCGACTTTCTCTCTGCTCGAGAAGCATTGGAGCTGCTATCTGACACGCCAGTATAATCACCATGGTAAATTGAACATAACCAGCTATGCTAATAAGGTCATTCATTTAGTTAATTAATACACTAATTAGAAAGTCTTTCAGTTGTGCGCACATAACTCTTTGGTTGGTGTTTAGACGAGCTTCATAACCTTAAGTGTGGAGGAGAAATCAGTGTTTCCTCATTAAAACCTGATGTGAAATGTGGACTGAGAATTCTTAGGGGTAAAAAAAAAAAAAAAAAGTACAGACATGGACTCAGATATGATCAACACTGAGGAAGGAGGGAAAAAAAAGGCATCCAGGGAATTGCTTCTCTCTAGAAATGAAATGGGTACAGTGAGTCCAGACTGACTGTAGAGGGTTTAAGTGGAAGAGCTTCCTGGCCGGGCTGTCCCAGCAGTCTGCCATTTGTCTGGCTGAGAGGCAGCTGCTTTTGTAGCGAACGAAAAACTCTCCACAGCAGCAGAACAGAACAGAAGCAGAACAGAACAGCCTGAGGCCACGGAGAAGTGGAGCAACGAGAGCGAGAAGAAAGTCAGCACCTGTGGAAACTCGGCTAAACACAGGTTACCTACCTGGAATCATCACTGACGAACTATGGGCTGTGATTCAATTATGGAAATATCAGGAGACCAGTTGTAGTGTTGATCTTCTCGTCCGCTCACGGCCATTTTGGATCGTTTTCTCCCCCCTGCCTGCGCCCCATATGCCACTGCTTACAGTATGTAGCTCGGAAGATAGTTGAAACTGTAATAATGTGGATGTGCTCAATTACTGAGGGAGTAAAAGTGAGATTTTGCAAGTGTTTCTCGCCAAATTATCTCATCAAGGACCCTTAAGGAAACACAAATTAGGCCATGGACCCCTACTAATCTGAGCTGATCCATTTTAGCTTTTACAAAGAAAGTTTTAAATCCATGACCAAAACACTCACACAGTCCTCGTCTTGGTTACGGATGAATTTACAGTAAAAACTAATTATTCCCCCTTTTTTTAATGGGGATTCCCAAAAAACATTCCCTAAGGGACCCTGGTGGTCCCCAGATCCCACTTTGTGAAGCACTGCGCTAAACATCCAGATGTTTGCTCTGTCACCGTGAGCGCTCTGTTTCATGAGCGTGTCCTTATCCTCGTCTTGTTCCTTCAGAAAACCAGATATCAGATTTTAAGCGAGAGTCTGATTGGACTGAATCTTGGCGTATACTGAAGCCAAATCTGTATCTGTTCTATTTACATATAAAGTTCAAACATATATAAGAAGCACCGGCGATCTCTGGAAGAGCAGAAATTGCATTGCCTTGAACTTAAACAAGCTATGAATAATAATAAATCCCACTGTCAACAATCTCTATACCATCAACAAAAATAACTGTGGTGGGGTGTGATTCAACAAAAATTGAGGGATTTAACTTTTAGATGCAGGAACAAAAGGGTAAATCCTCATCACGGTGTTTCAATTTTAAAATACAAAGAAGAACTCAGTGTAGTTTCCACCTTATTGGAGCTGTTTTGATAAGAGAGTAAAGTACTGTGTGTCCTCCAGTGAATTCATTTTGAAAAATCTGCAGAGCGTCATCCTGTCCTCACACTCTGCGAAAAGCCTCAGCCCTCTCCAACAGGCTCAGGTCCAAGCCACTGTAAAGATACCAGATAAGCACTTCATAGAAAGATTGGGATGTAGGTTATCCTTCAGGGAGAAGGCAGTCAATAATCAAACGCTTCTTTAATGGTACAGAGAGGCTGGAAGGATGTGAAAGGAGAGGAGAGGGGGAGGGGTCGGTGAGCAGCCTCTGGGCGACTGCAGGCTGCTGCAGGCCTCAGATGGCAGAGAGAGCGGCAGTGGGTGGCAAACTCACTCATTTTAGATAATCTTCCCAAAGCACTAGGCAAGTGTTTTCAGACTGGGAAGAAAAAAAAAAGAAAAAGAAAAAAAAAACGCCTTCTGTACTTGTGTCATGTAGTGCAGAGCTCTGAATCTCACAGCTCTCCACACAAAAGTGGTTAGAAGAGCACTGTGGGATGAGCTCAGGTGCTTCCTCTGATTTCTCTTTGAATATGAAGAAAATCAGCGAATCTGGGTCAGCGACAAAAGATATATATGTCAAGACTTTACACATTATTTTCCTCCTGTTCCTCCTGTTCCCGCTGCAGTTGGTTCGTAACCTACAGTACAGTAGACCTGGGTTTGCAGGTTTGTCTTAAAAATCAGTCTTGGAATTTAGTCTCACCAGCTAATTTATGAAGATGCTCTTAATAAACATTTGAATTTGGGCTTTAAACTATCTATACATCTAAATTACAGTCATTTAAGCTTTTATTTTGAGGTTTTGGCTTATCCAACATAATTTGTGAGATCTGGACACGGCAACAAAGTCAGTTTATCTACACGTCAGGTCAGGAAGATGTATTTTGGACCCTTCATTCATCCCATAAAGCCCAACAATCATTACATTAAATATGTAATTTGCATTAATTGTAGTGTAAAATATCCTCCATTTTATTGTGGGTGTTTGTTTTTTTTAGTTTTTAGCCATGTTGCAGTGGTTCCATATGTCGAGGGACAGGAACGCACACAGGTTAGAAGAAAAGAACAATCATTCTTATAAAATCCAAGTTTCACCTCTATGATCTCTGTAGTTTAAAAAGCAGAATACATAGTGTTCAATGGCCTGAAGCTATAAAAGCTTTGGAGTTTGCTTCTGCTTCTGTTTACAAGTCTGTTTGTTTTGTTTTTTTGCTTTTTTTTATTATAACTTGTTGGACTTTAAAGCGCCGTCTTAAAAAATCACCCACCTCTCTGACCTTACAGCAGTTATGTACTGTACAGCGATTAAATATCCTCTATAGACAGGATGTGCCAGTGCACAATGTATGCTTATGTGCATTGTTACTGGTGCACTAGGGTGCACTTCTGAGCCAAACATAATGCTGGGTGTAGTTAGAGATGAAATAGAGGGCAGTAATAAAAACAGTAGCTATTCATATAATCCTGTATATACGAGGTTCAAACGCTTCAGTCTCTTTGTGTGCAGGAACAAACAGGACAGATTTGACTTCTGTGACAAATGCTTGTAATTTTATTTATGTAAGACAATATTCACAGAAAACACATTATCCGCCAGAGCCTGAACATGCTTGACTGCTCGGTTATTTTGACCCCACTGCATTTTTGTTTTGCAATATAGTGTCATCACTGCTCCTCTGATAAAAGGCTAATTTCACTGGGTTAAACGGTTACATCGCATTTCATCTAAAAAGGGGGCAACGTTGTAAATGACCCAAAATAAAACACAAGCGCATGATTCAGGGGAAACTTGTGATATAAATCATCACTAACCATTTTGCATGTCTCTCGTTATTTTTCAGAAAACAGAGTAGTTGTACACCACACATCCAATCCTGTTTTAGGCCAGGTGCCAGACGATCAGGGGATCCAAACAGGGAAAAGAAGGGGAATATCAAATGGTCTTTCAAATGGTTTTTACGAAGACCATTTGGGTTTAAACGTTGTGTTTTTTAGTAAATTAAACATAATTGGGAGCCTTAACACAGTGTGCTGATATTACCCTTTTTTTCCTCATTATTTTTCAGCCATACACACCATCAAACTCCAAATCTTACAATGCTCCCATCTAAAAAAGGTAAGCTCAGTGCAGAGGTTAGTGTTGCCTTGTGATGTTCAGCATGTACGAGTGCTAGACCTCCAAATGATTTAGGTCCCTTTCCCCATGACCACAATGACACCCTGTTCCAACCGGGAAGCAGCGCTGCACATGACCCGGAGCTGTTTAGCCGGAGGGCACCAGCTGTATACCTCCCTGCTGTCTGCAGGACTGGAGTCAATGCTCCCTCAGATCACCGAGAGCCAACATGACAGATTCAGGGGACCCGAGGTAATGATCATTAAAGCAGACAGGCTCATCCGCTGCTAAATCCTACGTTCTGACAAGCGACCAGCGCTCAACCTGGCCTGTGTTGTGACTGACGTGCAGGAAGCAACATGTCACAGCAAATCACAACAATTCATTGAGTCCATCATCAATCCATCAGAGCCTCACAACAAAAGTATCGTAAAGTTTTGTCCACAACACTCTGACAAAAAGGAGTTTCAACTAAGCCTGAGGGGATTGAGCAGCAGACGCTCCTCATGCTGCTGCTGTCTGCTGGTCGACAGGCGCTGAATGACGGTGATGAATGTGCTCTGTAAAGTATGTGACAATGTCATATTAGTAAATGTCTCCTCCGCTTCGGTCTGTCACTAATTGAAAAAGAAAATAATTATTAAGCCAACAGAGCAGATGAATCAAACTCGTAACTAATCTGTGAGTGTAAAATACAATTAACTTTTTTTCATGTAGCATTTTCATTAACCAGGTTAAAAAGTGCTGGCACGAAGATAAATAAAAGGTTAGATAAAATGAATAGGATAATGAAAGATTGGTATATATCAAATAAAACGTGTCAATACAGTAACAAAGAGAAACATTTCAAGAAGAGATTTGAAAGATCCTTGAGACTTAACCGGTCGGAGTTCAACAGGCAAAGAGTTCAATATTGAGGAGGTTTGAATAGTGAAAGCCACAAGGTCACCTTTTCTCACAAGTTGCGAACTTTGCAATAACCAGCAGTGCTCCAACTGTGCAGATCTCAAACCATTTAAGGCCTCAACTGTGAGCAATACAATTCTAAAGTCAAGTTGAACTCCAACAGCCCGTGTTTAAAAGCAAGCACAGAGGGTGACGTGGTCGCGTGGCGATAATTTGCTGAGCCAACTAGAGACCGTGGTGGGAACCCAAGCAAAGCATGTTGCAATCGTCAAACATAAGGTTATATAAAAGGCATGCACAGCTTTTTGTAAATTTGCAGTTGATAAAAAAAAGAAAAAAGAATATAGGTCATTTTGATCTGGGAGAAACAAGACTGAATGACACCTTAGACTTCAAAACAAGGGTGAGCAGCAAAAATCGAAAGTATGATTTGACAGGGAGCATGATGGAGTTAGGGATCGGCAAAAAAGAAACAGAAAGACGACAGAACTTATGTGTTTAACTTTAGGAATGTGTGTTTAACGTCAGGAGGGCAAGATGAGACTTATGTTAAGCTGATAACTACAGATTTTAATGGCATGTATAACACAGTGTCATCTGCATAAAACTCGTCAAAAACATCAGTATTCTCAATAACGTTGCAAAGAGGCGGTATCTTTGGAAAACAGAAGTGGACCAAGGACAGAGCCTTGAGGAACTCCATAAGTCTCTAAGCAGCGTTATGGCGCTAAGATCAAAGGTAGAACTTAAATCTAATTCTCTGAAGTTAGCAGTTTGTATTAGTAATGTTTAGCAAAGTGCTCTGAAACCAGACTGAATATTTTTCAAAACACTTTCTCTTAAACTTGTATTAAAAAAAAAACGGCAGAATGTGGACTTCATCTAGTTACTGAAAAGAAAGAGTTTCTTTAGCAGTGAGTGAATAATAGTAGGGATGTCCCAATCACATTTTTTTGCCCCCGAGTCCGAGTCCGAGTCATTTGATTTTGAGTATCTGCCGATACCGAGTCCCGATCCGATACTTTGGCAATGCAGTAAAGTTTTTAATGTAGATCAACTGTATCATCCCACTATTTTTCTGTTCTTTGTGCTCTACTAGGGATGTAACAATATCACAATCTCACAATAATACTCTACCTCAATAACAAGCCCATGACATTTATTGCAGTATTGTAAGACATGCCATGATATCAAACTCTCAATGTATATTAGCACAGTAGCTCCACAGTATAATATTAATGCCGTTATCCATAAGTCAACAACAAGAACATTTGGTCAAAAATAAAATAGCTTATCATGTCTTTCTCAATCACCAGCCTCTCTCCCCTGATCCCACCCTCTCCTGCCTGTCTGCCCCCCCCCCCCCCCCCCCCCTCCTCCTTCTCCCTCCCTCCCTCCCTCCCTCCCTCCCTCACCCAGCTCACCTTGTTCCTTCTCCCTCTCTAACTTTAAATAAATACCTGGTTCTGTATCTGCCATCACGCAACACAACGGTAGTTTTTTATTCAACAGTATGAGAAGTTTAACAATGTCCGCGACATCTGCGCGGTCGGTCCGTGTGTCGGTCTCACGTGCGTTACGTCGGACTCGCTCTCAGTAGAAGCTGCAGTGACTGTTGTTGCTGCAGGTGTGTGTAGCGCTCAAACATCAACAACAAGCTGCTTGGAAGTCAGCAGTGAAACAACGCAGCCACACACACACAAACAAACAGTGAGCTGACACAGTGACACGATCGTCTCTCACACTCTCGCAAGCGCCGTCATTTCATATCGTTACTTGTCCGCGACGACGTTAACAGTGGGAAATGCATATTTTAGCAGCCCTTCGGGGACAGTATCAAGGCTACAGGAGGTGGAAGATATTTCATTTCAATAACATTGAAATTGTAATTGTTTGAAAATGGGTAAATGAGGCATAACTAACCTGGGTAATGAGAAGAATGGAGAAGGCTGGATTTCAGACTGTATATGTTCACCTTTTCAACGAAATGAGCAGGAAAGTTTTCATTGCAGAAAATGGAGCTCGGAAAAGGAGACAAGACCATCTGAGATGCTTAACTAGTTTCTGATAAATTAACACTGATCGTTGTTCATGTTTTCTGCTTTTATGGGCTTGGGGGGGAACATTCAGGCAGGAGGTTATTTTAATTTTTGTTTTCCAGTTTTAATCTGTGCAATTTGGTCAAGGATGGATGGGCATTGATCGTTAAATGAACTCAACAGAGCATCTGAATCTCGGGGAGATTTAATGGAATTAATGGATGATGAATTAAAAGCATCACTAAACTTAGTAGCAGAACCAGTGGTGAGAATAATGAGTATGTTGTAAGATAGGGACAGGGGGTAGAAATCTGTCAGGGGACATTAAAAACAAAAGCTTTATGGTCAGTTACAGGAATATCGGCCAAACTGAGAGTCTCAGGAGAGAAACCAGATGAAAGTACCTGGTATAAAGTGTGACCTTTAGATTATTTGGGTTTTCAGATTGAATTAGATCTGCAAATGTGAAGGATTAAATCAAATAATATGCAATCAACTGCATCAGCTAAAAGTTTCGTAAACGTCACACGTTTCACTTCCACTCTTCCCACAGCAGCTCTGGAAAACCATATGCATTGTTTTTGTGACAATGTATTATTTACACATCTCACCCCAGATGTCTGCTAGGCACACAAACACAAAGTGGTTTGTTTTGAATTAACAGAGGAAACGAATAGCTGGCATGAGGCGTGATGGAGAGCTCATACCAACAGACAAAGAAAGCGTGGCACTGACAGAAATGTCAACTTCATTAATAAACTCAGAGAAAAAGCCACAGCACTGGCAGCCAAGTGGAGAACCCAAACACAGCAACAGAAATGAGCTCGTAGGATGGATGAAGAGGGTGGAGATTGAAAAGAAAAAAAATCCACGGATTACTCCTTCACAAAATAGAAGAGCAAATATTTTCTGTAAGCTATAGCGGAAGCAAAGCCCTGTGTCTCTGTAGGACGGACAGAGAGTCTCAGATTCAGGCACATGAAGTGACCGAGTGACCAGAGGCAGATTAGTGTCATGGTGCATTTCATATCCAACAAAAACTCTGTTGTTTCAGAAACAAAAGGAAGGAAAATTGAACTCATCTCAAAACAAATGTCCAGGACAATAGAAAGATTTATGAGTCAAATAACCCAAACGGCCTGAAAGCTTATGAAGAGATCAAGAACAAGCTTCTGTTTTTTACTCCAACTACTCAGCAGGTTCACTTTCAAACAAGACAAGGACCGAAAGCTGAGGCAATGCAGTGAAGTCAACGACCTTGACCTGTGATAATCATAATAATCTGACAGACCTCAAGTACAAGCAACTTTTGATAAATGTTGTACTCTCAGGGCCAAAATCTTTTTTTCTTTGAGTCCAAGTGAACTCTGCCGAAATTTGAAGAAATTCAATCAAGCTGTTTTGTGACCTTTGTCCTTTCTCGAATCTTTAATGGTTAATTCTCAAGTCCTCTCAAATGTGGTTTGTACAAAACAATTTGTTGCATTTTTATTGCATTTTTTAACAAATGGAAAACAAAAACTTGGCTATAAAAATTTATTTTGCTAATTCACAGCTCCCTGTGGCCACTTTGAGTAACACTCAAACAAATGCTAATTAAATCTTGAACAAAAAAAGAAAAGAAAAAGAAATCAATTGTCTTCAGTAGCGGGGTATAAAATAATTAATTATAGGAGACTAACCCACAGCGTGCTCGGAGGAAAGCCTCAGGATGTATTTCACCACGTTTCCATCGGCACCAGTTGGACGACAATAGTTGGAGCTTGGAAAGTTTGGAAAAAACTCTGTCATGACTTCATCCTGGTGTTAAGGGAAATCAGTGTGTGTGTGTGTGTGTGTGTGTGTGTGTGTGTGTTTGTGTGTGTGCAGGAAGCTGCTCAATCAGTGACTGTAGCAGAATTGGGAACAGGTGGCAACATCATCTTAGCTTGTGACTGGAATACTAGTCGTATTAAAATGAGTGTAATTTACGCCGAGAAGTTGTTGACAAGAGGTGGAACAAAGACACAAGCTTTCCACATCCTGCGTACCTACACACACACTTCTATAACAACATCTGAATGTTTCCCCACAGACCTGAACCCAAACCCAGTTCACAAACTACAGTCTACAGATTAAACAACACAATAGGAAACAACTACAAATACAAAAAAAACTCGACTAGATCTCGTCTCACAGCAACACAGATAAATAGACGACAGATCAGATGACTGACTGTCGGATTACATTTGTATTCGTTCATAAAACCCAAACATTTAAAGTCCCACTCCCGCGACCCTTTTCGGCCATTTTAAAACCAGCTCATTAGCCATGCACATTAGCAATGCACCTCTGGGGGGTGGGCGGAGACTGCGCTGCTCTGCACCCGCCCAGCCACCTCCTCGCACCCCACCCCCCCGCTTGCTGACAGCTGGACATTGTACAATTACAGATTTAGCGCGTTTAGCATAAAACTCCACACTGGGATTCGATCCCAGACTGGTGCATAGTCCTTGCTCACAGTGCAAGCTGCTCTACCAGGTGAGCTATACCTATTATACCTAGACAGCTACACCGAGCTGTGAAGGCTTTCACCTCTGAGCCAGATGCAGAGCGGGGCGGGAGCTTGTAGCACTAGTGCCCTCCCCTGGAGCTGTGACACCCTCAACTCCAGTCTCCCTGAAACTGCCAGTTCGCGTCTGCCATTGGTTCACAGCAGTTTGAAGGCAGAAAAACTCTGAAATGCAATTTTGCACTTCCTTCTCTGCTGATAAGTGCTCTAACACAAGAAAAATGCCACAGGAACATGTGAAAAGCTCAAAAAACACGATTTTCACGGGAGTGGGTCTTTAAGGAGCTTTTCCTGCTTTAAAGACAATTTGTGTCACATATTGTACACAAAATGTAAAACAAACCAAACAAGCTTTCTCTGTCACCTTAAAGTCATGTTTTTGATTTCTAGTAACACAATGGAGCAACGTTTGATAAGCATCCACTAGATCTACTGTTTGCCCATGCATGGTCATGAGCGGAAATTAAACCCAGGACCTTCTCCAGCCAAAGTGAGGTGACATTACAAACCACCAGTGATCTTCCCATGCCATTTCAATGACGACAAGTGGTCAGTTGAAGACTAGAATAGTTTCTTTCCTTTCATGCTTCATCCTCTGGTTGTTAAAAACTCCCCCTAAGTTCATCTAGCTAGTTGCCAACTTTGTCCGTGTGCTGTATAATGTTAAAAAATCAGCTGCCTGCTGCTAATGCGGCTGCTATAACTGGGGCTGATGAAAACCGATTAAATCTGCAGTAACATTGTGCCATAAAGCCAAAGCTGAAATATGCTAAAATGCTCCATTGAGCCGAGACAAAGTGCAGAGTCAGGTGTTCATTCTTTACAGGTGACTATGAGGAATACCTCTGTCTTTACTTTGGCCTTACAGCCTTTGTGCCTTTGTAACTCTCACTGAATAAGATTGATTTTTCCTGATCACACTGGAAACCTTTATTTTCTGAACACCAGCTGGAAGATCGGTGCATCTCTAATAAAAAGAAAAAGTGCTTCAACTTTGCATTTCGCTGCCTGCAGGTGAAATTGATACCACGTCGACTCTTCATGCTTCATTCTCTCCAACAATAATTTGGGTATCTATATTTATTTCCCTGCGGCCGATCCAGTGCTGGAGAAGCGCTGCTTTAAGACGAGACCTGACACCGAATGTATCAGGCATTTCCTTCAGCCCCCAGATGACAACTTTATGAGGCTTACAGTCCGCGATAGCCTTCCCCGAGCCATGCTGGAGGAATTTAGCTGTGGGACGGCAGAGAGGAAAGCCTCCCTGCGGTGTCATAATGCAGCCTTACGGAAATACGCTGTGGGATTTAGAAGACAGTGAGTGACAGTGGCATCGTCGTTAAATGTTAAGATTGGTGCTGGACTCATCTTGTCTGTTAAATGCGGACAGACTCCGCCATGCAGCCTGCTGTCGTGAGACGGTCTTCGGCAAGTGATGACAGTTCACACATCTTGTGTGTTGTGCAGAAACACACAGTGTTGCTAACCCACACGTAAGCACACAGTACACACACACATAACCTCCTTACATGCTCCTTATGGGATGAGACATGTATATGCATGAACGGCTGAATTAGCATCTTGCATTTTACTGCATTTGGGATTTTGCTGAAGTGTATTTCTGTGTGTGTGGTGTGTGGTTTGTGTATGTGTCATGTCTAATGTGAGTATGTGCAGGATTTGTCTGCGTATGTGTGTCAGGTAAAACCCACAAACCACTGCTCTTCTTTGCAGTGTGGGTTAAGTCCATTATGAATCTCCAGTGGGTATGTGTGGGTGTGTGTTGATGTGTGTTAAGTGGACAGGATGGGTTTTAACTATTGTGTACAGAGTCCTCTTTAAGTAGTGGAGCTCAGTCATTCATTCAAACCTTTATTTGCACAGCGAAGGCCACTGAGAGCAGGCTCTGAAACAGTCGGTGCCTTGAGAAGTGGGTTATACCTTTAATTTATGCCCTGATTCTCTAAAGGATCTGTATTGTATAACCTGAGAAATTCATGTTTTTTTCTTAGCAGGTCTTGGTTCTATATTAATACTGAGGAAGCATTAAAAGCTCAGACCATAGAAAAACACATAAACTGAGCCTTAAAACTAGCCATCGGGACTTGTGTAACTTTGTGATGTCACAACAAAGCAGTCCTCAGCCATGCCCCAAGCCCCGCCCACCAACATCCACTGCCCCAAAGCCCTGCAGGATTTGGTTTCTCTGCATGCAGAAAACAGACAGCCAAACAGGTGAAAGCCTCCTCAAAACCATAAATACATCTTTGTATAGATCAACAACTCAAATAAAAAACACCAGGACAGGGTAAAATATGGGACCTTTAAAACACCCAACCCAGCAAAGGATAAAAGCCTGTACTATTTATACTGTCTGTGCAAATTGAAAATGAAAATAGGAAAATAAGAAGATAAAACATGTAAAGGCGACTGAGGAAACGGTGCTATCAGTGTTGTGTCAGCTGCATCTAAAAAAACCTGCTGGATAAATACAATGTATATTTTACCAAGATAATATTTGTACAGAGGGACAAAAAAAAAGTATCTACAGAGCCAAAACACTGAAAGGCCGGTTGCCTGGCTGCGACTGATAAGTTGTAGATAATTTTCTATCCAGGATCAAATCTTGCAACCCCAGAACTGTGGCACTGTTGTGTGTACAAGTAAGTATAAAAACAGGAAAATAGTGTGCATTTGGGAATTTCTTGACATTTTTCTTTAAACTCTGAGGAGTACTTTAAAGAAAAAAAGAAGGAAGAGTTTCACGTTTAGGCCCGAATACAAGATAATGAGCTCTGTTAATGGTAAATAAAAGTTTATCCCAAGTGTAGAGTTTGTGTTAATCATATTTAAATTAACAACACAGTATCTGATCTGATTAAATAACTCTCTACAGAAACTCTAAAGTTGCAATAATTGGATTTTAAGCTTGTGTATGTGAGAGTTTCCAACACAAATATTCAGCTTGTTGTGTCATCTCTCTTTCGTCTTATGTAACTCTGTGACATAAAAGCTGCCGCTGCCGCCTCAGCCTGATGAGGCTCATTTCAATAAGGTGCTAACAGTCCTGAGTTGCAACCTGCACAGAGTCAGAGGAGACTCAAACCCTTCTTTGATTCCATCTTGGCGTTGTGTCTTTTATCTATATTTCTTCCTTCAGGACAGACGGCTCTTACAGTACAGCATTGTAAGGGTTAGTCATGAATAGTAATCACAGTCGTCCTTGTAGAGTTCCTGGCTGATGAAAGTGATACTAACGTAACATGTAGTTTGATCCATCCTGTATCTTATTCATATACAGAATTTCTGTCTCTCAGTCTTGCAGCGATCGCACTCCATCTCATAAGTGTCTCGGTGCATTTTTTAACACTTTTTGCAGAACCCGGCAGCCTTTTCAAGAACTTCGGGAGCTTCACCTGCACTTCAGATCCACCTAAATAACCCAGCTCCTTTACTGTAGCAACCCTGCTCTCTGCTGGGATAGACGCAAAAGTTCTTTGCACTTGCTAAACTTCAATAAATGGACAAACTAGTTTCAAGGAAGTGCTAAAGGTGCCACTAGAATCACTGGGATTTCATCCATCTGTCCATTAGCTACACTGCTGATCCATGCTGGGTCACAGGGGGCAGGAACAGTGAGGGACAATCAACCTCACACTCAAGGAGTGGCGGCGGCGACTTTTCCACTAGCACTTGAGCGTGACTTCCGACACTAGAATCAAACCCACTAGAATCAAACCCGCTAATTTTAAAAACACACCGGCAACAGCGCCCACTGATCTGTACTGAGACTGTTGTTATTCTGTCCTGAGTTACCCGAGTTAAATGACTGCTGTGTGGAAAACCACGCTGTGGTCATCGGTAATCAAGGTGCAGACGAGAGAGTTTGGGTCGAAAAAGCCACCGTGATATGGCGCCCCCGCCCCCGCTGAGGAGGAACTATGAAGGACTGGTCAGGTGTGATGAAAAAGCAGCTAAACCGAGTCGAGTAGAGCTGTAACTCTGTAGTGGAAAAGGGTGCAAAGTAATAGTAACTGGTAGATTATTATTGTGCGTTTGCCAGAATACTCAAGCAGTGGCAGCAATAATTTAGTCGTGGCGGGCCGCCACAAATAAATGCATGTAGTGGAAACCCTGCACTCACATCACAGGTTCTCCATTATATCAGCCATCAGAAACCACTCCAACAGGAAAGAAGCATCACAACTCAAACAATGCCCAATTTTCTGATTTGGATTTACTACATCAAATGCATCAAACCTGACTGAGCTTTGACCTCCAAACAAGTTGAAAGATGCTTGAAAAATGAGCCTGCAATCAACAGCGCTCTCATTGTCCAAACAGACACGCAGTGATCAAGACCTGCTGCCATCATCAATATCGTCCTGTTATAGTTGCCATGGAAACGGGTCTGAGTTTTTTCATACAATATTAGACATAATAAAAAGTCTTCAGTCTAAATAATGCACCAGTCTTCACTTCACTTCAGTTTTGGTTTGGACATATTGTCCGTTCAACTTGTACACTTTCGTCCAGATCTGTGCAAAAAGCAGTGAAACACTCGTTTCCTTGTGTTTACAAACAACAGCTTCTCAAAGCAGTCTTTTTTTTTAATAGGGCTCTGACTTGGACATAACTGGTGGAAATGAAACAGGATTACACAAAAGGGACTTCGGGAGCCTGAGGCTGTTAGTTTCTGGAACATTTTGATTCGAAAAAAGGTATAAAATTGTTTATTTGACATATTTCTCTATATTTTTTGTGTGCAATAAAACGCCGGTGGTGGTGGTGGTTCTGGGCAGGTGAAGGAATACCGCCTTGGAGATCTCCTGCATGCAGTGATGGGTGTGAAGTCCCCTGAAACATCCTTTAATAAATCTGTGAGCTACAGTACCGACCACGGATCGGAGCAATATGAAAGAAGGTGCAATAAAGCCATCATGTTTTTAATCTGACGAAAGTGACACTTTCAGGAATGGAGAGCGTCACACACCTCCTCCTCCAACCTGACAGACGAAAACAAGAATGGAGAAGTGCGGATTTGTCACTAAATTATCACAACTTCTTATTGCACCTTTTGTTTCTAAAATGAAGGTGTGAGGGGGAAGATGCAAGTAAGTGAAGGGGAGGCGTTGAACATTCAAAAGAACAGAAGTCGTCGTTGATTTGATGTTGAGTCCTTCAGCGCTGGCGATGATCCAGCTGTTTTGATTGTCCACCTACATCAGTGCTTCAGTCTTCCTCTGCTCTTCCTCAAAAATTACATTATTTTGTACCCGGGCATCTGAGAGGGCGACTAGCAGGGATGATTCAGAGCACAGAGCCAAAAAAAAAAAGAAAAAAAGATTGATTTCTCTGCACAAACGTCCCTGTGTACCTTTGTGTGTGTGTGTGTGTGTTGTGGTGTCGCTGCAGCCTGATGTCAGGAAGTTTACAGTGACGAGGTTTCGTCATGCAACGCTGCACAGGCTCCATAGGCAGGCTAGGACTTCCACATCAGATCTCACACCACTGTCATGCATCTTTGATGACACACCCGACATGCAACTTACACTGTGACGCAAACACACACACACACACACATACTATATACGCACACACAGTTTTACAAGTCCACACTCCCCCCTCTTCAGCAGACTGTCAACATGGATCAACTTGCATTGACTCATAAAGAGACTACTAAAAATAAGACTTGGTCTTGGCAGGATAGAAACAAACAATGCAGAACACGGATCAAAACACAACATCACATGTGAGGAGACAGATCTAAACCACCGAAGATGCAAGAGACCAAAAGGAAGCAAGAATTGCGGGGCAAAAAATCATGGCTATTGTGTATCTGAAATAATCATTCCCCTGCTCGTCTTCGTGTGAGTTTCTATCTGAGCAGCCCTGTGGAGCAGTAATGAACGGCTGTAAACAAATGTGTTAAAACATGCACTGTTTCATGACCTGAATCCCTCCCCCCCTCCCCCCCTCCCCCGCCCACTGAGCCTCTGCCTCCGCGTGGCCGGCGATGTAACATGGCACCAGCCGCAGGGGCCACCTGAGTCATCACGGTCAGGACTTCTCATTACTGCGAAGCCAGCTCCATGTGGAGGCCGAGAGCTCAGTGTCAGTAAATAAAAAAGGAAAAGACATCATGAAATTTAGAATCCCATGAATAAATAGTGGGTGAATTAATCTGGAAAGTAATTAAAATATTACCCATTAATTTGTAATTATGAGTGAGCAGAACTTTTTTTTTTTTTTTTCAAGATAGAAATTAGTATAAAACTCAGTTTGTGTTTTATGATGTTTCCCCTGATGACACGTGTTGTCAGCCTCTTCCAACAAGCTCAGAAACTACTGCAAGCTAACGGTAGTTAGAGCCGCAATACTCAAGAATCTAATTATAAGACACTGTTACAGGAATTACATTTTAACATGGGAGACTTCAGAGAGTTTCAATTTCAAACCATGATTTTACTTTTTTTGGAGGGGTTCACACCGACCTTGATTGGTCAGGATGTGCAGACTTCTCTGTTTAATCCAAAACAAATTTACAGGTGAGAGAGTTCCAAAGACACTAAATATGGACCCGTAAGAGGTGGACTCGGTCCGGACTTAGCCTACACACGTTAGCGTGCAGCCGTGCACACAACACCACACTGAGCCAGAGCTCACAGTCACCTTCTTCTTTCCTGCTGGCGATGATAAAGCTTCTGCATGACGAGGACGTTCATCCAAATCTGAACTACTGTAGGCTCCATATTGAGCATGACGATGATGCTGCTGGTAGCAATGCCGTAACAGTATGGTTATTGTTGCCTGATGACAATTTGTTCATTAATTTTCCTACTGTAGGTCGCTACTTTGGAGCTTTGGTGACGCGACCAGGTCATATGCATGACTGTTTACAAACTAATCAGTGTCAAGTGGAGGGAGATGCATAGGTAATGGAGACAGGACGTCAATATGTCAAAAAAAGTTATTTGGTGCGCTCGCATTAATGCAGAGTGAAACCAGAACCAACCGGATCAAATGTAGACATTGTAAAAAAAAAAAAACTTCAGACCAGTTTGGACTTTCAGGTGTGAAAAGGTCTTTAAAGTTGTTTACGGTGCACAAGTTTAACCTGCTGTAGTTTGTGTTTGGCGTTTTAACACCAGTGTCACCACAGACAATACAAGACCTCAAAAAGACAGCGTGAAAAATAGGAACTGACACTCTCGGCTGTTTCCAAGAGTCTGACAGGAGTCTGGGAGCATATGTGAAATTCTGCTGAAGTATTTCATGTTTTACTTTTTTACGAGAGAAAAGGCTTGAAGGATGAGGAAGTCTTTTCTCTCTTACCTCGGCACCTCGGGATATCTTTCTCAGCAGGACTCGTCTGACTGACACTTTCCTATCTCCTTGAAAGTCTCTTACACAGAAACAGGTGTTTTGGAGGCGATGGAGAGGGTCGGTTTAATCAGAGGCGTATTATATTCAGCAATCCTCAGTCAACCTGCTAACCACTGGTGCAAATAAATAAACACGGTGTAAATATGGAGACTGAGCGAGCTGCACGTAAATCTGTGAGACTGTGACTGAGATCGTCTCCTGGCGACAGCGGCTCATCGGTTCACAGTTACACTCAAGAGGTTTCTCACAGCTTTGTAAAAGAAAACAACGTTTTTAAAAGTTTGTCTTTGGCTGTTGTAGCCAACAGGAGCTAGTTAGCCTGAGGATGCTAAAAAGAAGCTCAACAGACGTGACTGATGGGAAGTTTAAGGTGAGACACTCGAGACTACTTCACTGACCTGAGAAGTTGCAATGCGAAACTAAATTGTGAAAATTAACGTGTCACAAAACATGACTTTAAAAGAAACTGAGTAATCACATCATTAGCATTTGTTTTAAACTTTAAATAACTTTCAGTTTTTAATCAAAGCTGTATTTATTTCATAATGTCACATTATTTATTTAGTGTTTAACTCTTTGTGTGATATTACTCACTATCAGCTCACACAGCCCGAGCTCAGCAAACACCATTATCTTCAAGGGAACATTTAGTTCTTGAGACCAGTATTTATACCCTCATATAAACTCATTCAAACATTACAAACACTTTGATTCAGCCTCCACTTCAATGTCAGTGAAGGTACTCTCACCAAAAAGGCTTTTTAAAATATATATAATTATTTATTTATCTTCATACAGTTTATATTTTCTCTTCTCCCTCCTTAGCAGTAAATTATCCCCAAACCTGCATTTCTACTCTGCAGCCTGATCTTTTTGTATCAGTGACAAAGCGTAAAACACATAAACACATCAGCCCCTGGCTGATAATGTAATATGGCACCGGTTCCGAGGACCGAGTGGAGTGCAGGAGAGGAGTGTGCCAAGCACTCCGGAGGCTAAATTTACTCACCCGCTGTAACCTCAGAGCCGATGCAGATTGTGCTCGCACGTCTCAACAGTTCAGTTCACCATCAGTCTGCCAGTCTCCGTGTTAATGATGAGTGTGCCGTGTGTCATACCAACATCTCTCTGCACTGACAGGAGCTGCAGTTATGAGCCTCTAAAGTGCACATACAGGTTTGTAGAGGACTTTACATTTCACTTCTTCTATTGACGCCTCATTACTTATCAATGAACCTGATCAATGATCCCCTCTGCTGCTCATCTCATCTTCTCCAACTTGTGAAACTGAACTGAAGTGAAAACTGACGCTGAATCAGTGGGACCATGCTCCCTGACAATCCTGACATCCAGTTTGGAAACAGTGCCCCCTGTTGTAAACCGACACTCTGACCTGACGGATGGTTTGGTTTTCACATTTGGAGTTATATTAGATCGATCGATTTTCACCTCCTCATTACCTGAGCAACTAATACAACAACAACAACTAGAGGAAGTGTTTGAAAAAAGAAGTAAACTGTTGTTTGTGCCTGTGGGAACAACCTGTCATCTGCTGTGGCATTAGTACAAGTTTCATCTGATTATTCTCCTTGTGCACATACAGTACAGAAATTTAAATTAATTAGGACGAGAGGATTAATAAGGCAAAATAAAAAATAAAAAATCACTCACAGCCAAGTTGCAGACTGCAATGTCCATTCATTTGCATATATTTCAGAAAACGACTGCTCAACTGTTACTTGTTGATTCCTGTCCAACACCTTATTAGTCAGGATCAGTCTAAAGTTTTATATGAAAGTGGAATTAGATGCAGCTTGTGTTTTAACAATGTTTAGACACTGAATACACAAACGGATGCAGGTTTGTTGGTGCAAATCTGATCAGAGAGACAGAGAGAAATAAACTCCCTGAGCTGTAAATGTGATCATCAGCATTAATTTGGCAGCTCTGATTAGCAGTCTCCTCTCGACGAGCTTATTTAAAAATGAAAATTAATCCTGGATCAGCGGCCTTTTCTCTGAGATGTTGAGATACTGTACATCTTCCTGGCCGTCGTCTCCTCGAGGGGAGGGATGGGCAGGGCGTTCTCTGGCTGCGGCATTGTGGGAAAAGCTCTCACTGAAGAGTATAAAGCTACAGTACTCCACCGTTAATCATCTCAGTAGCTACACATTCCTCCCTAAATCCTACGTTCACTTAGTGTATCATGTACTGTCCCATTTAGCCGAGGATAAAGGAAGGAGTTTGTCCCACTTTTCAACGTGTTGACTCACTAGACGTTCGGCTCTGAGGAGGATAATTAAAACTTGGGAGGATCCAGGCGGAGTAGCATTAGTCCTGTGTGTGTGTGTGGTTGTGTGTGTCACTGAAACGTTTTTTATCAATGAACAAAGCTGTCCTCTCCCACCGACAGTAAACACACCGACACTAGTGCGTCTTAGCGTCCTGGAAGAAGACGTTACATCATAATCTGACTGAAAGAATAAGAATTAAAGAAAAAAAAGTTTGTCCTGTTCTGACCTGAATAGCGTCGTTAAGACAAACGACCTAATCTGATTCTGAATTTAGGTTGGACTTTAAGAGATGGCCGAGAGAGGGGGTGGGTGGAAGGGGGGGGGAGAGGGGGGGGGGGGGGGGGAGGGGGGGGGGGGGGGGGGGGGGGCCTATAAATGGGGCGATGATGCAAATACAAATAGTACATTAAAATAGGACACGAACTGTCGATGGGACTTGAGTCAACGCTGTTTTCACTTTGGACGCAGCCCAAGTCATAACTTAACATTATGATGAACAAATGATCACAAGCCATAAAACTACACAACAATGTGACCTTCTCTCTCACACACACATGATGATGATGATGATGATGATGATTGAGCCAATTCATCAGGGAACCGCTGATCAATTAACTACTGGAGTAATTTCCTCAAAAACATCCCAACAACATTGTCCTGTCCTACATGATTGCCCACAATGCAACTTGACTGCTGGAAGCTCTACGCGCTATAGAAGGAGCAGCAGCTAATGCAGCCTCAGGCCATATGAACCTCCTGCAGAGAGGAGCAGTGAGCTGCTGCACACACTTTTTTTTTTTTTACAACTTGTAATCCAGTCGAGACCGACGCAGTGAATTACCCACAATCCATCAGATTTCACACAGCAGCTGGATTGTAAGAGCCAGAAAAAGCTTTAGAAAACTTTTCACACATACTTCCCAGCACCTACAGGTGTAAAATGAAATGAGAGGAGGTCGATGGCAAAAAAAAGTTCTCTCTTTATGTGAATATTTGCTGATTTTCTTCATCTCCTCTTGTATGAAACTAAATACAAGTGTCAAACAGTTGCAGAAAAGTTTCTCTATCCACTGTAAATCTGACTTTGAAGGCCATTAGCATATTTTGCATAACTTGTGACATCATAAAGAGCCTGTAAGCCACAGTCTTGTGTGCAACTGACACACTTACACAAGTGTGATACTGAGCATTCACATACAGTATACTGGATGTAATTTTAAATGACTTAATCATAAAGTAAACAGATTATATAACTAGTCAGGTTCCCAGTGGGTTGAGACTAATGGTTATTTTAATTCATGTGCTCATTATTTATCTGATTAATTGTTGTATATTTCATGTATGGTCAATAAAATAGTGGAAATGCCACAATCACACGAGGTTCAGGGTTTGAATGAGAAAAGCAGCCTGCAATGAATTTACTTTGAAGAGGCTGGAGCAGCTTGTTAATGCCTTTTATCATAAAAATCATTAATTAAACCTCTGAAAATTTGACTAATTGATCAGAGGACTTCAGTTTAAACAAACTTAAATATTGCTTTAATGTCCCTACAAGGAGCTAAAGTCAACTCAGAGTAAATTGTACCCTTATTAGGCTACTGGCATGCACTCTCCTCCTGTGACTCTCTCAGCCAGGTGAGCACAGAGAAACAAACACCACCAACCAAACAAACGCTGCTCTGACCTTTGATGTGCTCGTTGACGACGCTCTCCAGTCGGTCCAGCCTCTCGATAATCCTCAGTGTTTCTCCTTTACTGTCCTCCTCCAACTTTCTCTGATCCGCCTCACCACCGCCGGCTGCTGCTGCACCGACACCCACGCCGCCGCCGACGCCACCACCACCGGCTGCACCTCCAACGCCGCCGCCGCTGCTGCTGCTCTCCGCAACTTTGGGACCTCCGTTGTTGTTGTTGGCCACATAGTTGGTGATCCAGCCGACGTACAGGAGGCACACGATGTTGGTCATGCCGCTCAGGATCACGCATGTCGACACCAAAGTTTTAGTTCTCCTTGTGCACAGCATCATCACGACAACAACATCCCTCCATGGGCTGCTGGAGTAGAGTTCCCCCCCGACGCGCGCTCGCAGGCAGGTGGATGGATTGAGGAGCGCGGACTCTTCACTAGTAGGAGGAGGAGGACTGGAGAAATGTGTCCAAGACGCGGCTATTGTACAGCGATGCGGTGCTGAGGAGGAGGAGTAGGAGTCCCGGCTGAGGCATCGCTGAATGAATCCTCCCCGGAGGCTTTTCACACCGCTGCTGCTGCTGCTGCTGCTGCTGCTGCTGCTGCCGGGATCAGATCAGGGTCTTTCTGACTGAGAGGGAGAGAGAGAGAGGGAGAGAGACCCCGCTGAGCAGCCGGCGAGTCAAGCTGCGCTCAGCCGCTGCAAAGCTGTCACAATCAGCGCACACACTCCCCCCCTCCCACCACCACCACCTCTTCCTCCTCCTCCTCCCGCCAGCCCGTAGTCCTCATACGGCCCAATAGCAGGGAGGGAGGCGGGGTCTGCTCACAGCTGGAGGACCCAGGGGCCCAAGGATGGACTTGATGGAAACTAAACAGGTGCATTTAGCAGAGCAAGGATAGTATGTCTGCATGTGTGTGTGAGTGCATGTGTAGTATGTCTGCAACTCTGCATGTGTGTGCATACAACATGTAGGTTATGGCACCATAAGGGACTGTAGACAAATTGCATTGCTGTTATGGTGGCACCATAAGGGACTGTAGACAAATTGCATTGCTGTTATGGTGGCTGGAGCAAAAAAAAGAAGAAGAAGGGAAAAAAACGTAATCATCAACCTTTATTACACATGATGAAGCTCAGTACACAGGACACCATTTCTAAAGTCAGAGCAATTAATATAGTCCATAAACTTTAATATTAAAAGATTGCATGGTGGTGTGGTGGCTTCTGGGTAATATATGAACACTGGGTAATCCCATCCAATTATGAAATATTGCAGGCCTCAGGTTAATATGTAGAGGAGGTGGTGGATCTATATAGGCCAGTGGGTTTGTCTGTTATTTACACTGAGATCCTCAAGAGTTATGATGAAATAAATCTTCTAATGTAACTTACTGTACATGTAGCGTCTCAGACAAATATTGTCAGGTCAAAGGTCAGGGACACACTGGATGCACCTGTGTGTGTGTGTGTGTGTGTGTGTGTGTGTGTGTGTGTGTGGGTGTGTGTCTGTGTGTGTGTGTGTGTGCGCATCACTGCTGCAGAACGTCCTGGTATTTTCATGTACTTCCAATGAATCTTGATTTTATTCACTAAAATTGTTCTGTTTTGCAAATGATTCATCCGCCCACTTGCAAAACCTCCACCAGCCCACACACACACACACACACACACACACACCAGGAACCACTGATGTAGAGATTTGGCATCTTGCCTTTCTTTTTTCTTTTTTTTGTCTTCCAGCAAAAATAGAAACGACCTGTTGTCATTTTGATATCATCAGTAATGTTACATAAGACCGTCCACAGATGTCTGTGTCTGCACTAAAGCTGAATGTGATGCAGATATGAAAAATTTTTCAGGTATTTTCTAAACATTTCAGCAGCTGTAGATGGAGTCTGTCAAAAATATATCCAATTAATTTATAATCAAAGAGAACTGCCACATTACAGTTAACTGCAAACTCCCTGACTGTAAATCTGCTGTCAGATCAGATTTACAGCAGCAACCCAACACAGCCGGTGTGAATATGCAGCATGCAAGCTTCAGTGACAGCAGCCGGCACGCATACACAACGCAGACATTGTGTTTTCACTATAAGGGAGAAACAAACTCAGGTTCATACACCCGACAGTCATCTGTTGCCTGGAGACAGCTCAGGTTTCTGCTGCAGGTCGACGAAAGTCTGCTACCTGAACTCAATCATCTCTATAACCTCTGATCCCAGGAAGCTTCCCATTTCCTGCTTCCTCCTCCTCCTCCTCCTCCTTCTCCTCCTGAGCAGCTCCTCCTCAAAAACCTGCTCTGCACAACAAATACTGACGACAGCATGACAGGCAGCGTTTACACATCAAGATCCCATTCACCAGTATTGATGTATTCATTTATACCAGGACGCAAACACATTTAATCAGTTGATTAAGTGAGGTCTTTTTCTTGGATTTCATCTAATTTCTCTGGTTTGCTCCACAAGACACTGTAGGACAGATGGGGGAGTTGAGTGAAAAGAAAGTGTGGCCTTTGCCCTCTTTGTTATTAATTTAATTTACTTTATTTAAATTTCGAAATAATTAAAGCAGAAGTAAGCGATCCGGTCGTTTTGGCTAACTTCTTGTCAGCCGATTAGCAGTCCCCGCCCTCGTCATGGATCTATTGGTCCTCGTCCCTACGTCACCACATTCACGCGCATCCCTTGGCTGCACACACAGAGAGGACCGCCCCTTTATGCCGTTCTCTCTCCTCATTGGATAAAGGTTGTAGGATACAAGGAAAGGTTTCTCCTCGGCTTACAGCAGAGCAGAGTGACTGACAGACCCGTGTTTCAGACCAAACACTCTATATAAGTGATTGCTGTTGGAAGATATAACTATTTAAGACTTATATTAACACAAACATTCCGCTTACTTCTGCTTTAAGTGCTGCACTGAGGCCATTCTGACTATCCATCCATCCATCCATCCATCCATCCATCCATCCATCCATCCATCCATCCATCCATCCATCCATCCATCCATCCATCCATCCATCTTCGTCCTTTTCATCTGGGGCCGGGTCTTTGGGGCAGCAGTCTAAGGAGAGTTGCCCAGACTTCTCTCTCCCCGGACACTTCCTCCAACTCTTCCAGGAGGATCCCAAGGCGTTCCCAGTCCAGCCGAGTGACATAGTCCCTCCAGTGTGACCATGGTCTTTCTCGGGACCTCCTCCCAGCGGGACATGCCCAGAACACCTCCCCAGAACACCACCGTCCAGGAGGCATCCCAAACAGATGCCCAAGCCACCTCAGCAGCCGGTGGCCAGAGGGAGTCTGGTTTGGGGACCTCACGATTTTAACCATGTCCACTGTCCGAAATCACTCAATACTCACTATATAGTGTCTACACCATTTTGTAGTAGTGTGTTCAAATGTTTAGTGATTATTAATGTTCACTATATAGTGCACTCATTGTAGTTCACTGCGAAATGTAGTGAACATCAGATGGTCACTAACCAAAGCAAGATATCCCATCATGGATTGCAGTCAAGGATGGGAGCGTACCTACGTTCTCCATTCCCCTTTTTCTTGAGGGTCCTATGTTCCCCGCTGTTGCCGGTCGATGGACTCTCTCTACTTATCTGGACTCTCTCTACCTGTTTTTTTAAATGAAACTTAACCAACTCCTTTCTTCATTGCCTAAACCCAACCAATGGGACAATTCCACTTCTCACGCAAAGTCACAACTCAACTTCTCACTCAAAAATAGGCAACAATCTGCGACGCCACAACTCCACTTCCAGGTATGGGGGGAAAAAAACTGCATGTTACCTGGGTCAAATACAAAGTGGGGAACATAGGACCTGGGGAAGGATGACCCTGTCATGGATCACCGTTACGATCACGGCGTAATACGTAATTACCTGTGCTGCAGAGTAGTGTCTGAAAGTGTTTTCTCCTTTTACCAGTGAGTCCACTATATAGTCCACTACATTGAATTCACTGTATAGTGAGTATAGGGCGTAGTGAATGAGTGAGTGATTTCGGACACAGCCTTTGTTTTTTGCAGATGATGTTGTCCTGTTTTTCTCCTTCAAGCCAGGACCTTATTTGTCGTTATTTGTCGAAGTTACGTGTCTCCAATACAGACTAGTTGCTAGTGTTTGAACCATATTTTAGGGATCAAAAATCGCACATTGGTCGGACTCTAATTTAGTGTGTTTACATAAAAAGATGAGTTGTAGCTCTCCTCTCCAGTGTGTGTGTGTGTGTGTGTTGTACAGACAATAAGAGGTGGGTCTTAATGACTTTGCTGCTAGCAGGTGGTTTTGTCTAAAAACCTCTCATCTACATCACTTCCCCGCCTCGTTGATTTTTATGAAAACACACACCCACTTTCACACGCACACACACACACACCTCTGATTGCCGGCCACCAGGCGTGCCTATACCTGAGAGCTAAAGTAACTTCAGAGCTTCACACCATCAACAGATGGATCTTGCAGTTAGAGCCTCTAGGCTGCTGCTTTCATCTTTGTCTTTCATCCACTGCTTCGCCAATCACACACACACGCACACACATGCACACACACGCACGGAGAGACACACACGTGGCGCTGAATCGAAAACTCTCCATTCACCCAAGAGCACTCTGGCATATTCCGCCGACTCGCCCAGGTTATAAATAATGCATAAGATCTGAAATATTAAGGCTCTCTGCTCTATGCTGCTTTCAATCTTGTCTGACTGACTGTCTGTCCATCTGTCAGTCTGTCTGCTTCACTTTCATCTCTCTACTTCCTCATTTTGGCCAAAAAAAAAAGAAAAAGCCCCATTGATTTTTTGGCGGCACGGGGAGATGTTTTATTTTAAAACCTGCTAAAAGGGTCTTGATCGTTGTCATCGTTGAACACATGCACGCGGTTGTTGAAGTGAACCTGACGAGCTGTTTCAGAGCAATCACACGGCACACGGCAGACAGATTTCAGGGCCTCAGTTATATCATATTGAATCTAGTGTGACAGTCTGTTCACTCTCCGAGGGCCTGAACATCACAGCCATGTTTAACATTAAAGGTGCACTGTGAAGTTTCCATGTAAACAAGTTGCATTTTTATGTCACCCTTAACAGGCTGTATATATAATTTATAATAAACATGCAGAATACATTTCACGTCTGATTTTTGAATATAAACTATAAGCGTTGGGTTAAAACCAGGGTTTCCTAACTCTTCTCTTAAAATTGAAATTGATACAATACCTTTAACTAATGTGCATTATACCCGTTTTCTTGGCATACTGCTTGATGAATCTTTGTCCTGGAAACCTCATATTAGAGCCATAACCACCAAGATGGCCAAAAGCATTGGAATACTTCGTAAAATTCGTCTCCTGATCAACACTGAGGTTGCCATTATGTTATATTATGCAATGGTTTATCCATATATAAATTATTGTAACATCATTTGGGCCAGCACTTACCAAACTAAGCTCAAACCCATATACCAGCTTCAGAAAAGAGCGGTAAGAATAATAAGCTGTGCTTATCAAAGACATTCTTCACAGCCTCTATTCCTTCAGTCGGGTATCCTCAGTGTTTATCAAGTGAATCATCTTCAGATTGGTTTATTTGTTTATGGTTCCCTAAAAAAACTCCTTCCATCATCTTTTCATTATATGTTTGCATACAACTATCAATTTCACACCTATTCCACACGTAACTCTTGTCACCTTAGAACCCAATATTGCTGTACCTCTCAATCACAGTTCTGTATACTTTATCGTGGACCAAGAATATGGAATTTATTACCTGTACATTTTTTTGATTTATCTTTACAACAATTTAGGAGAGCACTAAAGTCTCTCCTGCTAACCAGCCAATACTTTCCACATGGTCTGCCTATCTAAACTGGGATTATTTTATATTTCTTATCATATGTTTATCAAGCTTTTTGTATTGCATTGTACAATGTTAAATCATGTTAAACCATGTTTGTATTTATTATGTATGAACGACTTTTGTACCTCACAAATGTATGCTCATTAGCTTAGAATTGTAGTCGGAGAATGCCACCCTACAAGCCCCTGGAGGGTTTTTTGTTATATATATGTTATATCTTTTTTAAATTTGATATGTGAAAATAAATAAACAAACAAAACTCACCTGTTAGAGCGCATACCATCCTTAACACAGAGGTCAGGGGTCAAGTCTCACTCTCTGTCTGTGAAAAGGTGAAAAACCTGGTTTGTTCACATTCATATTAGCAGCAGGAACTCCTCTAATCTTATTTATTCTTGTTGGCACGCTGATACATTTCTTGGTCCATTTCTGCCAACAGCCGCTGGTCATTGTCAACCATTATAAGAGGCTTTTATCAGAGAGTTTTGCAACTTTTGTTCAGTTTAAAGCACAGAAATAATTCAATATCTGGATCTTATAACATCTCAGTCAATCCCATTCGCAGGTTTCTCCACTAACTGGTCCATCAGTGCTCATTGGTTTAATTCCTTGCTTCCCCATCCCCAATTTTCCCCGTCCTTCTATTTATCATTGGTGTGTGAATGTGTGTTAATGTCAGAAAAGTGGAGGTAAAAGAAAGAAAAGTGCATGAATGTGCATGTAAATTGATGAATGAGGCTTTGATGGGGAAGCGCTTTGAACAGATAAGGAAACCTTTGGAAAGTCTTTTCATAATGAATGGTGTCCTGTCTGTGAGTGAGAATGTTTTTTAGAGAGTTTAAGTATCTTGTGATAAAATGGGGGCATGATGAGATCGACATGTGGACAACAACGGTGCAACATCAGCAGTCATGCAGATGTTGTACTGGAAGAGGAGGAGGAGGAAGCTGAGCCAGAAGACAAAGCCCCTTGTCTGGGGTTCCTGAGTTCGAGATTGTGAGCAAAAAGAACGAGATCATAAAATTCAAGAGCAGCGGAAAGGACGCGTCTCCTCCCTGAGGTGTCTGAGCTCAGCCTCATGGATCGAGGTCAGGAGTTCAGACATCAGAGGAGAGCTCCCTCAGAGGAAAGCTCCCTCTGGGTGGTTAAAACATCTGATTAGGATGGTTCCTGAGCAAATACCCGGGAGATTTGCTGGACATACTGACTGGTAGGAAACCTTAGGCCAGACCTACAGTATGCTGGAGGGACTAAGAACATTTTCACACCTAAAGTTTGCTCTGCTCCGATTCAATTAATGAGTTTATAAACTTGCAGCATTTTCCCTCTTGGTTTTGGTTTTGTTTCCACATCAGGAAAAATTCAAGTGAACCAGAATCATTACAAGCAACAGGGCAAGGTTCACTCCACTTATTGGTCAGATACTGTATTTATGGCTGGACCAGGAAAATACACACAGGTCGTTCCAGAAAGCAACTCAAACTTATTTTAGTTCAGGGGCCACAATCAGCGCAATTTGATCTCAAGTGGGCCGGACCAGTAAAATAATAGCATTACCCATAAATAAAAAGATATTTGGATTTTTCCCTTTGATTTTGTACATTATTAAGATGTTTACAGATAATGAACTATTCTTTTACAAAACATTTGATGAACAACCTGAGATTTTTTGATAAAAATATGTGCAATTTCAACAATATCATGCCTCTTCTTTTCACACTTGGCAAATTGATCAGAGAATAAAATTTCTTAACAAAGAAAATCAAGGAAAAGTGAAAACCAGAAGTGACTTGACCGGAAAAACACATCTGTGGCTGTACCAATACATGTCAAATTATATTAGACTGATCCCAATGTATCAATATTACTATTGGGTTGTAACCTATTTAATATATTAATTCACCCAACAAATTTTGTAATAAACGTTGTTCTACTGGTCCATCAATCTCTGTGGGCCGGATTGAACCCTCTGCTGGGCCGGTTTTGGCCCGCGGGCCTCAGGTTTGACACCCCTGAACTAACTCTAACTTGTGAGTTCATCTCAGCCTCTTGATTCTCTATAATAGGCCTAAAGAAAAACAATGCACAGAAACATTTGCTAAGTGATATGGCAGCAAAAGGATCTAAGAAAGTTAACTCCACACGCACCTGCAGACTTCAGGCTTGTGAAGCAAGAAAGAGGCTGTGAGAACATGAAGGTTACTGCTCCTCGAAACACTTTCGCTTCATTATGCAGCTACTGTAGCAGCAGCTTTCAGTTTTCAGATTAGCTTGTTGAGAAAAAAAAATACGCAGAGCCTCCCACCTTGATTTGTTTAATATGGATTCCAGTCTAATAACATCGCAGTCTGTGGAGGATGGATGGAGCGAACCCTTAAAACATTATGAAAGCTCATGTTGAGTGCGCCATACGTCTGGATCTCTGGTGACATGAGGGGAAGGCGCCTGCCAGGGGAGCCCTGCCAAAAAATATCCCCGAAACATTCTCGGCTTGATATCGGCCGGCACCGGCTCCGAGCTGTTCAGACAATATCGAGCTGATTATGTGGGGCCTGCATGCTTGGCTGCAACGAGGGCTTAATTAAATCAGTTTGCGAGTGGATCAATTGAAAAGCCGCCTGTGTTGACAAGTGTTTCTCAGACAGGAAGGATGAGAGCCACGGCCCCCTGCGCCGCAGACAGAAACTTACAGTCTGCTCAGATGAATGGCCAAGGAGAGCTGGGCAGCATGTGTTGGACCTCAGTTTGAAAGGTCAATACTTCCTTTTAAAACCCACCTCTCGCTTCGTTATCTTTTTTTTTTTTTTTTTTTTGGCTAATTTTTTTTTTTTAGAGCTTGTTGTGTAAAACAGACTCAAGGTTATTTCAAAAATAAAAGCAGCAAAGCTTTAAAACCACTCTACAATAAGTCTTTGAGGGTTCAGTGAAGCTGCTTTTTTTTTTTTACCTCAGTGAAGCACTTTTAGAAAAGATCTCTCGATCTAACCTGCAGCACTCGTGCACTCAGAAGATGTTTTTCTTTATAACCTTCTGTACTTCACATTTAGACGAGATAAAAATAAAAAAAAGTCTTTCCCTCTAAATGGCGGTGCTGCTACCTGAAGAGGTGAACAGGGTTTTCTCAGACGGTGCAATGAAAGTGGAGTTCTCCTGGTAAAACTAGTGAAAGGCTTCAGGAAAACACCAGATGTCAAGTAATATTTGATAGCATCTTGGGTTGGAACAGGCGTTTCTTGAGGCTGCAAGTTTCATACAACGTTGTCTGTGAAAAGTAAAGGTGAACCGAAGAGGTGATCTTCATACTTAAGGGGTTTCAGAAAAAGACTTCACAGTTTGTAGCAGCAAAACGCTGCAATCGTTTCTCTGCACATCTAAGTGAAAAGGTCATCATGGACAACACATCAGGGAAACCTGCGTGGTGGAGAGTAGGAGGATTTGCCAAACCAAAAAGTTCCCCAAAAAGTTTATTTTCTCAGACGTGCAGAGTGGTGGTGGTGGTGGTGCAGATGTAAACAGATGCCTGGATGGGGACTTCCTGTCACGGTTCAGGAGAAACTGGACCCAACTGCAGACAACAAAACCACAGGAAACAAAAGTAATTTATGACAAAAAGGTAATAACGCAAAAGGTCTCTGGCAGTCCAACAAATGATCAAACAAAAGGTCAACGGACACCACAAAAAGGGTCTCCAACCAAAATTGCAAACACAAATCAGAAGACTCGAAAAACCAACACAAAAGACACAGACACACCAAAAAAAAAAAACTTTGTTGAAGGTGCTCCTCGCCTGACCTCACCTGCTAATTCTTACGATTCCTCGTCCGTCTGTGACTGTCCGTCTGCCTGCTCCCTTTTGATTTGTTTGCCCCTCGGCCCAATCTCCTGCCTTTTGAAACCCCGCTGTGCTTCAATAAAGCTCATAAACTGCTTCTTTAGTCGTCTGCAATTGTGTCTAGTTCTCACTGAATCATAACAGCAATGGGGTAGGGTGTGCACTTGTTCTTGCCCACCTTCAAAAGGACCATCACCAGTGACCTTCAAGGTAAGTACCAGTCTCTTCCTACTCATAGAGTTTGCATTTGAAATATTTATGATACTTAATTGTGCAAATATGTATCACGATTTAAAGGCTGCATGGATTCAGGGTTTGTTTGAGCAGGATATCATAATCTGTTTGCTTCCTTGTTTAGACCCATGGCAATCAGCACTCACAATTCTTCTCTCTGGATAAATAAACCAGACAGTTGTTTGCAGCCGTTGTTTCCTGGTGGTTTGTGCCTCCGGTTTGAACCACAACAAGTTAAACAGTGAAGGCGTGAGCATTAAAAAAAACACACACAAAAAAAAACACTGGATAACACTGTGTAAATACAGCACATGAAGGATTAATAATGAAAGATTTGTTAATCTTTAATCCAGAATGGACTGATAAAAGGAACAAAGACAAAGACAGGGGAGGGGATGAGCAGCTACCTCTTAATTATGCGATTAATTAAAGTTTATTTTTCTCAGTCAATCTATAGCCTTGGGTCATATTATAAGAAATAACAGTAATTTAAAAAAAAAACAAGACCACAGCCACAATGTGAGGCTGCATTGAACAGCAGAAATACAGAGAAAGTTAGGGGATCAGTGAAGATATATATATATATAATTTAAAGAGTTGTATTGCAGTTCATGAAACAATAAGATATTTAAGGCTGGGCCAGCGTAGTGGACAAACCAATCATCCAACATTAAAATCCCTACTTGTGTTATATTAATTTACTCTGGGTTACAGGGAATAACAAGTGGGCCAGAAGATGATCAACAACATTTTCATTTTAATTGTGGTGAGTTTTGCAGTGAATATTGAAAACCAGGGGCCATATTCACAAAGATTCTTACGCTGTACAGACCAAAAGCGACTTTTACTTGTGGCGCGACGAAATTAGTGAAGATTCAAAGTTGAAAGCGAAAAAGTGGAGTCACAATTTGTCGCTCCGTGTCGTGCAATTTCGTAATATTCAGCTTCCCTCTTCCAGGTGCAGCCCCTGTAGGCGGTGAAACTCTCCAAGCTGTCTCCGATGCCTCCGCCACGCAACATTGTCGCTTTGGTGGTCTGTCGACGAGGCATCAACTGGGATGTTGCGTCATTCCACTGACTTTGTTTGTAATTGTGTTGCCATAGTGCCAGGAATCTTTGTGTTTACGGCCCCAGGACTTTTCTGTTTCACAGATGTTTTCTTGGGCTCGTGACGTCCATCTTTAAACCGGGGCCACACCAGACAAACTGGGACGTCAGTAGCTTCAGTAAATTCGTTGAACAAGCTTTTTATAACCTGTTTAACCTCAGTAGACATGTTGACCTGCACTAATGAGTGTCATTCAGATACCGAGCACAGTTTGGTAAAGACACCATGAACACGAGTGCCTCAGTTTATAGTTAATAATTAATTACTCTCTTCTCAGTATGTCTTCATCTCCACCCACTGAGAGATATAGCCCAGTTTTCCCATTAATCTCCTAAATGGTTCCTGCTTGATGTTAAATATATCAAACCAAACATCCTAACTCCCGTTTGAGTGATTAACGACTAAATTTAGCTCCGAAATAATCTGAGCTTTTTTCTTCTTCTTTTTTTTTTTTTTTTTTTTTTACAATTTGGACTTTAAAATTGAATATCGTTCAATAAATCGAAGAGATTTGCCGCCACACTTTTATCAAAAGTGATGACAGCCTTCCTTTTCTAAAATTAGACCCTTGGGAATTACAGGGAACTTTGTTTTATAAGTGCTGAGTCGCTGCCAGATACTGCAGAGTAATTTGTGGAGCTGAGACTCCAACCATCAGTTGGAGGGAGTGGGACGGGGGGTCTAATGAAATGGAAAGCTCTTGATTTGGATTAGAACTGAATGACATTGCTGTGCAACTATATTTGACTTCCTGGCATAGATAGACACTTTATAGATCAGCTGTGAAAAGTGGAGGGATATGTTTGGACTGTAAAAAACAACTACAAACTACATGGCTGCAGTCTGGGTGTCTAGCTCCAGTGTAGGAGGGGTGGTGGGTCTTACACACACACACACACACACACACACACACACACACACACACACACACACACACAAAAACACATACTTTTTTGTCCCTGATGGCACAAAAAAGGAGGCAATAGAAAAGTCCAAAAGAAGAACAGAAACAAAGTTAGGCACAGGAGGACAGGAAAAAGACAAAGTGATTTCAAAATAAAACAGGAAACCTTAAAGTAAGGGGAACACACAAAAGACATGACACACATATAGCAGCCATTAAAGCAGAGTGTTTGTGTTAATATAAGTCTTAAATAGTTATATCTTCCGACAGCAATCACTTATATAGAGTGTTTCGTCTGAAACACGGGTCTGTCAGTCACTCTGCTCTGCTGTAAACCGAGGAGAAAATGTTCCTTGTATCCTACAACCTTTATCCAATGAGGAGAGAGAACGGCATGAAGGGCTGTGTGTGCAGCCAAGGGATGCGCGTGAATGTGGTGACGTAGGACGAGGGCGGGGCTGCTAACTCCATCGGCTGACAAGAAGTTAGCCAAAACGACCGGATCGCTTACTTCTGCTTTAATTCACATTCAATTTCATATTAGAATATTTGTAGGTGTTTAGTAACAATCAAATCATACAAAGTGTTTTAATGCCTTTAAAATACAATTTTAAAGCAACACTATGTAGTTTTTCGACCTTAAAATAATGTCTCTTAAAGCAGATATCAGTGGCACGGCCGTTTCGGCTAATGCTGTGTTCAAGGCAGGCTTTTGAAACCGTAAGTTACAGCTTCAAGTCACAACTACGACTTGGTAGCGTTCCAGGTAACCCGTAGCTCGTGTTTTTACCGTCCTGTTGTCTGTGAAAGTTCCCTATAACGGCCACTCGTAACTTCCGACCCGTGAACTCGTACCAGATCGAACTGGTATGACTTCACAGGAAGGAAAAACACAAAGTACGAGTTTCCTTGAACGCACCATGAGTTAGCAGCCCCCGCCCTTGTCAGGCATCAATTGGTCCTCGTGCTACGTCACCACATTCACGCGCATCCCTTGGCTGCACACACAGCCCTTCATGCCGTTCTCTCCCCTCATTGGATAACACTTGTATCCCACAAGGAAAATTTTCTCCTCGGGTTACAGCAGAGCAGAGTGACGGAGAGACTCGTGTTTAGGCTGAAATACTTCATGTAAGTGATTGCTGACGGAAAATAGGACTATTTAGGACTTATATTAACAAAAACATTCCACTGATATCTGCTTTAACTCATTGAAGTGGAAAACAAATGGTTAACAGGATGATGGGTGCCAACGCTGCACCTTAGCGGGGTCGCGGTGGCAGAAACTGCACTATGTAACTTGTATGTGCGGGTAGGAACACCGTGGTGAGCTCCAGAGACCGAGCTCAAGCCCAGTCTCCCTGCTTCTCTCGCCCACACGCAAGTGCCCTGTGATGATTAATCTATTTCAATAAGTGTAAGTGTAATATAAAAGTCCTTTATTTGTTTTGCTCACATATGGTAATGATGACAAAAATACTCTATAAGACTGTGATCTTCTGGCCATCAGTCAATCAATCAATCAATCAATCTTTATTTATAGAGCACCTTTCATACATGGGAATGCAACACAAAGTGCTTTACACACAGAAAAATAGAAACAGAAAAACAAATTACAAGTAAAAACCCCTCCCTCCCACACCCCATACTGCACACACACACACACACACACACACACACACACACCTACACACACACACACACACACCTACACACACACACACACACACACACTCTCTCTCTCACTACTGACACTAGGGAGACATGGCATGACACTGAGGATTGAGGAAGCGCTATCTTTGGGGCCGTCCACACTGGGAGGAGTGGCAGGCCGTGCCACAGGGGGCACCAGCGCCCAGGCCCCCCGACCCCGACAGACCACAGCCAGCCGAGCCGAAGGGACCCAGGGACAGCGCCCCCAGCGGCAGCCCAGACACAGCTCCCAGCGTGGAAGACCCCCCTGAGGAAACACTGGAGTTAAAGCTAAAACTAAAAACATAAGATAGGATAAAAACATTGAAAAAATTAGTTAATAGAATAAACAGTTTAAAAAGATAAAAATATGTAAGATAATAAATAAAATAAGTAAAACAAGTAAAATTATTTAAGGTTAATAACATCTTTAAAAGCAAGATAGAAGCAGAAAAATAAGATAGAACCATAAGAAGAATTTAAGATCTAGTTAAAAGCCTGACTAAAAAGGTGTGTTTTTAACCTTCCCTTAAAAATATCAACTGTCTCTGCGGCCCTGAGGCTCTCCGGCAGGCTGTTCCACAGGTGGGGGCCATAATAGCTAAATGCCGCCTCACCATGGGTTTTGGTTCTGGGTTTTGGTATGGATAAAAGGCCGGTGCCGGAGGACCTCAGGGTCCGCGAGGGTTGATATGGTAAAAGCAGGTCAGATAAATAAGAGGGCGCAAGGCCGTTAAGACATTTAAAAACTATTAAAAGGACCTTAAAATCGATCCTGAAGCATACGGGGAGCCAATGCAGCGACTCTAAAACTGGTGTAATATGCTCCCGCCCTCTGGTCCTCGTCAGCACTCGTGCGGCTGAGTTCTGTCCAGTCCAGAGTTTCAGCTGGGACTGGTTCAAGCTCCTGTACGATCTTTATTTTTCTTTTAGTGATTGATTTTGATATGTTTTTTTTTTTAAATAATTATACAAAATGGGGTGTTATATTTTCGTTTTTGATGAATACGATTATGTAATCCAACTAGACTCACATGCTGATTACATCTGTAATGTTTCAATGATATTTTTTTAATACTCACCACACTCCTGATTCCTGTCTTATTAACTAATAAACAAAGTGCACTCATGAGAAGAAGCCGTGTTTATATTTTCAAACTAAAATGCTGTGGAGATGATTCCCTTCCTTTTTCTCACCTCCTTAACTGATGAACATTACCGTCCACAGACTCCCACCACTGGCTCGGCTACAAACGCAGAGCCGTCGGTGTCTTCCTCTACTTTATAATACGAGAGAATTCTGTAAATACCAGGATGTCAATTCCCATGATTCAGCCCCGGCTTTTAACGTCTGTTGCTATATTCCTCACGCTCTTCCTTTCATTCCCTTTCGTTTACCCCCCTCTGGCACTAAAGCAGAAGAAAGGTTTATTCCACCAGAGCTCATTAAAGGCAGACAGCTGACTTTCACACCTGTCTCAACATGTATGTCTCTATACGTTTATCTGCACATATATGTGTGTGTGTGCATGTGTGTGCGGTGTTGGAAGCAGGGAATTACAGCTTTCTGAATATGCATTAGTATGGCTGTGTCACCGCTTCAGTCCGCGACTTACATCCTCTTTGCTCATTCATCCTCAGCTCTAAATCTGCTCTGATGTGCCGGCTGCAGAGGATGTAATGTGACTGGTGGCACAGTGGTGGCCGTCACAGCCCTTCACCTTTCATGAATCAAGCCCCTCTCATTTTTTTCTCTCCACCCCACTAATATTGTACAGTAAACGTCACATGGGCAGATAGACTGGAAGACAAGTCTCATAGCTCTGTGTTAACTGGTTGCCAGATCATCCGTCAGCAGCCGTTGGACAGTTGAGAGCAAATATAGAGGTTTTGAAATGAGATGCTTCAGGGCAGCGCAGGGACTTCTTTTTCAGCTTCGACTCTCCACACTTCACCGTCTTTAAGCTCATAACTCAACACAACCATTTCTACATGTGACTTCCTGCCTGAGCAGAGCCATCAATTTCATCAATCATAAACCTGCCACTGTCAAATAACTGAAGTTCATTGGTCTGACTGGTTGGTCTTATCATATAAAAAGTGGGGAGAGCAGTCATTACTTGTCCATCCCTGACCAAGCTGCACAAGGTGTGCACCCCTGGTTTAAAAAAAACCCAACAACTTAAACTGACACTTTTTATTATAAGCAGACAAATAAAAATATACTGGATCAAGGCAGATAGCTTCTTTTTTTTTCTTTTTCTTTTTTACCAGTCCATACAAGAAACGTCCAAGCCAGTGTTTTCATTTCACTTTGCTGTTCCCCGAAAACTGGGGAACCAATCACAAACGTGTTTTTTTTTACATATTGATGACAGAGAAAATATGTATATCTAGCAGCTTTTGTTTACATGGCTGTCAAATAGAATATAATAATCTAGCATAAAACAATGTAACTTCAAATAATCTCCACTAAAACAAACCAATACACACACAGCCATCATCAAACAAGAAAGTGTATAAATAAAAAATGAATAGACACCAGACATTCTCAGATTTCCTTTGTAAAAATGGCAGAGGTCCCTTAGACGCCATCACTCCTGCAAAACTACAACAACCACATTTGTGGTCGCTACATAATCTGAATAGTTGCTCAATTTGTTTGAGGTCCATCCAATTATGTACAGAGGCATTTTGATTTACGTCTGTTGGTCACACCTCTAGGAAGTCGGAGGTGAATCCACCTTCCCCAGACCAAATGAGACTGAGATACGGTCTGGTGTTAGCCAGGATATGCATGAATAGATAATTAGATAGAAACTGTCCTACCATGAAGGACGTGGCAATAGTTTTTAAAATTACAGTATCATCTTGTGTATAATTGGATTCTATAGCTTTTGTTCAAGCTAACATAAAACGGTGGATGTTACAGTTTGCAGCACTCACAGACAACCTCAGTAACAAGTCATGAACGCCATGTCTGACTATCTATCGCTAAAACGCATCTAATTCATAACCATCATCTTAATTGTAGGTAATTGTGGCCTAAACATGTCTATGCTCACATCATGTGACCTTCCAGTGCATTGAATATATTTCAATACTCTGTTCCTGTCCTCCCTCATTACCCATCTGTAAAATTGCTTGCAGACAGTAGCGCTCTCCTGGGTGCACCATTTTCCCCTCTTCAAGATGAACTCAGCAGCCGAGCACTCAGAGCTCTGTTCTTTATGGTTATTACCAACAACTGTCCTCACCGGGAAAATCACATCAGTCATTTGTTCAAGAGCTGTTAACAAAAGGAAATGAAGGACAAGAAGGAAAAGAAAAAAGAAAAACTCTTCTTGGTGCTGTGTGAATTGCTTCTGACCTCTCTCGAGCAAAGGCCAAAGTACACCCAGCTGCCAGTTTATTAAGTACATGTGCAATAAGTCAACACTTCATTAAGTTTAAAAAGGTCCTGATTCAACTCTATCTTCATTTTAGAGGATGTGGTTTAAAATCAACTGCACTTAAAGGGATAGTTCAACATTTTGGCAAATTGGCTCATTGCCATAATCCCTATAGTCATAGCAGTAGGTTCGTTACCTTTAATTGTTGGTGCAAGCTATGTTTAGAACGGCGGAGCAGAGCCGTGAGCTGCTCAGAGCTACACTACAAAGGCTCATGGGATTTCTTGGTTTCCCTGTTTTCAAGTCAAATGCAGAGACTTCTTGCTGAAAAACTGCCCCTGAAGGCAACGCGCATCAGCTGTTTTGCATGAATTTACCTCTAAAACAACTCTGTCTCGTAACGGTCCGTTATTATCTCATAGCGTGGTGAATGTGCAGGTCACAACTTGTCCACCAGAGCGTTTTGGAGTTGTTGGATTGTGTATTTGATGAGTTTGATGAGGAATAGTGAAAATATACGCACATCCCTTGCTTGGGGTGCTGGGCCAAATGGACAGTAGAAAATAGAAAAAATTGATGAGGGAAACCAAGAAATCCCATTAGCCTCCGTAGCATAGCTCTGAGCAACTCGCGGCTCTGCTCCGCTGTTCTAAAAATAGCTTGCACCGACAATTAAAGGTAACAAACCTACTGCTATGACTATAGGCCCATTGGCAATGGGCCAATTTGCCAAATTGTTGAACTATCCCTTTTAATCATATTTTTCTAGAAGCCACCTTCCATACATACAGTGGACGAGATAATAGATCGATCAAGGACCACCAGGAACCAGCAGGAGGACCTCAACGCCATTAAATTGGCAGAAAACATCAAAGTTTCATCTCCTTCATCACGTTTAGTCTTCCAACCAATAGACAAAGTTGTTGGTGAGCAGGGAAATAAAGCAGAAAATGACAGAGAGCTTGAGATGAGATTCACAGGAAAAAGTTATTTTTGCAACAACAAATCACAAAAGTAATGAGCGGAAAAATGTTGATTTATCTCCAGAGTGAAAGGTGCCTGTTCGCTCAGAGAGCAGGATTAGCTGTGGTGGTGTAATAAACTTCAAGAATGAGACTGTGAAACTGAAGGTCAGAGAGCTCACGCTGCTGCTGTTTACTGAGCGCTGCTACGAGGAGAAGACTGATGGCTTCGGCTGGAAAATGTGTCACATTGATGATGTTTTTTAAAATAATTTTCCAGAGAAAATTAACTCTGATCCTTTGCAGCTGATCGATAACACTGATTAAATACAGTATTGATATAGTTCGTCAGGAGTGAAGCTCTGTCTGTTTACACTGCAGGCATCTATAATTTGACTTTCTGCATTGATATCATGCATCTACATGTTAATGTGAAAGTGAATTTAAAAAAAAACAGTATGTAATTGAGTGTGACTTTTCTCCTGAGCTCTGCAGCGGCGAGGAACATGATTTTATTTTTTTATGCTAACGACATTAATAATGTGAGCGAGTTTCTGTGCTTTGAAGTTAAACTCATGCTGTCAGTCGATATTTTTGAACACGGGTCATTTCCTCCTACCTGTGGAGCTGGCTCTGTGTGTGTGTGTGCGTGTGTTATTTCTCACTATATACGTATGTGTCACATTAGCGACCAGTATCATTAATGAACTGCTGGCATGTGGTTGAAAAATTAAAAGTATGTAATTTAAAGGGATAGTTCACCCAAAATTGAAACTATCTACTCAATATCTACTCACCCTCATGTTGACTAAGGGCTGGGAGAAGTTTCAGAGTCCTCCGTGGCTTCTCAGAGTTACAGGGGGTCTCGGCGTAGCAGTGCATGTCCATATAACGGTTGCAAATGGATACCAACTGTCTTCGTAACAAAAAGACACACCAAAAAACATCCATATACCTCCATGCTGCTCATATGTAATGTCCGTCTTGTATTGAAGCCCCAAAATGCAAAATTGGCCCGAAAAAAATTGAATAAGTCTATATTTCAAGCTTGTTTTGTAGCGGAAGCTTCTCGAAGCTCTTCTTCCCGGTTCGTCCAAATTTGACGAACTGGGAATTTCGCATTTCGGGGCTTCAATACAAGACGGATATTACATACGAGCAGCATGGAGGTATTTGGATGTTTTTTGGTGTGTCTTTTTGTTACGAAGACAGTTGGTATCCATTTGCAACCGTTATATGGACATGCACTGCTACGCCGAGACCCCCTGTAACTCAGAGAAGCCACGGAGGACTCTGAAACTTCTCCCAGCCCTTAGTTGACATGAGGGTGAGTAGATAATGAGTGAAATTTCAATTTTGGGTGAACTATCCCTTTAAGGACACCATTTAATATTTAAAAAGTAATCTCATATATAGAGAGGAACTGCTTTTATTTTGAAATAGTAAACATGTCCATACATATTCTATGATGTTGTAGAAACATGTTTTCTAACCCAACGTTGCACTTGCATCGTTGATTATAAACAGAAAAAATCCATTTATAAGAGTCTCAGCTCCCGTCAACGTCTTCAATCAAAGTCTGGTTCTTTGCTTCTTCATAGACCAGAGCTAAACGGCAGCGCATCCTCTGCACCACTGAGCGGGTGATTGGCCATCAAACGGCTTCCATGACGGAGCTGCGTGATGCAGACAACTGGCAGAACTGCTGTCAGTTCAGCGCACCGAGGGAAACCTGTTCAGGAAACGAACCCCTGGGAGATGTTACAGGACGATAATCTGCTGCCTCCCCAAGAGCTGTCAACCAAGCAAAAATAAATTATAGCTGCTAAGCCTTTACCTCCATCCATCCACCCATCCATCCATCCATCCATCCACAGCTGCGATTGGGAACTGATGGGAAAGCCCAAACTGTTGCTGAGCTCCTGCTGGTCCATCCAATTTATTTCAAGAGTTGTTGTTTTTTTTTTTTGCACTGATGTTCTCAGGTCTGAGGGAGCTTGTGGTCAGGCTCTGCACTGTTACTTAACAATACTACAGAGACAGGATATGATCCTTTGTCTACAGTAGTCCTGCGTTGATGTGTCAAATCATGACAAAAAGACAAAAAAGTTTCAGGAAATCTTATCAAGAGATTTTAATCTTCTTCCATCGAGCTGTCAAAAAAGTAAAACAACAGCGGTTTATTCTACAGTTTGATTGCCAAAGACAAGAATAAAACATGATTCAGCAGCTTTTAAGCTCTGAGTCATTTTAATTAGATCCACTGGAATATTCTCCTACCCTGCACATCTATCACTGACAACAGAAAAACCTGCATCAGATCTGGATTGTCTCCCATTTCATCAGTGTACCTCTTGTGATCATGTGACTATTGCCTGTGATCTCTCAGTAACAAAGTAGTCGGGGAGCCACAGGCTCAAAAGCTCAAGGAAATGGGTTGAACCTGACATCGTCCGTTATACTTTTTATTTGTGTTTTTTCTGTTAACTTTGACACTAAGGAACAATAATTGAGGGGTCTGCTCTGCCGGAAATATCGCGAAAAAAAATTGTGGCCATTTCACTGTATGCACCCTTTATTTTTCGACAGGAAATTGTAAAAAATGATTTTTTTCTTCAAATCCTCAGTGGGCTGGGTAGGCTGTCAATGAATGCATTTCAAATACACAGAACACATGTGGTGACAACATCCACTGAAAAAATAACTCTTAAAACACATTTCTACATGATTTTGTATCAATTTTATGGAAAAAAAATAGGCGTTTTCTCACTTTTTCCCAATATTTTCATCTTTACTTCATTGGCAATCAACTATGGGTCCAGGTTATGACATCAGTCAATGTGTCATCATTTTCAGCAAACAGTATACTCATTCCAGTGAAAAAATTATAAAAATCCAACCAAAATCATTGGTTCTATGATAATTTCACTACTAGCTGGCAATCAACAGGCTCAGAGCCTCAATAGAATTTTAGGCTAGGCCTACTCTCGAAATTCCAAAAGACATACTGGATGTTTAGCATCATGGTACACTCACAAACACCAGCTTAGTATTTGAATGAGTTTGAAACAACCAACAGTTACCAGTGTTTCTAGTTTAGCTGTTAGTTGAAATTCAACTCCCGTGGGAAACCCCCTAAAAAAAGTAGTTGGGGTACCTGTAACCAGACTTTCAAAAATTCCGAAATTTTTAATTTGGCATTAAGTAACTTGTGAGGGGTCAAACTAGGGGTTTTTCACGATTCTGAGTTGATTGCAAGCATTAGCTTTTCATCCAAAATACTCCTTGGTGTAAAAAAAAAACAGCCACACCCACTTTTCCTGTTCATCGGAAAGGAACAACCCCCTCCCCCCACCAATAGAATGTATTAGAAGTTATTCCTTATTATGACACAGGTTGTCTGTCACATATCACTACTAAATACTCAATATAATATAACTTATATTCTACCCTTTTTTCTTTGTAGGACATTATACAGACCCTCCAGGATTTTGCAATGTCGTAAAATTTCTTAAAAAATTACAATAGGCTAAATGTAATTTATTAAATGGATCGGGAGCAAGTGAACGAAAGAGAAAAGACACTGGACATGCACTGGATTTCACATACCAGCAAAAACTGAAACAAGTTTGCTAGAAATGAAGAGAGGACACAAAAAACACATAGTGCTGTCAGGTAGCCTACCAGCTTTTGTTGTGGGGTGTATACATCTTTGCATCAACTAATAGAGTGCTAAAGATTTTGTAATCTAAGTAATATAATTAACCTTACTTTAATGTTATGAGTTAAAAACTCATAACATGTGTGCTGATGTATGTTGAGCACTGTACAGATATCTACAGGACCCTCAACCTCAACCCTCAAGCTTGTGTTTGTCCTGTTTGTCGCCTCCTTCTACGATTTTCCACAAGTTGCCACACGAGTTTACCCGAGCCAGGAAAACAAATTTGATTGGTCGTTATTGAGCGGGCGGGATATTCAATGTTTGGGGCAAGACCGAGCTCGGTGTGTGTGTGTTGTCTCAGACGTTTGATTGACGGATAATGGATCCAATAGCATTGGCTGATGAATCGTGAGCAGCGTGACGCATAACCCGTGCGTCTGCATTATCCAATGCGGAAAAAAACTACCACACTTTCATCCCAGATTTACTCGAAAATAGAATTTTGCACAAAGTTTGGGCTACATCGTCTGATAGATGAGTTATTATACTAATGTTAGGACCAACAGTGGGCTCAAATTCATTTTTCTTTTCTGTACAGCTTTAAGGGCTATTTTGTGACTTAGAAATGGGACACCCCTTAAATGCCGATACCCCTAAAATAAGAAAATAAATGTCATGTAACAATGAGATAAATACTCCATAAAATGGCCCAGGACTTAGATAATACAATGGTTTTCGTAATATTCATATCTCTATTAACTCATTGGCTGCCATTGACGTCTATAGACGTCAATCTAATTACAACCGTTCACTGCCATTGACGTCTATAGACGTCAATTGCGTTTTTCAACGGGAAGGGCTGGAGGACGGTCTGGCGGAGCTTGTCCATCAATATCAGGCTTGTAAACTAGTGTAATGACGTGTAGTTGCCCTGTAGGCCCTGTAGGGGGCAGTGCCCTCTTTGGATGAGAGATCAGCATTGATTATGAGAAGAAGAAGCGAGATGACAAGAGATATGCTAAAGAAACTTATGCACGGAGCCTATGTGTTCCGCACGTCGGCACATTATGTACCGTGTGTGTCGCGGTAGTTCGGAGAGGAAGAGGGTCGCGATCGTGAGAAAATGACGGAGATCATTGAAAAAGACACCGACGCTGGACATCGGCGATCAAGCCGGGCCGAGTGGTGAGAATCAGCAGCTGACGGTGCGTCACCACAGACCAGAGCCCAGCTCAACTGATGGCTCGGTGGACGTGACCCGAGCGATTCCGTCCGGATCAACCAGGAGCAGCAGAGACTCGTCCCCACGCTCCAGAAAGACATGAAGGTAATAATATAATACATCAATGGTAAAAATAATAAAATAAACTAACTTGCTAGCGAGCTAACTTTTACTGCTTAGAGAAGGGCGGATCGCTTTGATCGGAAATGTTAAAAAAAAAAAACTCCACATCACACTTGACTACATCTATAAGAGATGTATTTTTATGGTAATTCTATATATTTCTATAATTTACAGGTGGTGGATCGAGCAGTGGTCGACCATGGGGCAGAGGTCATGTGACAGCTACAAACGTACAAAAAAGTTAATGCATTTTTACTGATATTTGTAAATAAATTATTATTTTGCCATCAAAAGTCCTTTCTCAGTGTTGTTTTTGTTGTTTTATAGAAGGAGAACACTGTTCAGATGTGAGAGGTGTCACTAAAGCAAAAAAATATCAACGTCAAAGTCACTGTTCTGCTTGACATGTTTCTTTCCACAAAAAGCTTGTTTTCTCAGTGTTTTGGTCAAAAACTGCTGTTTTTGGCGAAACCAGCCTACGTTCTACTGCTGTTTACAAAAGAACGGAAAAAGGTAGAAACAAACTTTTTTTTCCTATTGAACAAAGAGAGTCTACTCTTTCTCTTGGTAGTTTCGGTGTTTATATAGTCATAGAACACAATATTCTGTGGGTCTTATAAGATCGTTCAAAATGCTCTAAAACGGCTGGCAGTATGGGCGTCTCTTTTCTGATAATGGCTGGCAGCCAATGAGTTAACAAAGAAAATACTGCATTCTGGATAGCCCTTGCTCCCAAGGGTGGTGTCGGAAAATCTCAATATTGAGGGCTATACAGCCCTTAAACTTGCACTTAATTTTTCTGAGAATCAGGACAGCACTAGCACTAGCAGGAGCGCACATTTTTGAGATTGAGGGTTAAGATTGAGGGTTAAAAAAGAGAGGAATTGGAATTCACCCAAAATTTGTCCAGTCCCATTGGTGTGAGTAAGGGAGGATCAGAAAGTGGAATAGATTTAGTAATGAGGAAAGTCACTGTCAGCTACACATCTGTCAGCAGGTCAGCTCCATGCAGGCACTACACAAACTTTATTTTGTAATGTAAACAGTGACATGCCAGGTAGAACAACTGTAAAACACCTGGGGCTGGCAATCCAGTAAAGAGCAACATTGACTCCTGACATATGAGCAGCACACATGTCCAGAACAGGAATATGATTTTGAACAGCTAGCATACAATCTTCTCAATAAAAATAAAATATGAATATAATGAATGAAAATAATATTAACTACGTTATTTCATTAATGATGCCTTCAAGCAAAATGAGAATATATCAGGTATGATAAAGTTGGTGAAACCTTATTGTGGTTCCAGAAAAAGAGAGCTCTCTGTTTCGGCTCCGAGCTGCTGGAGCAGTGGCGTGCACAGACTTTTTGAAGGGCAGGGGCGAAAAGGAAAAAAAAGGGCACATAATAGCGCATCCTCACCACTGAAGAGGGCACTTTAGCACACGTTTTGGCTCCTAGAGGGCACTTTAGCACACGTTTTGGCTCCTAGAGGGCACTTTAGCACACGTTTTGCCCCCCATGAGGCCACTTTAGCACACGTTTTGGCTCCTAGAGAGCACTTTAGCACATGTTCTGGCTGCCATGAGGGCACTTGAGAACGCGTTTTGGCTCCTAGAGGGCACGTAAAATTAAGTTTTTGGCACACAACACATGGGAACGAAAAACGTAAAATTACGTGGTTGGCACTCAATGAGTTAAATGTTTGGAAGGAACCTGTACCAATGAGCTGTACTGGAAGCAAATTCCACCAGCCTGGCTGTGTGGTCATTAAAAAGAATCAATCAATCAACTGCACACATCCTCTCTAAGACCATGCATAGGCCTTAGCCATAGCTAGATAGCTATTGGGGCAGTCAGCGAGCATTTAAGAAAATTAAATGATCATCAGATGCAGTTTGGGGTGTGTAACACATACATAGAGTTGGCTAATGAGCCATGATATTTACTGTTAGCCAACTAACAATTAAGCTAAGTTGACAATAGGTTTCTTATGCATGTTATCAATGTAGTGGCATGAAAAACGTCAAGTTCTTCAAAAAAGATGTAGATAATGTATCAGACGTAAAAAGTTGTATATTGTCAACCAACTAACTACCACTAAGCAACATTTAGGCCTATTTACCATGGCAAATAATAAAAAAAGAAACCAATAAAGCAACTTTTTAATTTACATGTATACCCAGCAGTGAGAAGGGTGTGTGTGTGTGCATTTCAGCTTTTACTGGTATGTGAAATCTGGTGTGCACCCAGTGTTTTTTTCTCTCTCACACTCCCAATCCGCATAATAGCTTAATATATGAAAACAATAATTAAAAATTATTATTAATTAAAAAAAAAAAAATCACAGCTATTGACAACATCATTAATTCCTGTGACCATAACTAGCCACAGCGGTCTATGATAGCAAATTTGCAGAGAGGTTGTGGTGATAAATTGCGTGGCGGATGAGAATACATGAGGACTGGTTGAATTTGCGTTAATAGTTGCAATTAAAACATTGTAAAAATCCTGGAGGGTCCTACCAAGAAAAAGGGGTAGAATGTAAGTTACATTATATTGAGTATATGTGACATTAAAGACAACCTGTGTTATGCTAAGGAATAACTTCTAATACATTCTATTGGTGGGGGGAGGGGGTTGTTCCTTTCCGATGAACAGGAAAAGTGGGTGTGGCTGTTTTTTTTTTACACCAAGGAGTGTTTTGGATGAAAAGCTAATGCTTGCAATCAACTCAGAATCGTGAAAAACCCCTAGTTTGACCCCTCACAAGTTACTTAATGCCAAATTAAAAATTTCGGAATTTTTGAAAGTCTGGTTACAGGTACCCCAACTACTTTTTTTAGGGGGTTTCCCACGGGAGTTGAATTTCAACTAACAGCTAAACTAGAAACACTGGTAACTGTTGGTTGTTTCAAACTCATTCAAATACTAAGCTGGTGTTTGTGAGTGTACCATGATGCTAAACATCCAGTATGTCTTTTGGAATTTCGAGAGTAGGCCTAGCCTAAAATTCTATTGAGGCTCTGAGCCTGTTGATTGCCAGCTAGTAGTGAAATTATCATAGAACCAATGATTTTGGTTGGATTTTTATAATTTTTTCACTGGAATGAGTATACTGTTTGCTGAAAATGATGACACATTGACTGATGTCATAACCTGGACCCATAGTTGATTGCCAATGAAGTAAAGATGAAAATATTGGGAAAAAGTGAGAAAACGCCTATTTTTTTCCCCATAAAATTGATACAAAATCATGTAGAAATGTGTTTTAAGAGTTATTTTTTCAGTGGATGTTGTCACCACATGTGTTCTGTGTATTTGAAATGCATTCATTGACAGCCTACCCAGCCCACTGAGGATTTGAAGAAAAAAATCATTTTTTACAATTTCCTGTCGAAAAATAAAGGGTGCATACAGTGAAATGGCCACAATTTTTTTTCGCGATATTTCCGGCAGAGCAGACCCCTCAATTATTGTTCCTTAGTGTCAAAGTTAACAGAAAAAACACAAATAAAAAGTATAACGGATGATGTCAGGTTCAACCCATTTTTGAGCCTGTGGCTCCCCGACTAAAGGTGGAAGTAGAATGATGTTGTGCCACCACAGAGGCTTCATCATCACAGAAGGTTGATGCCAGAAAACACAGGGGGAAAAGGACCCAGATGCTGATAACAGAGACAGATTCAGTGATTTAATACACAATGACAAAACAAAAGGCTTTCAGGACGTTGCAGGCAGGCGAAGGGTTAAAACTGGAAAATGAATTCAGTTAGGAGCAAACAGGAAATAAGGGTCCAAAATGTCCTAAAATGAGTGTCTGCTAAGTGTGATATCAGCTACTAAATGGACCTTGAGATTGAACTTTTAAAACTCAACAACATCAACGAAAGTGAGGTAGCCTACTCTAATTGTAGAGGGTGCAGTTTAGGAAATTACCAATTTTGTCATTTATTTGAAAAGAAAAAAGAAGCAAAAAACAGAGAACACCCGAATCTAATCTAAAATAACTATAAAACCTTACAGCCCACAACAAAGCGGGTTCACATAGGCTATATCCTGTATAGATCATAACTGACTTATTAACTCAAGTCAATAAATGACATGTTATCCAAAAATAATTAGGCTTGGCTCTGACAGAGTATGGCAGTAATATTATAACTCCTATCGCCAAGGAAAATATAATTAAACTGGGCTACTTAATGTTACTGAAAGGTTGATAAATTATTTCAGTCCATCCTCTGAGCTTTTTTCAAAATGAGGAACAACAGGTGAAAAAATAAATAAAACAATAGAGCATGAGTTTTTGCCTTCAATAACAAAACAGGCCGATGTTGAGAAGCTTATGTTTACAATGTGTTATAATAGGCTACCAGGATTATCTAACTAAGACCTGTTCAAGGTGCTCTTATGGTAAAAGTAGCCTATCACCTGGAGACAGTCCACAACCAACTTGTAGAGCTTGTCTTTGTTAGCATGCTAGCCCCAGCTAATTAGAAATTCATAGTCATCATCAGGATGGTCATCAGAAGTGCATTATTAAGATGATTAGTGGTGCTTTTCAATTGTACTCCAAATTCAAATCTTAATCCTGAACGCACCCTAGATCTCAGACTTGGGAAATGGGACAAATCCCACAAGCCCCGACATAAGAATTCAAGATGGCTGCTACTCGCCAATCATAAACAGTAGTGAACACTCTGCGATTTTACCGTTTATTTTATTTCCCTTGTAATTCTTTCACAATAGAGTCAGCCATGCACATAACACTGTTTAATATGTATCTCCAGACATTTCTCTACTTGTTATCAAAAAGTAGAAAAACACGCACATCCCAAAAAATTGTAAGCCTGGGTGCTGGACTAGAAGGTAAATACTCAATGAAAAGAAAGGGAAGTCCGCACACCAGAGATGGCTCCCATGCAGCTTTTTCAAAATGTTGTCAATAGTTGGCAACGAAATCCAACATTTACAAGTATGATTGTTATGTTTTTGTTTTTGTGCTTTTTTTAATTTCAACCAGAAAAGCACTCAACTTGGAGGTGTCTTTCTGAGCTCTTACTTCCAGCATAATGGAACGCACTATAATGTGGAAATCTGTCATTATTGATATTGCAAATGAGTGGAAGGGTCAGTCCACTGTTATCGTTGTTATTTGCAGCATTTGTTACCCTGCAGACAACCATAACATCCATGAGCTTTACCTCAAGGACTCACATGCGCACATCCCTCCTTCCTCACCCCCTCCTCCAGCTCAGGTTCCACAGCCCTCATACACTTGAACAAATTATGTCCAGAGCAGACCCATTGGGAATATCGAGTCACATCTCTCGAGCTCAGAATCTGAAATGTACTCGGCCCAGGGCCCCATCTGACCCGTCCTTCATTTGTATGATGATGTTGAGTTTAATTAATTTCATTCTGAATGTGTCACAACCGGCTGAGCTCAGTGTCGGTCCCTCTGGTCCGGGGCCTTTTTCCTCTCCTCGCAGCCTCCCTGCAGACCGGCTCGACTGTCTCATCCTGGATCAACCTCCTCTCGTGCCTTGTGAGAAACGTTGCACTTGAGACTCTTCTCTCTCTTACACAGATTTTTCAGCATCTTCTCTCCCAGTAGCTCACTGACAGTTTCTCTGTTAGCTTCCATCGACTCTGACACCAACAGTCGTTATGAGTCAGAGGAGACTCACTTTAGAGCCTCATAGAGAGGTTGACTGAATCGACTATAAAACTTCTCTCCTCTCCCTCTCTCTCTCTCCCATCTGTCTTTTCTGCCCTTGTTTCTTTAAACTTTTCCTCACCTGTTTTTTTTTGTGTGTGTGTGTGTGTCTTCTACTATCACACCCACAGATCCCCACACATATAGGCTACACACACACACACACACACACTGAATCTGATCAAAAGCTCCTTTTTAATCCTGCACAGGGCCTGGAGCTGAAGCACTGAGGTGAGTGTTTACATTAAGACAATGACAGTGAGGATTACAATAATTAATCTGAAGTGCACACGCTGAATGCCAATTCATACACGCATGATAATGCATGATAATATTTATTTACTCTGTGCATATAAACTAGCAGAAAATTCTCCAGGAAGCTTCTTGTATAGAGCTTTAAGGAGTCGTTAAAGCTGCAGAACTCAGCACGTTTTTTAATGAACAAAGAGTAAGATGATTAGTTTAAATTTGTGACAAAACCTATAGAGACTTATCACCTGCTCTTTCACCTCTACTGTGCGTGTTAGTGATTTTCAGCTCATTATTTACATTTAATGGCTGCAGCTTCATTGTTTTTGTTTCAGTGTCAGGATCATTGAAGCTGTTTACAGCAGCAGCAGCAAGAAAAAGCTCCATAAACTCACAGTGCACTTTCCTGTCCAGGGCCAAAAGGTAGTAAAGTTTATTGACCAGCAGGTGAACATAGTGCAGCATTGAACTGAGCCAAACATTTATCTACTTAAAGGAGCTATTTGTAAGTTTTGCTCTTGCTACAGCATTAGCATTAGCAGCTGTTGACGCACCAGTCAAGAAGAAAGGTTGCAAGTTCAGCATCATGTTCTTTTTCTCAGATTTCATTCAAAGTAAACAAGAAAAAAAATTTTTTTTATCTCTTTCAGCACCCAAACCAGCTAGCTACTTGTTTCAATAGCGACTCACTGCAGCCTCCAATCTGCCTTGAAGATGTGCTGTTGCGTCAATGGTGGTGTAAAGCATTGGTCAACCAACTCCTTTAAAGTCACTTACTCTGAGTAATTCAGTAAGCAAAATGTTTTCAAATGTTGTTTTGCTTTTTCAGTGGGTTAAAGTTTTAAGTTTTCTCACATAGTTAAAGCAGAAGTAAGCAATCCGGTCGTTTTTGGCTAGCTTCTTGTCAGCCGATGGAGTTAGCAGTCCCCGCCCTCGTCCCTACGTCATCACATTCACGCGCATCCCTTGGCTGCACACACAGAGAGGACCGCCCCTTTATGCCGTTCTCTCTCCTCATTGGATAAAGGTTGTAGGTTACAAGGAAAGTTTTCTCCTCGGCTTAGGCTACAGCAGAGCAGAGTGACTGACAGACCCGTGTTTCGGACCAAACACTCTATATAAGTGATTGCTGTCGGAAGATATGACTATTTAAAGCAGATATCAGTGGAATGTTTTTGTTAATATAAGTCCTAAATAGTCCTATTTTCCGTCAGCAATCACTTACATGAAGTATTTCAGCCTAAACACGAGTCTCTCCGTCACTCTGCTCTGCTGTAACCCGAGGAGAAAATTTTCCTTGTGGGATACAAGTGTTATCCAATGAGGGGAGAGAACGGCATGAAGGGCTGTGTGTGCAGCCAAGGGATGCGCGTGAATGTGGTGATGTAGCACGAGGACCAATTGATGCCTGACAAGGGCGGGGGCTGCTAACTCATGGTGCGTTCAAGGAAACTCGTACTTTGTGTTTTTCCTTCCTGTGAAGTCATACCAGTTCGATCTGGTACGAGTTCACGGGTCGGAAGTTACAAGTGGCCGTTATAGGGAACTTTCACAGACAACAGGACGGTAAAAACACGAGCTACGGGTTACCTGGAACGCTACCAAGTCGTAGTTGTGACTTGAAGCTGTAACTTACGGTTTCAAAAGCCTGCCTTGAACACAGCATTAGCCGAAACGGCCGTGCCACTGATATCTGCTTTAAGACTTATATTAACACAAACATTCCACTTACTTCTGCTTTAACATTGAGTGTTTGGTATGAAAATTTGGTTGATGGAGTAGCTACTATGGATATACTGAAGAAAAAGACATTGTGCAGTTTCAATTTGGATCAGAACCCACAGAGCAGTTAGGGGTCAAGTGAAAAAAAAAGAAGAAATCTCTTATCATAAATGAGGCAAACAGGCAGCAATCCAAACAGGCAAGGTAAGGTTGGGCTGAGCGTGAAGAGCGGTGAGCGGACTGGTCCTTAAACACTAAACCTGCTGTAGAGTTGATTATGTGATGTGGAGCAGTTGATTTCGGAGACTGGTGAGAGCTACATCCAGGTGACCAAGACCAGCTCGTCACACAATATGGACACAAATACACAACTGGGGATAAATAAACCCAACAAGGAGGAGTTTGATCAATTGAACATTAGCTCTACTATTTCACTGACTTTCTTTCTGACAGATACTGATTATGTCATGAAGGTTATATAGCTATTAATCTATAGTTGAAAGAAAACAAAAAGAAAATGCATCAGATCAGTAGCATCACTGTAAATATAGTGCAAGTATTTTTTGAGTGTGACTCATACAAGGGACGTTATGTCAGGATATCTCGACCTCTGCTGTTTCAATTTTTGACACTTTTATTCATTCAGTCTCCCCTGACGATGCAGAACTGCATCACAAGGTCGTCCGACATAATCCTTTAAATTTACAGAACATTACAGATAGTGGTTTTGCCTTTTATGTATATTCAACCAAAGCTACATTTGCAGGATATTTATATAATGACTTATTGTTAGACTCAACAGAAAATTTGATAATAAAATGAAACTGCTGAAAGATACAAGAGTGCAATTTTCTAGTCGTCTCAAATGTGTCGTACACAGCCAGACTTCACATTATGCTTTGGAAAATAGTCGGCAATCACTTAAAAGTACACATGATTGGAATTAATGGCCTGCAAAATGTCAAACTACCAGTGATGCTTAATGTTATTCTTTTTGTAATTTCAGTCTGTCTTTCTTGCTTTCCTGAAGAAACTGAGTTTCTCAATGTTGATCAGAGGAACTTTTATATAACAGGGGCTTGTTTGAAGAGACCGAGGGCAATCAACCCTTCCCTCTACCTCTTGGCTGTTCCAACCAAGCATTACATTCAAACACGGCGAGGGAGAAAATGTGCAATTACTTTCACATCATCTCATCGGAGAGGAAAATTGGTGCTGCCAAAGTGTAAAGGGAAAACCCGCTCCTCGTCTCATTGGAAACTCAAAGGGTGCATGTCGCAACAGTGAGACAGATAATCAATCAAACAATGGAAATATGAAAGGAAGAAGAAGGCATATCTGATTTTGCAAATGACTCTAGATTTGACGAGAAAAGAAAAGACAGGCTTAATGAATTTGAGAGAGCGAGCAGGACGGAGTTGGCCGATGTGTGAATGTGAGGTAACACTATTCTGACAACCCGTGAAACACTGTAATCAGCAGCGTTATCCACTTGTTTACTTTTGGGCTGTAATTTGGTGTTGAATTAGTATTATCATCATATCTAAACCCATTTAGCTCATTAGTTTTGGATTATATCAACATGTATTGGATTAGACTGTAGTTGTCTGTTTCTGGCTGTGGACTGCTGATGAAATTGAAATTGCAGATCAGATTTGCTTCAATTTGAGATTTGACTCCGTGGGTGACCAGAAACAACTCTGTGGGTCATGAAAGAACATTTTGACATTTCTGTACTTATTACTTCTCTGCTCTGAAGCCACAGGATGAAAAGACCTGACAGTTTGCTTGTCAATTCAAAGTGAAAATCCAATAAATATTAAGTGTAACGACCAGAATTAAAGCAACAGCACAAGTCCTACAAATCAGGTTGATTGAGTTTAGACAATAAATTGCATCCATGCATGCAAATATTGTACGAGGAGTTCCACAAGGTTCTGTGTTGGGGCCAGTTTCATTCTCCTCGTGCAATATGAATTCAATAGACAATTATTTAAGGAAATATTTTATAATCTTTTATTGTTCTGACAATATGAATTGGTATTGTTATTTCATTGTTATTTCATCAGCATCATCACATTATCTAATGATATAGTTAGTCTTGGTGGCATTGCACTGGCCTCCAGTACCACCATAAGGAATTTCGGCATTATCTTTGATCGGTATATGTTGTTTAATGCCCACATTAATCAAACCTTAAAGGACTGTTTTAAATCAAATAGATATTCAACAGATGCTTTAAGTTATGCACAGGCTGTTGTTGCAATTCCCCATGATCAAGCTGCCACAACAAGTGTCATACGACTTGAACAAAAGAGCTCATACTGCTCTTGTTGAACCACCGCCAAGTTTGGGTTTGGAAAGGTTGGGGTTAACAGTAGACTTCAAACTTTTCTTTTACATAGGAAGTTTAAAGTTATAGTTATATACTCACACTATGGCTTGCCTTGGACAATCCCCTTATGCTGCTGTAGGAAATCTCTTTGCAGACCATGAGAGACAGACACCCCTGAGGTGGGATGCATTCCAGACAACACCAAAAGAATTACTCCTCTTTTAAATGCCAAGGACCACGGCCTTTCCTTCAGCTATAAATTAATTGTGAGGCCGATTGCAGCCAGGGGTAGAGGAGCAGAGGTAATGGTGAGATTCCACAGGCTTCTTTGAAAGCCGGGGCTGCTGCCATGCTTTGACCTTTTCTTTTCTTTTCTTTTCTTTTCTTTGCTTTATTGCCATTCACAAACGTTAACAAGTGATTTTAAATACACAGAACAGAGTAAAATCACCTTGAGATTGGGCTTCATTCCACATATATTTAATAATGGGTCAAAATGACACCATACCAAACCATAGTAAAAGGTGTTCATTTCCTCATACATCTAGGCTTTTTTTTAAGTATATTTTTTAGACAATTCATGCGTTTATCTGATAGTTCAGCTGAGAGGGACAGGAAATGGGGAGCGAGGACTGCAGCCTCTACACATGGGGCGCCTGCTCAAACTACAACCCATACAGTACATTTAGGCTTTTTCAACTGTAGCAGAGCGGTCATATGTTCCAGATATGTCTGATTTTTATATCCCAAAAAAATATGGCTATGATCCCCAACCACCATAGTTCCTCCAACATTTGTAATAACCTTTATTTATTCTCGAGAAACATTGAGGTTACCCTCATTTTCAATGTTGTCGAGTTTACAAGCCATTAAAATATTGACAGTGGTTACAGTCATTTTGAAGTGATTACATAACAATATACAGTACATTTAACAAGAAACAAGAAAGACAGTCATCTGAAACAGTTACAGTACAATTAGAAACACAGCTATCCATGACCAAGGTCCTAAACTCTGTGAGTGAAGGGAGTGCGTCCAATCTCAGAATGTGCTGCAGTGCGTTCCAAGAGCTAGGGGCATCACAACAAAAAGCAGTCTCGCCAATACTCGTATTGACTCGAGGAACTTTGAGTAGCAGTAATTCAGCTGAACGGGTCATGTAAGTGCCTGAGTTCCATTCTAACATATTTGCTATATACAGTGGTAATTTGCCTAAAAGGGTCTTAAAAATATATAAAAGCCAGTGCCTCTTGATTTGTTTGTCAAATCGTTTTTAAAAACACAAGTCACTTGCGGAGTCTTAAAAACAAACCTCATCTTCATCTTCCATTCAAATTCATTCCATGTTTGGCTCCTATACCCCTTTGTGACATCCAGATGCTTTGAGCTATTCTTCACCTTTTAAAAATCCTTCAATCTACATGGAAATACATGCAGAGGAATATCTGTGAGGCAGAACTGAGTCTCGGTGTGGAAAACATGTGCCTGAACACACACATGCTTTTACCCTCACTCTAACACATGAAGAGTCCAATCTTGATTTCAGAGACAAGAGATTCATAGAGCGAGGGCTCCTGACGGGGAACATATTGGCTGTCCCACTCTGGATCCTGAAATCTATCAGATCAGACTAGCACAAAAAAAAACAAAAAAAAAAAAACAGTTGGAGGTCACTGATTGTATCAGCTCAGTCCTTGAGACGTGTGTGCTGTAACCCATGGCGGGGGCGAGTCTTGTGTGTGATTAAGTGGGTACATCTGTGGGTTGCACTCATGCACATGGGATAATGAAGTGCAGACTGTGTAATTAGACGACCACTAATTAATTATAAGGACACACTCCTTCTGTAAGAGTTGGATATACAAGAGTTTGACTTGAATAAATCACTGCAGAAACATACTGTACCATACTGTATTTACACATAGACATACACTCTGATGGATGGTGTGGCTTTTTCTCTGAAAAGACTTTTATAGCCCTGAAGTCATTCAAATGCTGAATGATGTAGCTCCTTGTTTTGTTCTTGGTGTATTGTTTTAACTTGTTTTCAAAAGAAGGAACACAATTTCCCTTATTCCTTGTAAATTGGAGCAGGTTTAATTCAGATCCTCTGTTTTCCCTCAGGTTTTTCTTTCTCATTCAGCCAGCTCGAGCCGAAGAAAGAATGAACAAAAGAAATAAAAATTTAGTGCTCTGATACCAAAAAGAAAAGAAAAGAAACACACACACACACACACACACATTAAAACCAATGTTCAGCTTCCCACATAGAGCTCATTATAAACACAAGTTTCAATTGTCATTTCGTTCAGTTTTTCCCCTCCATTCTTCAATTTTAGCCTCCTGAAACAATCACATAATAGTTTAAATGTTGAAATAAATTTCCAGCTGGTTATCTTCCCGTGAAAACAGCACTTTTCCTTTGGTGCCACATTTTTTCAACTGTGCTGTGTTAAGCAACAGCAGCAGCTTTGTGGTTGAATCAGAAAGCAGCGTAAAACAGTGTGCTCGGTAGTTGCACTGAGAAATACGGTGGTTCAACATTTGAAAATGCTTCAAATCGGTTGCTTTTTCATTTCATTTATGGCCATCAAACAATGAAGTGTAAGCCCCCAGCTGAGCTGAACAGACACAGACTTGGAGCCTCCAGTTATGCCAGGATTCATCTCTGAGTTTTTCAGATTTTAATTTCTAATGAATTGTAAGTTATATATCGTTCCCCTAGATAAATGCACTGATAATTATTGTAAATGCTGATATATGTTCTTGAAAATGTGTCTCTATAGCTGCTGACTGTTAGTATGATAGATACTATGTAATGGTGTTGCATGTAAATGAATGCTCTTATATTATCTGGTGATTGCTCTGTGGGTACCTGCTCAGGGACTTGAAATGGAAATTAGCAAACAGCTAAAATCTGGCATTAATCACCTCCTCTTATTTTGAGATTAATGTTTGTGTGTGTGTGCATGCACAGTGTGTGTGTGTGTGTGTGTGGTCCTTGCTTAATAAACAGAGAAACTAATACCATAAAAGAGCTGACCGCCAAGTGTGGAGGTATTGGGCCATTACTGTGATTAGTGAATGTAGGAAACACACACACAGCACATTAGTTTAATGCTTCATTCACTGCCCCAAACTCTGGGCATCCTTGTATTGCCTTTGCCCCCCACTGTTATTTTTTATATTATAAAGCAGATTATTCTGTAAAACTGAGGCTGCACAAACATTGCAACATTTCTTTTATATTAATTGCATTTTCTTACTAAATTGCTGCTAGAAAACTTCATCTAAAAACTCATCTCCACCTGTCTTCCTAATTTATAAAGACAATAACAGAGGATTGGTCCAAACAAATACAAATACACATCAGGCTTATAAATCGGCTCTATTATATAAAATGAACCTCGATGGGATGAAAATATTTGTGAAACTAAAGTAAGGAAGTAATCTTTAAATGAAAAGGCACATCACTTTAATGGCCTGATTTTCGTTTTACAGGTTTTTTACAAGAGGGAGATGCTGTGAATGGAAATTGCCACTTACTCCCAAATCTAACGTTCAGCTTGCTTTGTCACTTAAAAATCAATCGGCAGCAATGTTCCCCGACGAAACTCGACCTATTCTCAATGAAAATCCCTGAAATAAATGATGTGACCTCACGTGGTGAAGCTAAAATGAACATGTCCATCTGCTCTGTTCTCGTGATTTCAGCAGAGAGTTATGTTTGAATAATCGTCTCTCTGAAAAATGGCACCAGGACAAAAAAAACTGTAAGATCAAACATGAAATGCAACAAGCTGCTGTTACATTTACTGATACAAGATCAGTTCAACCACTGGATGATCTGTGAGAGTGAGTAAAACTTTATTTCCATGTGCAAACAAGACAGAAACTGAGATTGGATTGAAAACTCCTCTGGGGTCTGGACACTGGTTGTTCGGGTTTTGGTTTTTCCCAGCTGTTTCTCTTTCCACTGTCTTTCTGTATGTCGTCTGTCTTTTTCTGTGTGTAAATGTGTTTGTTCGTGTACACGCAGACAGGGCAGACACACCTGCAACTTATCTCCCCTCATTGCCACCCCCAACCACCTGCAGCATAGAGAGCTCTCTCTCCCTCCAATCGCCACCAGTTGGCAAATCCACGTGTGCCCTGCTATTGGCTCCAGTCCTTTTTTGCCTCTCCCAGCCTCTTTCCCATCATCCCCGGGTCTCCCCTTCTGGTTTCATTATGAATTTTCTCTAAACCTGCCTGGGGTTCGATCCGTTTTTGGCCTGACTTTAACACTGGTGGTGATCTGAAGACAGAAAGAGGACAAGCTTTGCAGTGTCTGGATATGAAGATGAGCTCAGGTATGAAGACTGGAGATGGGTGGAAAAGTGGAGGTCCCCAAGGACCACCTGGATAAATTTAGGACAACCTGATTGGCTGCTCTAGATCATGGCAAGATCTGATCTGATTGGTTACCAAACAGCTGGGAGTGAGGAGGGAGGAAAACCAGCGAATAGAAACATATGTTAACCTCACTAAACTTGTGTTACTTCTACCTAAACTGTAATGTATAATGTTGTGTTCAATTGCACTCAGAACTCAAAAAGATCCAGGTCAGAAATCAGACTTCCGAGGTAAATGCCTTTCATTGCACAACCTTGGAAAACATGGCCGGCGGCCACAGTAAGGTGATGTTTGTTTGGATGTCTTTTGAGCATCAAAAAGTACTGCTTAAGTACATCAGCTACATAAGAGAGAGAGAAAAAGAGTGTTTTTTCGTCCCTACTATACGCGCACAGACTTTTTTAAATCACAAATTAACAGAGTGGGAATGGAAATGCCACTGCAAAGTAATTCTACACTTTTAGTAACACAAATGCTAAATTAGACGACACATAACAGTAAAAGTTGAAGAGAAAGTGCGACGCTGCTTGGATCCTACCCGAGTTCAAGGGCCGTTCTATTGCACTTTTCCAAGTTCCGAGTGCAATTGAACGCAGCATGAGACTTTCTTCCTCTGGTGCTAATGGCTGTTACATCACCCCCTCCCTCTGGACGGGCGGTCACCCTCCTCAGAGTGCACTCAGGTTTGTGACTGGGCCAACAGAGACACATATCTGTAAATGAAAGTGTCTCAAGTCTCATTTAGATGAGAGACTCCATCAGGAGACTCATTACTATAACTTACATCGTGTCATTTGGCTCCGTCTCTTTAGTATGTGTCCATAAAGCCAATAGATCTTATCGTCTGTCCCGTCTCTGCAGTTTAGGCAAACTCATTGCTTCACCATATCTGGATGAATGTCTCATTCCTGCATTTAAATAGAAACGACTTTGGTAAAAGAGCCCGTGTTAAATATTTCAGTCCACTTAGACCGAAGATCCGAATGACTGATTTAAACTTTTTAACACACCCGACCATTTTCTTTTATTCTCATTTTGCGCCTTTATTGCAGAGAGTTGAGAGGCGACAGGAAGTTGAGGTGCAACAAGGTCGCCGACCAGACTCAAACTGCAATTCAGCCTCACAGCTGCAGCCTCTTTTTCTCCATATAACTTGTGTTCCAGTTTCATTTAAAGCTGCTTTGACGCCTTTCTTAGGACTTTTATTATTCTTTTCATGCTTTCAAATGTCTGTTATTGCTCTGTGGACAACACAGGGAGTTGATGCAAAACAGACTGAATTGGTCTGAGCTACATGTGAAGATAGACAGAGGTTTACTGAATGAGCGAACATGATAAGAAAGTAAAAGAAGATGTAAAGGCAAAATCTGCCATTTCCAAGGTCAAGAGTGAACTTCTAAGGCCGTTTGTTGTTGCCAGCAGCTCTGATGGTTTGTGTTCAGCTACATACTGTACAAACCAGCGCAAGACTCACATAGTCGCATTATCAAAGTTTCCATGGTTTTCAGGCGTTGTCATAGTTGCGGTAAACGCATGGATCTATTAACGCTGGCTTTTAACACAAATGTCAATTTGTGTGATATCCACTGTTAAAAGCTGCTGTGATGATCCATGCGTTTTACAGATTTTCATTGGGGGAAAAAAAAAAAAAAATCCATGCATTTACCGCGGCTACTGAAACCATGGAAACGTAAACATAACATTCCAAAACCGGCAAAACAGGCTACGTTTTTGACGTTCGGAAAAAGGTGGATATAACAGAAACCTGTAGCTTTACAATGCAGCTTCAGTTTTCACAAACTTCTGCACTCGTGGATGTTTCTTATGAGAAAACATGAAGAGCAGAAAACCCTCACCCACACAGATCAACCCTGCACTTAAATAAAAATGAATTCCTTGAAAGTTAAATTGATTTTCTGACCGTGCGGGAAAAAATGAAGCTATTTCCTCTTGATTTACACTCGGTCTTACAAATTCAAAAACAAACTCTGATACAGATCTGTTTGTAAAAAGAAAAAGCACACGTTCCTAAACAAGCGGCAAAGTAATAAAGCGTCTCCATTGTGGTCTGACTATGATTGACTAATTGATTATTCAAGATGCAGATCTGTTTTCTAAAGTATTTAAAATGCCTTATTGTTGTTGATCAACCTTGGTAAACACAGCACGCACACGCGTCTGTCACTCAACCAGTCGTACGCATCAAGTTCTGTTTACTCCTGAGGGGAAGCTCAACTCATAACAGAACGCCTGTATTACAAACTGGGGCATTGATTTAGAAAGAAAAGATCCACTCACCAGTCGTGTTGACAGCTTCATTGTGTTTAGACTGACAATGTTGCAAAAAAGAAATATGACTATAACTTTGTTGTTGGAAGTATAAGGCTTCTGTAGAAGATTTAAGGCACTGTATTAAATGAAAGACTGAAGCCTAACATTAGCTTTTCATTTCCTGTGATTGTGTTTAGACATCCAAAAGTCATAAAAACTTTATTCTTCTGCACAGTCTGCGTCACCAAACGCTTTTGTTTGTCACTGATCATATTTTCTGCAATTACCCAAAAGCCTATTGAGAAAGCTTATTGACTCTTTGTCTAACGTCGTTCCCTGGCATCACTCTGCTATCTACCAGTGTGTGATCTCTGTCTATCTGTTGTGTTTCATTGCCCTTTAGATAAACTGCTATTTATTAGCTTAATAATAGAAACTCAAGCTCATATTAAACTGCTGTTGACATCTTTATTGTAACTTTCAAAAGTCTAGTTTGTGACTTTGTGTGCAGGACTGTCCCTTCACAGAGGTGTTAGCAGTGCAGCAGTAATGTTGGTATACAGTAAAACTCTAAAACGTTGTCGTTATGCATTATAGAAAGCTGACAACAGTTTTCAATAATGCTGTTTTTCCATTGCAGGTTCTTCCAACACAAACACTATGCAGACATTGGGATGATAAATGACTTACAGTATGGCACAGGGAGGAACATTTCCATATCTTGGAATAGAAAGAGGGAAAGAACAAACCCGTCCCGTGCTGAACTGCTGCAGCAGCGAACGGGCCAGAGGAGAGGAGATTGATGAAATGTCAAATAACAACAGCCTTCAACATCTTAAATTCAAAAGCTCAGATAAACAACATCCATATTCTTCACCATGAGCGAATCCTGTGAACCTGCATCGAAGTAAAAGATGAATTCCCCCCGAAGCTGCAGTGAAACCTGTTTCCATTCATACTATATAGTAATTAATAATCAATCACATACTATTCGCTTGGTGTGTCACAGTTTACAAGTATTGATGATTCCTAAATTAATATTGATGTCATGTCAATAATGGAAATATGGTAATATTGTGTCAGTACGTCGATTCACATTAATTATTACAGATATTATGGTCACAGTGTCTTTGTCTATTTAATTTGTCAAGAAAGAGACAATTTGACGGATCCTATTATTATGATGACACAATAATAATGATTATTATAATGAGTTTTTATTATTGTGTTCTTCCTCCAGTTCCTGTGTACTATTGTGCACAGATTGGAGACCAAAAACACCAAAACCAATGTCCTGTGTCTGTTGTCTGAGATAATTTTTTAAAATAAAGTTTGTTTTGGGGAAATCAACTAAATAATAAAATGCTGCTCCTTCAAATAAGAAATACATTTCCCAAGTTGTAATGTTGTTTCGCACACTGAATATGTGTTTAAACCAGATGTTACGGTTTTCCTGTATCATAATTTCATCTCAAACTTCGGTGGTTACAAAATTTTAGCCAGTAGACTCCACCCATCATACAAAACTCATTATGAAAGCAAGCTGAGAAGGAATTTACTATGGAGCCAAATATTTTTTCTATTTGGAAATCTAAGTTGTAAACTAAAGCTACGTTTTGGTTTTGTAAGCAGAAATATTGAGAGCGTCCTCCTGAAAAAAAAAAACAAGCCAAGAGATTGTTTGCGCAGAAGGTTGTTATGACCCATAGTTATATTTTGTTGTCAGACGACATCTAGTGATCGATTTGTGTGTGACAGAAGCAAAGGGAGACGAGTGGTGTTTTTGAGAGGAGCCGCAGACCACCGCCTCTCCTTAGGTCAGGAATCGACTGTGTCGCTGTCAGAGTTTATAATTTGCTCCTGAATATCCTGGACTTGGCAGTTGTTCCTATTCCAGGCCACTTTGTAATTAATAAATGACCTCTCAGTCAGACGGGGGGGGGCTACACCCACCTCGTCAAACACACACACACACACTTACAGCGAACAGGATAGCTATGTCCTCCATACACCACTGCCGCAATTACTCCACAGTGACAGTGACCCATTGGGAGGAAAGTGAGAAAGTCAAGAGGTGTCACTCTTTAGAGTTTCCTCCAAGAAAGTTTCTCAGACTTTATTTCTCACGTACAGTATTTCCTTTTAACAACAATTTAGGACCGCGGCAGTTTTTAGAAGTGACAGGTCTTTTATTGACACATGGGTCAGAGAGGAGGAGCTCATGCCTTTTCCAGCAACTCCAAAATAAAGGCACTAACCCTTTTTACTGATGTGGAGAAGATCGCCTGGATTTGATCTCCTCTGTGCACTCTGTTCCTGCCTCAGACAAAGTGCCTCCAACGCCTCCAGGTTTTTCTAAATTCAGCTGCTAAAGTGAGATTTTAAGTGATACTGAAAAGCAGAAAACATGTCATTTAGATAGATGAGATTTAACACAAGGCATGAAGCTGTGTTGCACAGAGTTCATAGCTACTTTTAATCTTCAACTCTTGTTAAAAGTTGGGCTTTACATGCACATCGTCATTAAAATAGTTTTCATCAGAAGGAATAGGCCTAGGAGTAAATTACTACACTTCTGTTCTTTTTCTTTTGTTTTGTTTTTCTGTATTCAGGTTCAGTTGTTGAAGGACCACCAGAGATCAGATAATCCCCCGAGGCAAAAACATTAATGTGGCTCCCTTTTATCCCCATTCCCTCTACTGTATGAACCAATAAGTAAGAGGAGTACAGGAAGTGGGTGTGCTAAGTGAGCTGCAGTGCCTCCTTAAAACTGGTAAACAAAAACCCTGTGTAAGAAAAAAGGCTTGAAATTACGATATTTGTCATTACTTCTACTTTATACATCCACTTGTTGAAGTGTCCGTGGGCAAAATACTGATATCAGTGTTTGAATGTGTGTGATTTATAGACAGAAATGTGTGGAACTGTACGGAAGCGTGTGTGAATGGGTGAATGTGATTCATAGTGTAGTGTGAAGCACTTTGAGTGGCCATTGAGACTAGAAAAGCTCTGTATCAGCTGCCAATCTCCTGTTCTACCACATGATTATTGTTTGGTATATTGATCATCACCTACCTGCAGCAGCTATTGACACATGAAGGACGCTGTTAGTCCAGATTTCAAAAGACAAGTCTACATATTTTGAGTAAACAGTCTAGTTCTGTCCATTCCTCTTTCTTTCTCTCTCTATATATACTGTATATGTACATAACTGAATTGCAGCAACCAGAGAAGTTAGCCAGACCCCTGGAGAGAGCACCAAGCTGCTCCACTAAAGTAAGAGTACATAATGATGTAGCTGTAATTACTGCCGCAGTACAGTGACACTTACAGGCCAACAATAGGACGTGTGATTTGATTATAGCTCTTGATTATAAAGTGGCCTTGAAAATTTGGAGTTAGGGCAAAGTGTTAATTTAACAATGTTTGAATGTACTCCCCCCAGAGAGAGAGAAGGAGGGGCATCTTATATAATCAGCAATGAAGTATGTATATGGACAGAACATTTGATCTGAATCTTAGATCCAAGTCTCCTGTATAAAGTGTTTGTTCTCTCACTGTCCTGCTGTTTTATGAACGACATCCTTATGAGATGAATCTCTTTCTTCCTGTGCTCCTAAATGTTGTTCTCTCGCTCTCATCACCTGCAGCTGTGACTGCTTCCCAGCATTCACTGTAACGACGGTCTGATTAGACCTTGAGAGACTCAACTGAAGATGCAGTCGACCTGAACTGACCCAAACACTGGCAGCAGCGATGTGGTGCATCGTCCTACTGACGGTGCCAGCACTTGTTCCTGACTTCCTCCTGCACAAATTAGAGTTAGGCTCGGAATATGGAACCACGTAGGAAAAACTTCTAATTATTTGCCCTGAGTTTTTGTTTTTCTACCAGCTCTTTTGAATGTTTATGCCTCTATCCGTATTGTATTCGCAAATTGATCAGCTTTCAGGTGCCCTTGCATGTGGGCAGTAGTTAATCATCATATCTTTATCATGCATGACCTTGTATCTTGGTTATATGGTCACCATAGTGATCCCCTTGAATTTTCATCTAGTTTCAACCAGAGTTTGACATTTGCGGCTTTGAGAGAAATGTTCCCCTCAGGCAGAATTGTAATCTCTTTGGTGATCCATCAGATTTTTATCAGTTCAAATTTTTAATATCCATCAGGGTCATAATTAATAACTGTATAAGTAATGGAAATTGGTGCAAATCTCATTTTAATAACGAATATGCTAAACTATCATGACTGTAGACTGTAGACTCTCATTTAAATGAGAGGCACACTGAGCATGTTATACTTTGGTTAGACCGAGGAGACATTTATGAGTCTAAGTCCCCTTAATATATTCTTCTTTTCTACTTTTTTCTTCTTCTTTGTTTTTGCTTTTAACTGTGTGTTTTAATTTTTCTTTTTTAAGTTTGTTTTATGCAGTTCTTTTTAAATGCTTTGTCTTTATGTAAAGCATGAGTTGCCTCTTGGTATGAAATGCGCTAAAGATGCCTTGCCTTGCCATGAGCCATACCATATGTATACCAACTGTCCTGGTGTTGATACAGAAACATAATTAGTTTGAGGTGAAACATGTTGATTAGAAAAGTGTGTGACGACTCTTGGAGCTGATGGAGCTCTGGGTGTGGAGGACGTGGTCCCCCGTCAACACACTGGTGGGTTTTACATTTTACACTCATCATTATCAGAGTTGAGTTAACACTTCAGTTCTGCTGTCAGTTTCCACATTTCCTCATTAAGGGTCTGACAGGATGTCACTGGCTGTGCTAAGTTTGGAATCAACCATCACCAGACCTAATATAACACTGGATACTGGGGCTGAAATGCAAAAGAGTAAGTGATGAGTCCATCACTTGTCACTTTTGCCCACTGTTTCTATTAGATTAACCGAGCACAAGCTATTTTTATCACCTGTCAATTAATCAGCCTTCGTTCTACTCGTGCTGACTGCAGGTTTTCATAATGTACTGAATATGTCCAGGCTGATTTGGATATCCAACTCAAAACACTGTGACACAGCCCTGACATCGCTGCATTTCTAACTACATTATCTACCTCCTATTGTTTCATATTTACTTGATAAGGATCAGATTTGACTTTTTTTTTGGAAAATGTTTTCAAATACCTAGAATTTTCTAATTCCTTCACACCAAAGAATCGCTTAACTTTTTGCTATTTCTTATAGAAAAAGTGAAGAGCACAGCTGGTTGGAGCTTGTATGCTAGTGGTGGATTCCTAACACGTTCCAGTCAGTAGGATTTAAACCAGAACCCAGAGCTGAAACCTGCACCTATGTATTTCCATGATCCGTGATGTTGACTGACAGCTGGAAGATTTTCAGTGCGTATCTCAGAACTGATCCCGATGTGGAAACGGCATCTGATGATCCTACAGTACTGTATATGGGCCTGGTTTTGGATCGTGGAACTAGTGAGTGAGTGAACAATAATACTTTAAACTTTTACATATAAATATTCATAACATATTTTTTTACTGCTCACAGTATATCAATTACAGACATTTGTCTACAAGTCCTCTGAAAACAAAAAAACAAATCAGTGATTATAATGAAAATTTTGTTTAAAACTACAACTCATTTTCTAATTAAATCAATTCTTCAGGGGATGTTGCAGCTCATGAAGAGGTTTGCACACTTAGTTAGTGCTTTAAGGTTTGTTTTGTTAATCTGGCTGCAAAAACTAATGCGATGACGTGAATTCCCTCATACAGCAGTGGGGGGATTAACAGATGGTCTGCAGATCTCTCAGACGCATAGAGAGGATTACCTGATGCAGAGAACAAGGTGCAGGATAGCATCTCAAGCTCACTATGAGGAAAAGCTACATTTTATAATGAACTTTTGAATCCTCCAACCAGGCTATATATTCAATATACTGTTAACTCGCAATTTTGAAAACGTGTTTGTTGTCATGCAATAAAATGCTCCTTTGACTTGGGTCCATATAGTCTTAATCTGCAAACTCAGTTCCTTAAAAGATAAACATTTCTTTGTGTGTTAATGAGGAATCTCTGTCATCTCCAGCTGTTTTCAGCTGCGAGACTTACAAGAACCAACGCTCTATATGTTGACACAGATGTTTCTTTGACCTCACTAAGTCTAAAGAACAGTGTGTGACTGGGGTTTCCGGGAAAGTGCGCGTCATCTGTCACATGTATAGCCTGGTATTTGTGCACGAGATGTCTACAGTACATGCACAATCCTAAATTCCCATTCTGCAGTCTCATGTTGGCATGTTGTGATGTAAGTGCAACATCAACAATGACAGGTCAGAAACTAACTCGCTAACTTACAATGCATGACAGGAAACTATAACCTACTCACTTAATTTGCATCACTTTCTTGATTATCTACCATACAACTAACTTAGAGTCAAGTAGCATTAATGTGTCTGGCCTTGTGAAGATCAAGGGCAGATGTGTCAGATATTTGCATCAGTTTTTGCCACAGTGTCTTCTTTGAGACTTACTTGGAAAAATTTAATGAATTGGGTAAATCTGCGAATGGAGTTCATACTGCCTCACTGATTTGTGAACACTGTGTAAAGTCTGAAATGATGTTCAAATCATTACACAACAGCAGAAAATACACACATTTCAGATGAATGCATGTAAAATGTATTGAAGGGTAAAACGACATCTTTATTTAAGTGTATAATTAATGTTGCTTTTGTCTCCTACTCAACAAAAAAGCCACTTAGATTCCCTTATAAAGATGATTCAGCTCAAACATCTCATACAACACATTATGCAGAATAAATAATCTATTCACTTATTGAAATCAGCACAAGAATGAACCGAATCCCCATGACAACACCTTTTCTATGAATTACCTTGGCTGTCAGGTCTGAACTCAGTATGTCTGTCTACAGGCTCTCTGTTGAAAACAAATATGCGGGGCTCAGTGCCAAACATCTCTGGGATTGTGGGTGCATTGTGTCCGTCTCCTGTACTTCCACCATACCGCTGCTTTCTATTCTCCTGCCTCACGTTAGCATTAACAACCCAAGAGAAGCTGAGAAGAGCTACTGTAGTTTGTTAAAAAAAAAAAAAAGCAGTCCCAAATTGCAGGGGGAAAAAAAAGTGTGCTTCTACAGTGGTTGCTAGGTGGAAACAAGATGACACACAACACGAAGCTGAGGCCTTTACAAGAACAGATGTCGGTTTGAAGTCGACAGCTCGCAACACTCATATGTGTTTGAGGCAGTTCAATGACTGTTTGATGTGCAATTAGAGTTTAAGTGTGAGGATCAATGACAGCTGATAGAAGAGGAGAGTGATGGCTTTGCATGAAAACTGTGTCATGCTGTTATGCTCAGGATGTTTCTCTTTTCATGATCAAGTGTGGCTGATGTATACAACACAGTAGTCTAAGCTGGAGGAAGTTCACTGCTGCAATTAGCTTCTCATTGGCCAGAACGAGCCACCTGGCAGAAGTCCCGCTCCCTCGGAGAAAGGAAACAACAGCAGGAACCACGGATATTTGATATTTCGATCGCCAAGTTGAAAAGTAACCAACTCATGTTTGTTTCTTTTGGGGATTTTTTGGTGGGCGTGTTACACCAAACCTGTTTCCCCCAGGCAATATTTTGCAAGCGCACCGTTGCTGTGGCCCCGGCCACAACAGTTGTGATTGGTGGAAAGAAAGAAGAAAGAAGCATCAACCTCTGAGACTGGAAAATGAAGCCAACATGGAAGAAATGCAGTTCTGCCATTTGGCTCCGAAAATGAGTCAGTCTCCATAGACTCTCATGCTAAAATGTCCAACTTTACAGCAGAAATACTGTAAACATTTTTACTGCCATTGTCCTTTGGTCTCACAGTATTAAAATCCTGTTTCTTGGTTTGGTTCTTGTTGAGTCTTTCGGGTATATCTCAGTTTGAACTTGACTAACCTTGGTTTTTGGACCACTGTTGGTTGTTGTACTCTTAAATCTATTGTTCTGATTGTTGGACTGTTGGTTTTGGTTGTTATCTTTTTGTTGGACATTTGTATTGGGGCCTTATCTGGATAAAACCATTTTAAAACCACTTTTTGTTTGCTTCACATTTGAATTAAACTAAATTCCTGGTATTTCAAGGTTTGCCACATCCATGTCCCACTGGTTGATTTTAAACTCTAACTTCACAATTTTCTCATGTATGTTGAAAAAACATCTTTGAACCACAGGGTAGTGGCAGCATCGGTCATAGCTGAAACCAAAATAGAAATACTTGTTTATTATTAAAGAAAAACTGAAACATAAAACACCCTCTTTCCTACCCTCCTCACTTGTATGGAGCAGAGAAAGTTGCTGTGTCCTGAGTGCCCTGCATTAGTGATGACAGATCTCCAAACAATTCATCCTGAGCTGCCCCTCCAGCAATTACCCACATCCATTTATACAACTGTTTTCCTTCTTCTCTCTTAATCTTAAGAGCACAATTACATCCGAGCCGCTAATAGTCCTCCTACTCCACCACTTTGTCTAAATTTAACCTGACAGGTCTATACATCTGTAACCACGGTAACAATAATGATGAAGAAAAAGCATTTCCCTTAGAACGTAGTGTTGAAACAAAATCAGCCTTGTAGTAAGTGGTTGTAAATTGCTTCTGTTTTTCACATCACAGTTTATAACATTAGGCTTGGATCATGAAAAGTTTGGTGCCAAAAGTTGCCTCAAAGTGAATAAACACATCCTAATATAATCTGCTCCTTAGGGATCACTCACAAGGTGCATTTTCCTCGTTTCTTTGGCAATACAAAGCTTTACATATTTATGATCTCTGACTCTTTGAATGTTGGTTTATGCCTGTGTATGTGTGTGTGTGAGTCAGTGTGTGTGTCTTAACTTAAATATGCCGTGAGTTTAAAACTGTTAAGTCAGCCAGAAAGTCAAATCTTCCAGGCAGATTTGAAACTTTAAAAAATTCCAGCTCCTGATTTGTCGCAGTATTGGATCCAAATTAGCTTTAAATGAATCAAGAAAAAAAAACTTCTGTGTTAAAATTCCCTACACAGACAGGCACTGGCTCTGTAACAATCCTTTTCATAATAATTAGAAATAATGATGGTGGTGGTTGTAGTGGTGGTGGTGGAGTATGAGCAGGAAGGAACAGGGCTTCTTATACAGTGGTGATAATGTTTTATTCACAAAGGTAAAGCAATGTAATTTCTCAGTAGCACAACCTTACCATCTCACCCCGGAGCAGTCTGCACAAGCCTCAGATTTATCAGAGATCCCAGAATGATTTCTAGGAAATGTCTTGGAAGTTTAAAAGATAGTGTGACCTTCGATTGGACCTCAGATGGCCCTGCGAGGTTTACATTAGTGTTGTACAGTACTTTTAAACTTTTGCCGCAGTTTGGAGTTCTCTGGGATGAACACCAAGACAAGGATGACATATCATGCGTTGCATTTTTGATAATATAATGCCTAGATAGATAGATAGATAGATAGATAGATAGATAGATAGATAGATAGATAGATAGATAGATAGATAGATAGATAGATAGATAGATAGATAGATAGATAGATAGATAGATAGCAAAAAAAAGCAAATATAATATAAAATATAAAATATAATCTAAAAAAAATGCAGGATTTTATATAATTAAGACAGATGTACTGAAATGCATTGAAATACATAGGCATAGTGTTTAAGTTAGACAATACCGACTGTAAACACAACTTTAGATCACAGGGCACATAAGCACATTATGACCTGCAGGCGTCCTGACACTTGAGGATTTGTTGGAAAATAACATTCACTGAAACCTTCATTGCTCCTCTAATATGATGCAGATAGAAACATGAAATAAAAACCATTTGAGAGCTCAAATCTCTGACTTTAATTAAATTATTGGCTTTGCCTTGGACATCGGACGAGACCAGAAAAACAAGCACATTTTTAACATTTATTAATACATGTTGATGCCTGGAAACCTGAAATGGGGAAACTTTTGGTTTCAAAGAGAACCTGATTTTACCACAGAACTGAAAACAGTGGGAAATGAATGTTGAATATATTCACCTTGTAACGTCAACAGGCTCCTGCCATAATGTGAGTAGGTTATTATAGTGGAAAACAAAGGAGATCTGCAGCTTCACTGTTAAGGTAAGGTAAAACTCAGAAAAAGGTGGCAGCAGAGTGAAGAGTGAGAGATTAAAAGAGACAAAACCGATCAGATCAATATTTTTCTTTGTGACACCAGAAGTACAAGTTTAGGGTTTCACCTCATTTTTTTCACTATCAGGTTTCTTTTGTCTTGCTTGGAGTCACACCTCTCTCTTCTTCTCCTGTGTCTCTCCTGCCCTGAGTGTTCACCACACTTCGTTTCATTTCGCCGGGTTTCAGCAGTATGTGGTTCCCCCTCTGTGTGTTTATGAAATCCCTTAAACTGCACCCTGAGGTTTTAATTGATTGCAGAGGCACATATTTCTAATTAAATACAAAAAATCTCCACCTCAGGCAACAAAAAAAAAAGTGGGTGAGCGCCTCTGAGCTGTGACGTCTTGCTCAAGTGTGACTATCGCTGGGCAGCAGGGATCTTTGGATGTCGGCCTTCCAGTCCGACCCACAGTCTTCTGAATATAAACCAGCTTTGGTCAATGAGGACCATCAGTGGGTTTGTTTTTGGGAAAGCAACAGAGTCAGATTAACCAATAACTCCATAATCAAAAACGAAGGTTACGATATTGTAACCCTAGTTATATTAACACAGGCGGAGCCCTCTACTGGACTCTATGGGTATATCTCTCCTCCAATCGCGTACGCGCGATGGCCCACTGAAATTTGCATGTACGTAGCCGGCCAGTATGGCGTGCCTACCTTTCCCGCCCTTAGCGGGCTATATAAGCAGATGCACCGCCAGCTGCCCTCATTCCACCAAACTTCAGCGTAAGGCGAAAGAGCGGCAGGGCCCTAAGTAGAGGGCTCCGCCTGTGTTAATATAACTAGGGTTACAATATCGTAACCTTCGTTATATCTCACACAGGCTTCGCCCTCTACTGGACTCTATGGGTACAGTAGGCGAAGCCCCGATTTATGTACTCCCTGCCGCGGGAGAGGCTCCGCCCACTGACCACACCAGCTACCGGTTAGGTACCAAGACCCAGTCACCACTTTATTAATTTTAACCACCGTATGGAGTGATAACGGGTCCAACTTCATCCCAGTTAGCAGCACCTGACTAGGCTGGGTGAAGTTGTGGTCTAACCTCGCAGGGGTCTCAACCCTAGACCTCCTGCGCACCTCATTGACAGTGTCCTAGCAGAGCACAGTCCAATGCAGGTGCATGACACCCTGTGGGGATCAAGTATTTACAACACTTGACACATCCTTCCTCTCACATGTCCTGTGACCCTACAGTGAGCACAGACCTGGAGAAGGAGCCTGATACATCCAAGAGATAGAACCTTATGAACGGGCAGGGTGAAGACCACGATGCCGCCGTACATATGTCCTCAACACTTGCACCACTGAACAGGGCCGTAGACGTCGCCACACTTCTTGTGGAGTGTGCCCGGACCACAGTGGGCGGTTCTCGACCCGCTTGACTGTAGGCTGAGAGGATGCATTCACACAGCCACCTCGCCAAGCGTTTCTTGGACAGGGCTCTGCCAGCCGTCCCGTCACCATAACACACAAACAACTGGTCGGTGTTCCTGACAGTGGCTGTTCGGTCGACATAGTATGTCAACGCGCGCACAGGGCATAGGAGATGCAGTTTCGCCTCCCTCGAATCCTCATGAGGGGGAGGGTGAAAAGCCCCCAACTGGATGATTCTGGACCGAAATGAGCTCCTTATGTTCTTAGGAAGAAAGGAGGGGTTCGGTTTAAGGATGGCACCACTGCGGTCCCCGCGAAGGAGTAAACAACTCGGGTGGACTGACAGGGCACACAATTCGCTCACTCTCTTGGCTGACGTCAAAGCAAGAAGCAACGCTGTCTTGAACGACAACACCTTTAAGGAGGAGCGTTCCAAAGGCTCATAGGGGTCCCTTGTGAGGGCCTCGAGTACCAGTGGCAATTCCCACTGTGGTACAGAAGTGCGTACCACTGGTCGTAGCCTTCTGACCCCCTGCAGGAACCGTTTTACCAGAGGGTGGGCGAAGACTGGACCTCCGCCCAACCCTTCATGGCATGATGAGATGGCTGCAGCGTAAACCTTAACAGTCGCGTGAGACAGCCCTCTATCAACCAAAAGCTGTAGAAAGGAAAGAGTGTCTCCCACTGAGCATGTCAGTGGGTCCACTTCCCTCTCTTCGCACCAATGCTGGAAACCTAACCACTTAGCCCTGTAACAGGCAATGGTGGATCCAGCCCTAGCCGCTTGGATGGTTTTCACCACCTGCGCAGTCAGCCCAGTCCGCATTAACCTGTCCCTTTCAGGGCCCAGGCTTGAAGCGACTGGCCCAGGATCGGCAGCGCCTGTATTGCGCCTGCCTCCTGTGACAGCGCCCCCCGGATTTGGGGAATGGGCCATGGTGGGGCCGCCATCATTGTGGTCAGCTCTGCGTACCACGGAGCCGACCGCCGGTCGGGAGCCACCAGAATGACCCTCAGCCGCTCCACTCTCACTCTCTCCAGTAGCTGGGGGATGAGACGGAGGGGGGGAAGGCATAAAGTAGCCCTCTTGGCCATGGAGCGTGTGCAAACGCGTCCACTCCCAAGGGTGGATGGTCTTGCGGGCTCAGGGAGAACCAATGGGGGCAGTGGGTGTTCGACCTGTTGGCAAACAGGTCCACCGTTGCCCTCCCGAATCGTGTCCAGATCTGCTGTACCACTTCTGGTTGCAGTCTCCACTCGTCTTCCAGGGGGCCGCCCCTTGACATGAGGTCGGCCCCCCTGTTCTCGATTCCTGGAACGTGGAGGGCTCTCAGAGATTGTAGGTGCTCTGAAGCCCATGACCACAGGTTCTCCGCCATCGCTAACAGGGCAGCGGAATGTACACCGCCCTGTCTGTTGATGTAAGCGACTGTGGTGCGATTGTCGGTCCTCACCAACACGTGTCTCCCCCTTAACAGGTGACTGAAGTGTTGGAGAACCAGGAACACTGCCTGTAACTCGAGGAGGTTGATGTGGCGGTCCTCCCCCGGAGGCCACACACCACCTATCGCCCTCCCCAGGCAGGTGCCTCCCCACCCCATCAGGGAGGCGTCCGTGAACACCGACGTGTACGAGGTCACTCGTCCTAGTGGTGTCCCGGTCAACAAATGTCGTGGGGACCCCCAGTACTGCAGGTTGCCCCGCACTGTTGGGGGGACCGTCAGCAGCCGAAACTTCTGCCTCTTGAGGTCTAAGCGTAGGCTGGCGAACCATCTCTGCAGGCGACGCATGTGCAGCAGTCCTAGTGGAACCACCGGGTGAGCTGCTGCCATGTGCCCCAGTGCTTGCATGACGGTCAAGGCTGTGACACGTGGACCCTGTTGCAGCTTGAGAACCTCCTGCTGTAGGGCTGTCCGTCTGGACTCCGACAGAGTGGCTCTCAGGCTGACAGAGTCGAGCACAATCCCCAAGTATTCGGCCCGCTGGTTTGGTTGGGGGTTGCTCTTCTTCCAGTTGATGGCAAAACCCAACTTGGTCAGGTGAAGTATCAACTGAACTGTGTGAAAAATGGCCCATTGTTTGGACCTGGCCATCACGATGAGGTCGTCCAGATAAAAGAAGACCCTCATCCCCTGGCTGCGCAGCGGTTGTAGCGCTGCGTCCACACATTTGCTGAACGTACGAGGGGCCAGGGAATAGCCAAATGGCAGCCTGTTGTATTCGTAGGCTGTTCCCTGGAATGCAAAACGCAGGAACTTCCTGTGTTTTGGTGCCACCTCGACGTGAAAATAAGCGTCCTTCAAGTCGATGGTTGAGAACCAATCGCCTGGTTGGACGAGTTCCAGCAGCCTCCTTGTGGTTAGCATGCGGAACGTTTTGCGACCGATACGTGTGTTCAGGGCACGGAGGTCCAGGATGGGTCTGTAGCCCCCTGTCTTTTTGGGAACCAAAAAGTATGGGGAGTAAAAACCTCGTTCCTTGTCGTGAAGAGGGACAATTGACACGGCCTGTTTTGATAGCAGGTCCTGAATTTCCCCTTCGAGGAACTCTATCTCTTGTTGAGAGGATAGATTCATCTCTTGTATTCCCCTGAACGCTGGGGGGAGCCCGCAGAACTGGAGAGAATATCCTAGTCTGAGGGTCCTGTCCAGCCAGTCTGTCAGTACGCAGCTGCTCTGCCATGCTTTGTAAAAACATGTGAGAGGACGCGCAGACAGCTGTGGAGCAGCTTCTAGAAAGCTGTGGTACACAATTTCGGCCCTCTCCGCCGCCAAACCCGCCATAAACGGGAGTTTGGCCCATGGGGGGCCCTCTGTGAAAGGGCTGAGTCGTCCCTGAACGCACCAGGCCCGTTGTCCGAGCTCGCGGGGCCGTCCGTGAACGCATCTCTGTTGTCCGAGCCGGCGTGGTGTCACCTGAACGCACCACCGCCGCCCGGCACCTCGCCGTCATGACGTCCCTGCTGCTGTTAGATCCGCCCGTGGAAATAACAGCCACAGGACCAGAGCGGTCAGACACGTTGGCCGCTCCACTGCTGTTTACCGGGGAGACAGTTCGTGTTAGCCCGGCCGCTTCACTGGAGCGGCGCGGGTTAAACGAGCGTGAAGCAGCCGTCTCATTGTCCGGAAACACAGCCCTGCCGTGCTGCTGTGAACGATGCTTGTCACCGCTGTAGCCGTTAGCTCGGCGGTGACAATCATCGCTCGTCAGCCGGTCAACACGCTGAGCCGGACGCACCGTGGAAGTGACACGGTGTCGGCTAGCAGCGCGCGGGGCTAACTGTGTGGTCGCTACAACCAGTGGGGAGCGATGTTTTCTTGTGCAGCCTCGCCGGTTGTAGCGCTCATATAGAGGGACAACGGTAGCTTTTACCCGGTTGACAACGGTGCTCCGCTCTACCGCGTCTCCCACAACGGGGACGGTAGAGGGTGTGTTGTGTGAGTGTGCTTGTGAAACCGTGACCGGGGGGCCTTGCTTGCCGGGCCCGCTGCGGGGATGTGACGGTGTAACACAAGCCACCGGCAGCCTGACCGACGGTGTAGCGGTGACTACACCGGCCGGGGCTGCGCGGCAAGCGGGGAGCATGGTGGAGGTGGGAGGGGGAAATTTTGCTCTGTTAGTGGAGTAACATGTTTTAATAAAAACATTTTTCACATCCACAGAACAGTGAACACAAGCAGAACATACAGAACCATATGAACAATGAGGGAGGGCGGCGAGGCAGCCTGCCGGTGCCGTCCCTCCCGTTAACTGTCACTTTGGTCGCTGTGTGCCCCAGGACAGCTTCGGCCTGGGTGTGCTGCGAGCCGCCGCGGGACGAGACGCGCTGGGGTCCCGTGCGGGGCGTTGCTGAGGCGGGCCCGCTGGGGCTGGCTGTGGGTCAGCTGGGGGATCCGCCGCGGAGAAGCCTCTTCGCTGGCGGCGATCTCTCCGCCTCGCCGTGGCGTTGCGGCGGGGCAGCTTGACCTCTCCCTTCTGCTTGGCGGCGACAGCGAGCGGTAGATGACGGCTCAGCTGCGCCTTTTCCTCCTCCAGCCTCTTTAGCCGCTGCGTCACCGTAGTGAGGGAGCCAAAGAGACCATCAGTAGAGACCGGTGCAACCAGAAGATCCTCTCGGTCCCTTCTGGGGAGGGCGGTGAGACCTAGCCAGACGTGGCGAGAGCCGACGACCGACAGTGACATCACTCGTCCGGCAGCAGTAGCAACTCCCTGTATGAGGTTGTTCATCTGACCGATGGTCCGGTCGAGAAATTCCACAGTGTCAGGGGAGGGGGGGGCGTCGCGCGGGAGTGAAGCCGCCGCTGCTACGCCCAGCACACCGAGGTTGTTAGCTGCTGCTGCTAGTTGCGCGCCCAGCTGGAATATCTTGTCAAAATATTCCAGCGTGTCCTTATCCTGCTGCAGCGGTGGTAGTGGCTTTCTGTGCCCTGACCAGCCGGCTGAGTGTGGGATAATGAGCGCTGCCAGAGCTTCTTCGAGCGGGGGCACACCGGGGAACACAGTCTCCGTCTCGCCCTGCACACGCAGGAAAGGCGCCATCCCCGTGACTGTCGCCTTGGTCCTCAGCGGCTCCTGCCAAGACGCCTTCACGCATAGCCAGATGTCGGGAAGCGCTGGGGAGACGAACACGGGCTGGGGTGGTTGAGCCGGGCCGTAGAACCCCTGGCGGAGACGGCTCACCGGCTTCGGGGGCAGCGGGGGGGGCAGGGGAAGCCCGACACACTCCGCTGCAGTCGTCATGACTCTCGGGAAGTCGAGCTTGATAGAAGCGGCGCCAAACACCGTCGAGCCGGCGGAGAGGGAGAGTTCATCCTCCTCGTCTCGTAGCGGCGGCGCATCTGCAGCAGAGGCTGAGGCGGGTCTGGGCGGCGATGCTTCATCAGGCGGCGTGGAGGTGGTGTACGCTGGAGCGGCATCCTCCTCCTCCATGGCGTCGTCCTCCGACTCCCGCTCTTCCTCCTCACTGCCATCAGGAGACAGGGTGAGAAGAGCTTCACCGCCGGTGAAGTAGTCCGCTCGCTGCTGGCGGCGAACCCGGGGGATGTCTCGGCAGCACGGGCAGGCCGGGCGCTGCTCCAGCCCGGCGGTGGCGTGCTTCCTCCCGAGGCACTCGAAGCAGAGAAGATGTGGGTCTGCCGGCGCGATGATGCCGTTAGGGCAGGCCGGGCAGTTGCGTTGTTCCTGAAGCGGCGACTCCATCCTTGGAGCTAGTGTGACAGTGGGCACTCGCCGACGCTGAAGTAAAAAGGAAAGAGGGCAGCTGGCGGTGCATCTGCTTATATAGCCCGCTAAGGGCGGGAAAGGTAGGCACGCCATACTGGCCGGCTACGTACATGCAAATTTCAGTGGGCCATCGCGCGTACGCGATTGGAGGAGAGATATACCCATAGAGTCCAGTAGAGGGCGAAGCCTGTGTGAGATATAACTGCAACTATACGTTTTAAAAGATGGCAAGACTGTGACATATGACTGTAACCTGAAACCAGTCTTATGCTTAACTTACCTAACCTTATCGTACCCTAGCCTCGTAAACCAGCCTCTCGCGGAAATGCATTTCATTTCATTTCTCGGGAGAGTCTGGCCTCATCCCCCCTCTAAGCGTTTGGGGTGGGCGGCAGCAGGGCGGGAGTAGTAGCAAAGACGGTTTAATATCTTTGGTAGTAGCGTTGACAGACAACCCCATTCAGCCAATCAGCAAGTTGGTGTAGTGACGGGGCTTTGCACCAGTCGGCCCCTGATTGGCCAACGTGCTGTGTCAATCACAGCGGGCGACGCTGATTGGCTCGGCATTCTGAGGGTTTCAGTCCAAACGCTTAGAATGGGGATGAGGCCAGACTCTCCCTCGGAATGAAATGAAATGCACTTCCGCGAGAGGCTGGTTTACGAGGCTAATCGTACCCTACCTAACCTTAACATACAACTTACCTTACCCCACCTTACCTTACCTTACCTAACCTTGCCATACAACTTACCTTACCCCAACTTACCTTACTTAGCCTTACCTTACCCTACCTAAACATACCTTACCTTATCTTACAACTTACCTTACAATTTACCTTACCTTTGCTTTACCCTACCTTACCTTACCTAACCTTAACATACAACTTACCTTACCCCACCTTACCTTACCAACCTTACCCTACCTAAACTTAGCTTACCTTATCTTACAACTTACCTTACAATTTTCCTTACCTTTACCTTACCCTACCTTACCTTACCTAATACAACTTACCTTTCCCCAACTTACACTGCCTTGCCTTACTTGGCCTTACCTTATCCTACCTAAACACACCTTACCTTATCTTACAACTTACCTTACAATTTTCCTTACCTTTGCCTTACCCTACCTTACCTTACCTTACCTTACCTTACCTTACCTTACCTTACCTTACCTAACCTTAACATACAATTTACCGTACCCCACCTTACCCTTGCCTTGCCTTGCCCTGCCTTACCTTATCTTACCGTATTGTACCAGCAGATTGTCAGTCAAATCCTCTCTCCAACTAGTAAAACATCTGTGTCACTGTTGACCCGATCATTGCAGCAATATCATGCATTTTGCTGTACAGCATGTTTACACAAGGAATTACCGATTTCTGGTTAAATGCACAGGGATCCTGGTTATGTAGTCAAACTGTGTGGGATTTTAGTAGAAACTGCTACATTTATTGTGTGTTTAATCTGAATAAACAGCAGCTGCATGAGGTCTGCAGGTCTTCATGCTCTGGCTGTGGAGGTTTGCTTTTGTCAGGTGGGAGTACGAGGTTGTTTGTACAACAGTACACAAGAGCTGCATCTTAGAGGAGCAGGAACTGGTTTTAGCTGACAGAGACACACAGAGATTTAAACAGTGTAAAAGTGGGGCTCATTGATGTGTTTTTGATTGTTTTTTGGATGTCAATGAAGCTCTTTGGTATTGACAAACAAGCTAAACTAGGTTTTAAGGACACACAGTACTTGGTGAGTCGGATACATCACCAGAAAATCACCAGCATCCCACTTTAACAGAGTTTGAGAGCAGCTGCTGCAGCTCCCACGGGATCTCACCACTGAGTTTATTTTCTACCTGATTAACCAATTAGGTGTTAGAGGCTACAGAAGATGCTAATGCCAAGCAACAACTGCTCCAGTCATTCCTGCCTCTCCGTATTTACAGAGGCCCTGTGGAGTTATCTTGAAAACAAACAAAAGTTATGTTTGCATTGTGTTCATCCTTGAGGTCTAAGAAAAGAGTGAAATGTATTTCTTTGCAGACAAACATTTGCTCAAGCAATTTATAGAAGTGTCACTGAGTAGAAAATGATTTTTTTGTTGTTGTTGTTATGAAGCAGCTCCAGGTCATATATTATACTAGCAAAACACTCAAGACATGAGTTAAGTGACAATGTTTTATCTGTAACTGAGTCAGAAAACAGACAGCCAATCAAATGACAGATCAGAGTCTCATTAAGATTAATGAGAAACTTTAAAACAGCAAATGTATCTTCTGATCTTCTTCTCTGCCTTCTTTTCTGGGCACGGCAGCAGTTTCTGTCATGTAACGGCCACCAATAAGTTTATCACAGGCCTTTTACTCTCAAGATACTGATGTCCCTGACAGAATTAATCAAAGTGACTTCAACTTGATGAAGTCAGCTACAATTTTAAACCTCATTTAAAGTTAATCACCTCAAGCTGTTACACCCAGCAATGTACCTTGTATTGTGGGCAGTGAACAGCACAGGAGAGTGGAGTATTTCATTTTTTGTTTTTGTGTGTATGTGGTATTATAGGTGTTGTGACAGCTGTAACTAAAAACTTTAAATTAATTACCTGTCCACCTTATATTAAATTATATCTCTGCTGTATTGATTGCACTCTTTGCCATCTCTTGAAATTAAATTTTACTGGGAGACTTTTCTTACTCTTATCCCCAAAGCAGCAATTTTAAACTCATATCATGTTTCATTCTGCTCTGTCTTGGGGGCCAAAATAATATTGTAAATAAACTTTGAACACTGGAACAAACCCAAAAACATCAACAACAACCCCATTCAACCAGTATTTCTCCATTTTCTCCTTCCCCTCTGTGCTTTATGTGAACAATTATGATAAATCACTAAGCTGTGCAGTGACCTTGTCAGTGTCAGTTGCTGAACTCTCAGTGTGCACAGTCATTCAGGTGGTGCAAAGTCACAGCCATGTAGCCAGATTGTCACAGTTGGAAAGGTTGAGTTATAATGTGTCTTTCAATCAATTAAAACCCAACAAGCCAACGGTCAGGCCGTGTGACGTTCAAGGTCTTGTGCATCATTGTTTTTAGTTGTTCTCTTGAAGCTTCTGTCCTGTCTGTCCTAAAAGATGCGTTAAATATTTCATACTGATTGTACAGTGAATGCAACAACTTTATGGCACTCCATTAGTTTTAAATAAAGAGTTTCATGCTCACTCAACCTCAGGGAAAGACCACGGTCTTGGTAGAATACTGAAAAGGTCAACTGTGACTTGAAGCGAAAGACACATTGACTTTTTCAGTAAACTTTAATCCTGCCCAAACCTTAAAGCTCTGCTGTTTGTTTTAATACTTTCCCACCTGGGGACAGTGAAACAAAAACATCACTGACATCTTATATATCACCCCATAAATGTCTTGTGGTGAATGTTATTAGCAAGCTAGCAGTTGATTTTTGCACATCTAGCAGACACAGAGCAATATTAGTATGATGAGGTACAATATCTTCTTCTTTTAGCTCTGTATTGGCCTGTAAAACTTCAGAGACCAAATATTTAGACACTAAATTCTTTATGCTCACTAGATAGTTTGCTAATTTCATCTGTTTGCTGTTTGGTGCAGGGCAGATAAGTGGAGTATTTCTGATGAATAAATATTCCCACAGCAGCTGAAATTTTTTGTTTATGAATTTATTTATTTGTTTATTTGTTAGAGACAGTGAATGTAAAAGAAGATAAAAAATATATATATATTCAAGGATAACATGCAGGATTGTAGCAAAAATGCTAATTTTCAAATGCATTCCCTAAATAGCTGTCACATTGCATTACAAACATAAAGTACACCAACAAAAAGACAAATACATCCTGATGCACGTGAGTATTTACTGATTTAGACATGATTTAGTAAGTCAGTCATGCACATTAAAAAATTGCTGCATCGTCTGCATACATTCGGATGTTCATTTCTGTACATGCATCATGCAAGTCAATGATATAAAGTGTAAATAATACTGATAAAAGAATAGATCTTGTTGGAACCCTACAGGACAGTAAATGTTGGGTAATGGGGCTTTAGTTCCACTAACACATCCACACATTGCCTGTATTTCATAGATATGATTATGACCATAGAATAACTTCTTCATAAATATTAAAATGTGGTAATTAAGATACAAGAAACGAGGTTAGTGATAGTCTGGAAAAAAAATAAATGTGCAGACTATGAAACTAAAGCTGTAGAAAGAAGATAAAATATTCAGTGGAGCTGAAAACGGTGTTGTGTGTTAAATACAATAACACAGGGACGTGAACCTTCATCACTCGTGTTGACATCCCGAGTTCTGACTGTCCTGACCTCTTCTTCCCCGTAGCGAATCCGTGACTCATCTCCTCATTGAAAACAGACAAACACATCATTACAACCACATCTACTGTGTTTTGTATCCACAGTCTTAATGTGTTCATTTATACGCCGCCAGCAGCTATAGTCTGTCACTGGCCTTCAGGCAACTTCCTACCTTCAGGTTAGAGGAGTGGATACTGCAGATGATGTTAGAAATAACAACACGCTCTCATGTTCATGTTCACGGCTTCATCCGTGTTCACATTCTGGCCTTGAGAGTTTCTTCTTCTTCCATTTCTATAACTCCACTGCACATGTTCCTGTGAATCAGTCTCTCATCAAAAGAAATGCTTTCTCCTGCATCTCCATCCAGTCCAGCCCGTTTTCTCTGTGTGAATACTTTTCCTGCACTCATGACATTTGATGTGAATCAGCTCTTTGACAAACTTGACAGCCGGCTCCCAGCATCCCTCTCAGTTCTGTTCGTCTTGGCAGCTTGTTGACAGTGCTTTACCTTCTCTGGGTTTGTTTTTCAGCTCCCTTGTGCTATGAGCAGGTGTCCAACGTGGGACACTTCAGAAACTCCTCAGCTTTCAGCTCATTGTTATGTTCCCCGTATGTGTGTGTGTGTGTGTGTTCAGGATGCGTTTCTTCATCATTCCCCCATTGGACCACTTCAATGCTCACGCCATCATCTGGAATCAACATATCACCTTCAATTACATATGTGCGTGTCAGGTAAGCCCTGCGGCACGCATGAGTCGACTTCCTTTGATGAATTTCCTGTGGAAAAGTTGATTCCCAGAAGGCATTGTAAGCCACGATTAATCTGCCGGTGTGGAGAACATGATTGGCTGGCCTGATTCCTCTGCTAATTTGATATGCCAGAGACAATATTTAACATCACAGGCAGATGTCATCAACAGAAAGAGAGACTTCAGACCCAGGATACTGAATCCTTGGTCTTTAATGTGGTTTCTCTGCAGAAAACAAATATTGGCGCAGTTTGTGCAGCTTTGTTATTCTCACTGTGGTTTACTAATTCATGCTCATGAGTTGCTGTTTCAGGACCTCTTGGTCTCCACAGATCTTATATCTGTTTTTGCTCATTTGCTACTCAACCTTCTTCAACTCATCGCCCAATATCTTCAACACATGTCCGATCAAATCTCATAACAATGCAGAAGCCAAACAATACGGTATGATAATGATCGAGTATTCAGGGGAAGAGTTCGCTTGTCGTTTCCTCATCTGACTCTTTTTTAGCTGTTCCTGTTTCCAACCAGCTTTTCATTTTGATGCTCCAGATTTTTAATCGCAACAATCAGACTGAGATAACGAAACAGGGATTTATAAACCTCCTCATATTCCCAGATAATACCGGCTCAACATGCGCGTAGATTTGTCAAGAGAGGTGAATCGAGGATAAAGTGGCCCAAGACTCCTGAAGTCTGAGCCCGGTTGTTATTTAAGTATTCCCTCTGTGTGGGAAACATTAGGCTTGAAGTGAAAGTATGCTAATCCAAAACAGATGGATGACTTAATTATTGTTACCTGCTGTTCAGGTAGCAGTAATGGAGTGACACAGTTGTTGTGGTCTTTTAATAATGGCTTCATAGTTTGAAGACGAGTAGCTGTTAAATAAAAAGAATGACATTGTTAAAGCTGTTGCCACCAACAAACTCATCGAGCTTATTTCTGTTCAGTTTCATCACCAAGTGATTTGTGATTTGCCAGATGAGAAAAAGACAGTCGAGTCAATGCAAGGCCCTCGTTCCACTTCACTGAGTGAAGTGGTTGAGAATTAGCGATTCAAAAGTAAATGAGATCTTCTCTCACACCAGTCAATAGGTGAAGTTGTTGGTGTCAGGAAAAAAACACACACATTTGCTTCTTGATTAAAAAATATTATTTTGAAAAATCTTTTTGTTGCTCATTAACAGCACTGTGAATAAGTCATGGCTGACTCTTCAGCTCTGGCTTGTGTTTGTGTGTGTTCCCAAGCAACAAGATGAAAACCCAAAAAAAAGCATAGCTATACTCTAGGAGAAGTGGAAGGTGTCAGTAGTGCATCCAGACTGACACATCTGGCGATGCATTGACATGATAGTACAGCGGTTAAGCCCTCAAATCAAGGGGAATTGTGCACTTTTTGAAAGAAACATGAAACTTCTACCATAGTTAGTTTATACCATGAGGTTTATTTTAAGATCGGGAGGGAAGTCAGATTTGACCTCTGAGGCCCGGGAGAGGTCAAATCCAAGATGGCCGCCAATAATATTCAAAAATGCCTATCGCTGGAACCAAACACAGTAGAAAAACACTTAAGGTGTCATTTCCCACTAATTTTTGGGTGCCCATTCTGTTGGTGATACCTTTGAGACCAATAGAATTCAAGAAAATGCATTTAGATCAATGTGAAGGTCAAATAATGCAGACATAGGGAGGTGAACGGTGCAAAAAGGTAGTTTATTTCCAAAATAATAGCCTAACAGTGATGATGATGTTAATAATGATGATAATAGTGCCAATAATAATAATCATTATCATAATAAGTTCTTTTTTTTAACTGATTTATTATATTATTAACTCATTGGCTGCCAGCCATTTTCAGAGCAGAGAGCTGCATACTGCCAGCCGTTTTAGAGCATTTTTTACAGATCTTTCAAGACCCACAGAATATTGTGTTCATGTAAACATGTAAACACCAAAACTACCAAGAGAAAGAATAGACTCTCTTCTTTCATTAGGAAAAAAAAGTTTGTTTCTACCTTTTTCCATTCTTTAGTAAACGGCAGTAGAACATTGGCTGGTTTCGCCAAAAACACCTGTTTTTGACCAAAACACCTGTTTTTGACCAGAACACTGAGAAAACAAGCTTTTTGTGGAAAGAAACATGTCAAGCAGAACAGTGACTTTGAAGTTAATATACAACAGAAACAACATGTCTATAGACATCAATGGCAGCCAATGAGTTAAAGAGACACTGTCTCTCGGCTCTGTTCGTGGCACTAGTACACCACAGCCGCTTGTTACTCTCTCCCTGGCTCTCAGGCTCTGGTCCACTTGGTGCTCCTCCTCCTCTATCCTTGCCTGACTGAGGGCTGCCACCGTGCCCCTAGTCCACCGGTGAGGGATGAGGGGGACTGCCAACTGGGGGCCCACGCCCTCAGACCGACAAAAGCTTGGATCATGGGCTGACTTTCAAGAGATCGCAGCGAGGGAGCTGCTCTGCTACGTACAAAACCCTGACCCAGAATCAGGTCGTCTGCAAGTGATTTAGCACCAGGTTCTCCACAAACATGCGGTGCGAGATTGGAGAGGACCGGTGGACCACCATCCGGCCACGCGCCAACCCTGTCACCAACGGCTCTACTCGCTGTAATCAAAACCCGGTTGTCAGGGGGTTTCGCTAGATAGTAGGTAGGGACAGTGGGAATCTCGTTCATCCATTCATGTGTGTCACTAATTAGATGACGAGGCATTTGGCTACTGGGTCATACGGCTTTCCGTGTTTACCTGCACGTCAGGCGCCATCGTGAGTACTACGACATGATACAGCCCATACGGACCCATTTCTGCATCAGCAGCTGGTCCGCCACCTTCTATAATCATTACGAGCCCAAACTGCCCCCAGCTGACCGCCAGCCGGTGGGATGCAGCCAGGCGGGGTTCCCGTTATAGAGGGCCAGCCAGCGTCGTGTAGAGGTCCCCTCAGGTCACCAGCCACCCTTGCGGCCGTCCCTCATCCCTTTGAGGACCAGCTCGGCTCCTGGAGAGGGCCGTAGTCCTCAATCCTGGAACGGCCATACCTAAAACGTGACGTCAGCCGACTGCCTTCCACTGATTGGGCAGAGCGTTGTCACTGGAAGAGTCGTGAGCGCGATGTCCGACATGCAAATTCATTTGTACCGAGACCGTTGTTATTCCTTCACCCGAGTTAAATGATGCTGTGTGGAAAACCACGCTGTGGTCCGTAATCGAGGAACAGACAAGTGAGTTTGGAGCTGACGAGAAGATCGAAAATAGAGAGAGAAACAGTGTGGCCTTGCAATCCCCCCACCCCTGCTGAGGAGGAACTAGAGAACTCAGCTGTAATGGAAAAGCACCTTTACTGAGCCGTGCCGTGACTGTGTAGTGGAAAAGTGCCAATAGTTACTCCGTTTACCTGCACTTCATTAAATTTCTTCACTTTGACATTCAAAGTAGAGTTCTCAACGGGCCTGAAAATTACAACCCGACCTGACCCGGCCTGTGGGTTTTAAGCCCGGACCCGACAGAGCTCGATACACCAGCATTAGTTGTCTGGCCAAACCCAGCCCAGCCCAACAAAAAAAAAGAAAACTAAACTAAAAAAGTGACATGCTTTCTTTGCAGCGAGAGCAGATGGTGCCAGTGACGCAGCAGCACCTTATCAGTGGGTGAAACTGATTCAATTTCGGCCACAAAAACATTGTGGTTTTTTGGAGATACACACAGCATCTCGTGCCAAACCAACCCGACCCATCGGCCTTACTCGGGTTTGGGTTGAAATTGAGAACTCTAATTCAGAGTACTGGGCGAAAGCACATTTGTGTCAACTCCCCTCCATGGGCCTTCGCAATGCTTCCACACAGCGCCGGACACCACCCCTCTCTCCGCGGAAAGAGGAGGGCGACAGTATTATTAAATTGCAGATTTGCACCTTTACATAAATGCATTTTCTTGAATGTGTTCTGGTCAAAAACAGGTGTTTTTGGCGAAACCAGCCAATGTTCTACTGCCGTTTACTAAAGAATGGAAAAAGGTAGAAACAAAATTTTTTTTCCTAATGAAAGAAGAGAGTCTACTCTTACTCTTGGTAGTTTTGGTGTTTACATGTTTACATGAACACAATATTCTGTGGGTCTTGAAAGGGTCTGTAAAAAATGCTCTAAAACGGCTGGCAGTATGCAGCTCTCTGCTCTGAAAATGGCTGGCAGCCAATGAGTTAATAATAAATCAGTTAAAAAAAAGAACTTATTATGATAATGATTATTATTATTGGCACTATTATCATCATTATTAACATCATCATCACTGTTAGGCTATTTTTTTGGAAACAAACTACCTTTTTGCACTGTTCACCTCCCTATGTCTGCATAATTTGACCTCCACATTGATCTAAATGCATTTTTTTGAATTCTATTGGTCTCAAAGGTATCACCAACAGAATGGGCACCCAAAAATTAGTGGGAAATGACACCTTAAGTGTTTTTCTACTGTGTTTGGTTCCAGCGATAGGCATTTTTGAATATTATTGGCGGCCATCTTGGATTTGACCTCTCCCGGGCCTCAGAGGTCAAATCTGACTTCCCTCCCGATCTTAAAATAAACCTCATGGCATAAACTAACTATGGTAGAAGTTTCATGTTTCTTTCAAAAAGTGCACAATTTTCATGCTTAGCCGCTGTACTATGACCATTCACAAGGAGATTGTCAACTCTGCAGTTCATTAGTTGTGCAAAACACTGTGAAGAAAAAGCAGCAAAGACGATTGTAAAAAGCAGAAATACCTGGTAGTGAAGGACAGTTGCTTGTCTGTGATATGCCACTCAGAAAACAGTCAGCCAATCAGAGGAGAGGTGCTGATTGTCTCTTTTGATTGGATAAATGACGTGTGCTTGCCAGAGCTCCAGAAAGAGGCTACAGAAAGGAGCTATAAAACGACATTAAGCAGATAGGTACTCAAAACCACATTTTGCTAAGGATATCTACAGTTAAAATAAACCCTTAAAAAGTGCACAGCATGGGTCCTTTAAGCCCTAATCAAGGAGAGATCTTTGGTGTCTATGTCATCCTTTCAAAAGTGTGTTTGCCCTGCAGACTACAACACAACCTTGGAGTTTTCCAATTAAAACAGAGAGCAACTTTTCAAAAACTCTTCATTTTCTGGGTTCAAAACCTCTTGAGTAATGATGAAGGCAGGGGAAGACATTCAGCCACTTTCATAGCTGGAGCTGTCATCCCTGCTTGGGCTGCTCATCTCATTCTAATGCTAACTGTTAGTAGCTAACCACAGTTAAACTAAGAGCTGCTTTGACTCTACGTTTTCAGTTGCAGTAAACTGATGTACGACCACTGATGTCATTTAAAGTCATGTTTCCTCTCTTGTATTGAAGTCTGCTTCCTCGTAGTGCACCTCCTCTCACCACTCATATACAAGCTGAATTAAAATGCACCAGCCTCCTGTGATAAGCACTTGTAACTAGCTGCAGAGGTTGCCGTTGCCGCAGCTCATCAAAAGTTATTTCATGTCGCTTTAGGAGATCCCTTCAGTGGGAAGTGATGGGGGGATGGAGCATCACAGTCCCTCACAGTCTGAGTAAATCAAGTCAAGTGGGGATCCTCTGAAGTTACAGGCCCTTTGTGTTGCTCCACACAGTGTTTCTGTGGTGCAGAGAGGGAAGCACAGACAGAAACGTGCACTAAAAGGACAGTAAGTTTAGAAGACGGTCACTTGATTTGACAAACTAGAAACTCAGGGATGCATTTTTGTACAGTACAATGACTGTGTGTTTAGTTCACCACCTGCTCTGAGTTAAAGGGATAGTTCAACATTTTGGCAAATTGGCCCATTGCCATAATCGCTATAGTCATATAGGTTCGTTACCTTTAATTGTCAGTGCAAGCTATTTTTAGAACAGCGGAGCAGAGTCGCGAGCTGCTCAGAGCTATACTACGGAGGCTAAAGGAATTTCTTGGTTTCCCTCATCAAACTCATCAAATACAAAATCCCCAAACTCCAAAGCGCTTTCGTGGACAAGTTGTGACCTGCACAATCACCACGCTATGAGATAATAACGGAACGTTACAAAATGGAGCCATTTTCGAGGTAAATACAGGGTAAATACAGAGTCTGCTTGCTGAAAAACTGTCCCTGAACGCAACGCGCATCAGGGGTTTTGCACGAATTTACCTCTAAAACAGCTCTGTTTTGTAACGCTCCGTTATTATCTCATAGCGTGGTGATTGTGCAGCTCACAACTTGTCCACGACAGCGTTTTGGAGTTGTTGGATTGTGTATTTGATGAGTTTGATGAGGGAAACCAAGAAATTCCTTTAGCCTTCATAGCGTAGCTCTGAGCAGCTCACGACTCTGTTCCGCCTTTCTAAAAATAGCTTGCACCGACAATTAAAGGTAACGAACCTACTGCTATGACTATAGCGATTATGGCAATGGGCCAATTTGCCAAAATGTTGAACTATCCCTTTAAGTGTAAACGCACCCAAGATGCGTTTAGGACGTGCCTGAGATCCGATCACTCGGACTGCATCATGCAACCACATCGTTTTGGCAGCAAGTTTCATCCTGGCCACATTGAAGGCCCACCCACTCAACTGATGTCCTCTGCTGCAGTCTAATTAGTCTTCTAATTAGTTCACGCATAATGAACCAAAAATGTTTTACTATTTCAAAAGACTAAAACCTCATTACATTGTCATGCTGTGTGGAGAGCAATGATTTTGTTCAACCCCTGCTTGGCTGTCTCTCTCTCTCTCTCTCTGCTCAACACCCTCATGTTTTCAAGTAGTGCGGTGGTTGATTAGTGCTGTAGAAAAACCCTGAACACTGCTGACCCACCTGCACACAGCTGTTGTCTAACAGTGTTGAGACTCTGCCTCCTAGTGGCTCCTGTGGGGAAGAGCAGGTTCAGGTAGTCGACACAAGACAACAAACAGACAAAGGTGGGACTGTGTTTTACTTTCTTGTGACAAATTTCAACCTCTTCTTCTCTAATTTGATTCTATAAAAATATGATGCAGAGGCTGATTACACTGCTGAAGCTGTGGAGAGATAAAAAGGATCCTTTGCTTCACGTCAACAGCTCATCAGAAGGTGTGAAGCCAGAGACATGGAGCAATTTAACTCACAGATTTCTCATCAGAGAGGAAGTGAAGACTGAGGAGCTGACACACACACACACACACACACACACACACACACACATGCATGCATGATGAAAGAGATGAATCTGATATGGCGTAAACTCAGCTTTCCAGCCGGCTCAGTATTTGTTATTTATTTTCTCTGACAGTGTCAGCGTTCACTCTGACACTGTGCTGCTTCATTGTTCAAATTACCAAACAAGACAGATTTTTATTTTTATGACGCATGCCTCTGTGGAAGATCTACAAAGCCAGTGTTGTATCTTTCTCTACATATGTTATAGGTTTAAAATCTGATATATTTTGAAGGCTTTTCATAAAGTACTATTGTTAAGCATCAGAAGAATGCATTCCAGCAGGATGCCTTAACGCTGGATTATTGTGGGTTTCCCTGTTGTCGTTATCTTGATTTGAGCCATAAAATCCACATTTATCTCATCGGATTAAATATGCAGACGCACTTTGGAGGCTCCGCACACCCACACAGTTAGTTTCAATTATTCTGGCTGATTAGACTCCCAGTCAGGTAGGAGCTGAGGGGAGCAATGGTGGGAATTATGTGATGCGCTAATACTCACTGCACTAATAGGAATTATCAACCTTGGTTTGTGTATATGCCCCCGCAGTCCTCTGAAGGTCTAATCAAGCAAGTCAAGTGAAACCACTTGTATGAGTGAAGCATTATATCCCTAATGGTGCGATCGCTCCCAACACTCCTGAGGACAAAAATAACTCACTGAGAGAGCATTTCAAGAAAAACAGTTGGTATTTTACCATTAATTAGTTTTTTTAAGTGATTAGTGGTTGTTAGAGTTAATGGAGTCGACATGAAGAAATAATAATCTAATCTCTTTTTCTTAAGTGTAAAGTTAGAGTCAGGATGTTAGCCTATCTATTTGAGTTAAGACTTCTGTGATGTGACTTTGTGATGTCACAACAAAGCAGTGTGCACGATTCAGTTTCTTTGAGTGTTATACCTTAAAACTGCAAGATATTTATATGTCCACCCAGTAATCAGTCAGCCAATCAGAAAAGAGGCTCAGATCCTCCTGATCTCCTGATTTGCCGACATTGATAGAAGAAACTACACTGAGATGGTTTTTGGTTCTTATAACTACAAATACATCTTCTTATGAATCAACACTTCAAATAAAACATATGATAAGTGTAAAATAAGATAAACTCTCATGGAAAATAACGCATTTGTTTGTAGGATCCCATTGAACATAACAGAGAAGGACTATATCATCATTAGATTGATATTGATCTGATACAGGAAAGAAAGAAACTAATTCGACTTTTCGGCGTTTCAGTGTCCAGACAGTCGAGGCGTTTGGTGGCCATTCCCTCAGGGTCGTCTGCACTTTACAGATTCTCAGTCACTCAGCAAGTTTTCTATTTCACTTTGTCTCCACAGGTTTTTCCGCAAAGAACAAAACCCCAGTTGTTTCCACCTCATTATTCTCAAACACACGCCTCTTTGTGCTGCGTTAAATCTAATAATTCTAAAAAATCTCCCCTCTAAGGCAGGTGTCCCGTACCGTATAATTTTCCTGCCTTCCCCGCCTCAGCGAGAGGATACTCGACATTAAAAAGTTTGAAGACCCCCTTAATCCTGCAGCCTCCGAGTTCACACGGCGCCGACCTGATTACCCATTCAGTGTGAAATGACATCTGAAAAAAGGCTGAGCTCTGACAGGTGGCTCTTTGTCATCATTATTCCAGTGTAACACCTCTCCTCCTCTCCACCATCAACACTACCGCTTTGCTGTGCAGTGCTGCTGCTTGTGACAGCTCTGCACCTATATAAAGGCACAAGTGCTCGAGCTCACAGATGTACAAACACACACAGACACACAGACACACACACACACACACACACACACACTAGAGTTGTATAAGAGTGAGCATGAGGTCTTAATCCCTGAAACAATTAGCAAGGGAGTCAAGCAGCTCTTTGCTCAGAAAACAGGAAAACAAATACAAACAGAAAATCACTCACGTTCAACACAAACACGCAGCGTGATGCGGCGGTGGAGGAACCTGAGAGTGAAACTAAATTAGTTATTGACTGGTTGTCAGAGAGGCATCACTCATCCACGGCAGAATGACACAACGCACAGGGAGGAATCAATCCGGAGGAGAAGGAGAGGGGAACACGTTTAGGTGGAGCGAAAGGCCAAACAAATGACTGCCGCTGTGCATCGGTAACTAAGCCAAGCTGCTGATGCTGAGATAAAGTTAAAGGAGCGTTAGTTTCAGCTGCGTTGCAAACTTTACGGCGCATCCTGCAGGTTTAAGATGTCACCTCTCCATTGTTTCTGCAACATGGCGTCGTCCTTCACTTCCAAAAGTCTGTCACTCCTCTGCATACAGTATCTACTGTCTCGTATTGATTTGTTTTGAAAACAGAAAAAAAGAAAAGTCTGTTCTAGAGGTCTGTAAACATGCATGAAGCAGTATAGCTCCACATGAGAGCTGCAAATTGATTGCCTTGAAGTAATGCCACTTGAGTGGGGTGTGGATTGAGGCCCTCTCAGCCCCGCTCCTCATCTCTGCTTAAGGCTACATTGGCCACTACTAGAATAAAATCCTCCAATCTGGTGCTGATTTTCCAGGAGTGGAGTTACACAGTGGTTAAAGATGTCAAGTTTTGACAAGAAACATGACTGTGTGAAATAAAAGGAACGATGCTGACAATGTGACCTGTTCATGACTGTATAACATAATTTATTGTATATTTTATCACTGTTCACAGGATATCTCCTGTATAAATTTGAATTTATGGCTGTATTTATTGTTATGCTCTATTCCAACCTGTCTATTCTCCTTTGGCTGCTGTAATACTGGAAATTTCCCCACTGTGGAATGGATAAAGGAATAGCTTATCTTATCTTTTAAAACTCAAAATAGCAATAACAATAGCTTAGTTTCTCATTCTGTAATTTTACTTTCATGTCAACTTTGCCTTAATCACATCCATATATTGCAGAAAATATAACACAAACTTGTTGTGATCTACAGTATATTTACATGACAAGAAAAAGGTGTTAATTAATGTATTTGACAAGTTGCTAAATATTTGCATTTGAATATCAGAGGACAATATTCACTGTGTATTTCAACTTTTATACAGTTAGAGAAAGGTCAATTCAAGCATAATAAACAATATACATACAAATTGTTGCTTAGTGTATCAGTGTATTATTTTCACATAATGTGGCATATTGAATGGTCTCTCAAGGCAGCAGTGGGCTTCCATACGGTGACTACTTTAACATTGTCAACACTTTTATGAACCAAACTGTGACTGTTGTTATAGGAGCTGAGATGAGACTCTGATGTGAGTCTATCATTGCATTTCAATACAGCCCCTATTTGTCAGTTTTATTTCTCAGACGGGACTCTACTTTCGGTTTCAAATGCAGGAGGAGCAGACGATATTGTGTTTGTTAAAATCAATTTTGCAGTCACCACCTCGCGCCTTGCAGAGTAAATAAGCAGGCAAATAAATAGGTTTAAAAACAACTTGAGGTGATCCATCATCGTTAGGTTGAAACGGTGAATGCTTGGCTTGTTGTGGTAGAAAACAACTGTTCAGTCTTTGACATTTTATACTTGAGTGCATACTAATGTAGGTGTATAAGATTTGCAGGCAGAGGTGGTATGCTGCTGCTGCACAGCTTCTACCTGCTTTTACTGTATTTTCTCTTAAACACAAGCAGGTCCAACAGTGACAGTATACAGCACAGCAGATATGCAGATATGCCAGGTCATAGTCCCACTGTGTCTTTCTGTGTGTATCTGTGACTGTAACTAACATTTTGGATATTGATGATGACTTATATTCAGCTAAAAGTCATAATTAAACAGTTCATCAGAAAAGAAAAGAAAGAACTAAAGAACACAAACATCATAGATTGTAAAAACTGTAATTTGTTGTACATAGAAAAAATTAAAGACTTAATCTAATGTGATCTAATGGATTGTATTGATCTCATTGGTGCTGGAGTTATAATTTAATCTGCTGTTGATGCCAATCCATGTATTTTTGATATGATCCTGTTATGTGACTAACTATTCATTTCATGGTTTAGCTTCTTGAATGTTTTCTCCAGCAGCTGATGTTGGTGCTTTGTGTGATACCTGTGGAGAGGTACAGTATGTCATGTGAAATTGCTGTGGTGGAAGTTTTGGAGAAAAAAAAAAAGTTAAACAGTTTTTCCTGCATGAACAAAATACAAAAGTTCAGGTGCAATCTTCATGCATAATAGGAAAAAAAATCAAAATAAAGTTATATGAGACAGGAAATATGCAGCTCGAGGATTTCTTCTGCTTTCTCTGACTTTTGAGACAGGGAATGAAAAAAAAAATGCCACCACAAGAATAAACAACAAACTCTGGTTTATAGGATGGAGCAGCAGACCAGGAAAAAAAACATCCTGATATGAAGGAGCACTCAACCAACACAATCAAATCTTTCAGATAGAATTACATTCATTCGCACTGATCACATCCTCTCCAGGGGGAAGATAAACACTCGCTGCCAGTGCAATCATGTCAAGTGATCACACCTGTGTGTGTGTGTGTGTGTGTGTGTGTGTGTGTGTGTGTGTGTGTGTGTGTGTGTGTGTGTGTGTGTGTGTGTGTGTGTGTGTGTGTGTGTGTGTGTGAGTGAGTGTGATTGATGACACCTGGGAGCTTCCTGCAGGCTGGAAAGACAAACTGAAAACCAGGTTCACAACAGCACAACCTGCACACTCTGTGGTCTGACAGGACAGCTCTGCAGGCACAGTCCAGCCCAGCGCAAGTAGTCATCAATATAGACCATGAGTGGAGCTGTAGTAGTCATGGTTACTTGGCTACAACTTACAAGGTAACACTTGCAAATTTGATACTGACCTTGAAAATCTGCAACAGTTATTTTTGTATATGGCTCTGTCTTCTTATAATGTGTTTAATTTGCATATGCTTCACAGTTTATTGCTTCTTTGCTTGTTGAGTGAGCTAGACTACTCCTCAGCCTTTCCAAGAGGTAAGTGTGACTCATATTTTAAGATGCACACTATAAGATGCAAAAAACAGAGTACACTTGTTTTTTTTCAACAATAACAGTATAGAGAATGTGAAGCTGACGTCACGCCGCTTTGGCGTTGTGGGACGTCGGCGCCATCTTTGGAGGAACGCAAACGTAAACAGAGTGGGGAAAACGGAGGAAAACGAGCAAGAAGTAAAAGAGAAAGAAAAAGAGATGAGGAAGATGGACAAAAATAAAATAAAAAAAAAGAAATGGAGAAGGGGAAGGGAAACTCAAATTTAACGAGAAACAAGGTACACAGAAAAACTACAACTTATTAAGACCCAGATTTACTCCCTCCACTGACTTATCCAGACATCGTGAACTATCTCGTTTTTGGTATTAGTGCATATACTACTGTGGCATTTTTTTACGCAGCAGTACTGTCCCACAATGATTACTTTTAAGCGACTTTGGGGAACTTTTTTTAGGGGGACTAGCAAGTGTTTACATCCGCGATCCTCCAAAGATGGCGCCCAACGTCCCACGGCGTGACGTAACTTCACATTCTCTATTAAAACTTGCAATGAAAGACAATTAAATGCAGCTGAAAATATCTTAAAGTCAGTTTAAATCTATGTCATGATTGTTTATTTTCATAACAATGAAAATTCTGATGATTATGAAGGTTCCTCTACAGTCACATGTGAACATCCAGCTCTGCATGTTGTCTTTGTACTGACTTTGTGCACAAAGTGGCTCTGGCAGCTGCAGCTGTAACTTCATATCTAATGAAGATGTGACTCCTTAAAACTGAAATGTTAAAGGAGAGCAAACCTGAACTGACTAAACGGGTGACTACTTATCTCTCAAGTTTTACACTCTCAATTCTCAAAACTCATCAAATGATCTTCAACAAGCTTTATGAGCTGTTGACTCAATTTGAGAACTCTCTAGGAACCTTTACTGTGATGCAAGGGAGCACAGCAGTATTGACATTAAAATTTTAATGGAAAAACTTGAGCTGAATCGCACAAAACTACCCTAATTTTCTTCTCCAGTACAGTCAACTTAAAATTTCAAGGAAGCCCAGATATGCAACGTTAAAACAAAGATGCCGACAAGTGGTTAAAGACACACTTGCAAATTTTTTTTTACTTGTCTTTTAATGTGTTATCTGTGTCCCCTTTTAGCCAGAAATTCTGTTAATCCGGAAGCATGGCAGGGCTTTGGCCATAAACAGCAGGAGAAGGGATTTAACTCAGGGATTCGTCGCCCTCTTCAGCACATCCAGGCCCTGAGGCAGGCCCACAGGAGGCTACAGTCCAACACCCATGGTAAAACCTGGCAAAAGCCTCAAGGAACTTCTCTGAACCATCCCCAGTCACAAAATCAACCCAGCCTTTATCGTCAAGCTCAGAACCCAAAGCACAGCAGCCAATCCCACACTCCACCACTGAGGAATCAGCCACTAGCCGGGCCCAGAAGCTTTGAATTCAGTCTTAAGCTTCCTTCTGCCAGTTCCCCAAGCACAAATCAAGAAACCAGTCAGAGTATTAAAGGCTCTCCAGGTGGAAGTGATGGTGCCTTTAACTACAGGCCGACCAGTGTTCAGCTCCACACTAGTTTCAATCATCCCTCTGGTTCAGATGGGCAGGGGGTCAAAGGTTCCACCAATGACCCATATGGAGCAAAACATGTTGATAAAGTTTCTAAACCAAGCTTTCAACTCAGTTTATCTGTTCCCATTCCACCTACTAGCCAATCTCCAAGACCTGCCAACAGCATAGGTGGTGATTTTACAAATATAAAAGGTCCAGGAGCTTATGATTTTGTTCAGAACAGTTACACACAGTCAACAAATCCACAATTTAGTTCAACCCACAGTGATTCAGGATGGATGTTGTTGAATTCTGGTGGACCGCAGCAACAAACAGAAAACCAGCTCTATGAGTCAGCTCATGGTAAACATACTGATGTGAAACTGGTTACTTTCTCACCTGGTTATGTTAGTCAGCCAGCAACTCCAGTCTATCACTATCCCCAACAATCTGCCAATGTTTACACGGGGTACAACACTCCCCAGGTAAATTCTGCAAGCACGGACTATGTGAAAGGTCAAAGTGGGCAAACAGGATCATATAACCCAACAAATGTCCAGTTTGCTTATCCCCAACAATCTGTCGATGTTTACAGTGGGTACTACACTCCCCAGGTAAATCCTACAAGCATGGACTATGTGAAAGGTCAAAGTGGGCAAACAGGATCATATAACCCAACAAATGTACAGTTTGCTTATCCCCAACAATCTGCCAATGTTTACACGGGGTACAACACTCCCCAGGTAAATTCTGCAAGCACGGACTATGTGAAAGGTCAAAGTGGGCAAACAGGATCATATAACCCAACAAAAGTTCAATCTACTTCATCTCAATCACAATATGAAGGGGCTCCAAGTTGGAATTATTATGGTGGTCAGGTCAAACCCAGTGGCAGTGACTATGGACAACATCAAACCTGGCAACCAGTTGGCTCTAAACCCACCTCTGGTTCTAATGGTCACTGGCAGAAAGTGGAGACTGTATCTCAGTCAAGTCCAGTTCACCCTTCATCTCCTACTGTTCATTCACAATATCAACCTCCATACAACCAGGAGATTGCCACCACCTCCACAGGCTATGCACAAAGCCACAATGGGCAAACTGATTTCTCTTCATCTTATCACTACAGCAAAGGTCAGATTAGACAAGACCCATCACCCAATATTGACCCCACTGTGTTTCACTCTTTGCCAAAAGTCCATGATGTGTCATCTCATCAATTCCCAATGAGGCTTCCCATTCAGGATGCTGTCAAAAGGCAAAACCCCAATTACTTAAAGCTTTTCATTGATGTGGATGATGAATTGGATGGAGGTCATGGGCAGAACTACTTTACATCAAAAACACACTATGATACTGGCCTGCCCACCTCCCAGCAAGCATCTGTTGTGCCCACCTCCCAACAAGCATCTGGCGTGCCCACCTACCAACAATCATCTGTTGTGCCCACCTCCCAACAAGCATCTGTTGTGCCCACCTCCCAACAAGCATCTGTTGTTCCCACCTACCAACAATCATCTGTTGTGCCCACCTACCAACAATCATCTGTTGAGCCCACCTACCAACAAGCATCTGTTGTGCCCACCTACCAACAATCATCTGTTGTACCCACCTACCAACAAGCATCTGGCGTGCCCACTTACCAACAATCATCTGGCGTGCCCACCTCCCAACAATCATCTGGAGTGCCCACCTCCGAACAATCATCTGGCATGCCCACCTACCAACAATCATCTGGCATGCCCACCTCCCAACAATCATCTGGCGTGCCCACCTCCCAACAATCATCTGTTGTGCCCACCTCTCAACAAGCATCTGGCATGCCCACCTACCAACAATCATCTATTGTGCCCACCTACCAACAAGCATCTGGCGTGCCCACTTACCAAAAAGCATCTGGCGTGCCCACCTCCCAACAAGCATCTGGCGTGCCCACCTCCCAACAATCATCTGGCGTGCCCACCTCTCAACAAGCATCTGGCGTGCCCACTTACCAACAAGCATCTGGAGTGCCCACTTACCAACAAGCATCTGGCGTGCCCACTTACCAACAAGCATCTGGCGTGCCCACCTACCAACAGGCATCTGGCGTGCCCACCTACCAACAATCATCTGGCGTGCCCACCTCCCAACAAGCATCTGGCGTGCCCACCTACCAACAATCATCTGGCAGGCCCACCTCCGACCATTTTCCTATTTTGTATAGTGGGTAAGTCAATATGCATCATATCCTCAAAAGCAAATACAAACTGTGCAGTTGCAGACTTCTACTTCCCTGGACAAGCTAACAAGATTCCATGTGGGACCAACCACTAGTTCCTTTTCAACAAACTTTCCAGAACCAACGTCGCACGGTATGACGGGTGCTTGTAATCCCATTAACAGATATTCTAGACCATTATTCTGTTGTCCAAGTCCAACAACAAGCAGTCTACAAGGGACCAGAGGATAAAGCCATCTAGTACGTACCGCAAAACACAACAGCTCGCTTCTTCAGCAAGTTGGGGACAAATGGATCATGTTGTTCCTGAGCAAATGTCAAATGCTAACCTTGTTCCATCTGTTTTTCTGTATTGCGTTTGAACCACACACCTGTTATAAGGCTCTACACATCCCATTTTAAAACTTAGTGTAGATACTTGACTTAGTCCACCCTTTTCCACATCTTAAGAGATGTCAATCTCCAAGTTTCTAGCCCGATCTGTTCAAGAGAAAAAGCCCCAAACCCTCTTCACTGTCTCCTGCGACTTGGGGTTCTCAACTATGTCAGCTATCCAATCCATTATCCAGAAGTTATGGGGAAACTCCTGCAGTCTTTATACTGTAGCCTGCCTACCATGACTGCACATCCAACAGGGAGTATTGTTTCCATCCACAACTTGAAGATTTATGCATATATACAAATGTCAAGTTCCGATGAAGGTAGAATGGATAGCACAACGTTCCTGGAGATCTAGTATGGTTTCCTTGAGTTTCACTGAGATATCACAGCTGCCCTTGATGCCTTCAGGATAAAGCAGATGGACCACTGAGAAATTAAGCACTGGTGAGTTGTTATAGCTACTTATTTAATTTGCTCTTCTGAGCAACACCTCATGGTGCCTAACTAATTTAATACTTCTCTCTGTTTTTTTGCAGGGAGCAAAGTCTGAACTGTAGCAGATCATCAGATATTCTTACAGCCAACTCTTTTTTTCTTTCTTTCTTTTTTCCATTAAAAGTGTCCAAAGTCTGTCCATGTGCTCTGATTTCTCTTGACTTCCACCCACTCCCAGCCGGGTGTTTGAAGGAATAGATCGACATTTTGAGAAATATATTAATCACTTTCTGTAAGAGTTAGATGAGGATCAATGCCGCTTTGAAGCGGCTAGCCTAGCTCAGTTCAAAAGTTTTTAAAAAATCAATTTGCCACCACCTCTGCTGTTCATTGATTAACCGTTATCTCTTTTTTGCCTTATCTATATAAGATTGTAAGAACAACAAACTGTTTTACAAGGGATTACGTGCAAAACAATTCCTTGTAAGTGGCCACACTGCCCATCCTCACAGTGATTAACTTCTGGAAGTCATTTCCTGGCCAAGAAATACTCTAACATGTAAAACCATAATTGTTTTTTCACTTTAGTTTTTTGATACATTTTTTAAATATGTGTTGGTGAGTTTTACAAGTGCTAAAACGGTCTCTTCACTCTAGTTTAGCACACAGTTTGGTCTAAGCAAGTACAATAATAAGCATCACAGAGTCAAACTTTTCTGTTCTGACTTTTACACTATACATACTTAATACAACTGCGAAACAAATGTCTCTTTTCAATAATATCAGTGTATTTCAACACTTCACTTCAGTCACATCTTGAATAAATCCTTTAAATATATTTGATCTCTTGCAGCAACCATGAATCACAAAAAAAACATTTATTTGGGTTACACCATCTTATTGTCACACTTGTCATAACTCGCTTGTGATGCCCATGGGATTAAAGTATACAGCATAACTTTGTAGGAACTTGTAGATGGTGAAGGTGCATGTTCAAAAGAATCACTGATCAAAGCACCTCCAGCTGATAGAGGCGGTCTCACGGGAGAGGTGTGATCACTTCAAAGGCTTCGGCTACATGCTGGTTGGATCGCTGCCATTACGTCTATGCTGAAGTTGCCTCATTCAACGTCGCCTCTGTGCACATAAACAACACTGTGCATGTGCATTTCCTTTTCGATGGGTATTGACATGAACCTGATGCAATGTTAATCCGCACCTCAATCCCGCTTCACCCTAGTATAACAGCTAATTTTTCAGATTTTTGTTCACAAATCAGCTGTTGATTAGTATTGTAGAGGAGGACATGGAGGCTGTGCTATTTGAGTAAATGCGTTAAAATTGGATGTAGTTTATCTGTTTCTTAGATGTTAAGCTGTTCTCACATACTATATCAAGCTCTTATATCTATGTGTAACTTAACTTGTGATGTGTAGGCCAGAATAAAATAAATGTTTATAGATCAGTACACCGGGGCAGCAGAAGCAATACATTCAAGGACAAATCTGTTTACATTGTGCTCTAATAAATTCTGCTATGAGATCTATCATGGCTCAATGCATAAACAGGGCATGGCAGGTTTTTTGGAAAGTCATATAACCTGCTGTACAAATGTAGTTTTTTTTTTTTGTATTTCATGCACTTTTACTGTACTGGGGTCTTGTGGGAAATGGTTCAACTATAAGCTTCATTGTATCGCATAAAATCGCAATTTGAAGTGCCTTGAAAACTTAATCTTTGAAAGTGGTGTGTCAGCAGCAGTAACCTCTCACTGGGTGTTCGGTGAACTCAGTTTTACATTTTTCAGAACATAAAAGAAGATTGAGCAAACTATTCAATCTGAGTTCAGTCAACTCTCCGCAGGGGAACTTATGTTTCCAAGGAGAATGATCTCAAAATGAACCGAAGTACTTCATTTGTTCTTCTCTCTCCAGTTCCACTGATAACAGTGAAATAACAGTTTATCTTTCCTTACTAATCTGTGTCCTGATATCAGCGTAGAGGGCTTCACGCTGCTTTGTGACTGTACAGCTCGGTGGTCGTGTCACAGCCTGCAGATTTACACTCCAATCAAACGGCTAAACAGCCGGTGTCCTCTCTCTCATCTCATCTCATCTCATCTCATCAGGTGATCTGGGATCAGCTTCTGAATTCAAAACCTGCTGAATCTTCTACACTGATGAGGTGATGTTGAACTTTAGCTGACACCTACTCTGCTTTGATCCACTGTTGGAACACCCCACTTCTGTTCATTTTCATCTACTAAAAAGCTGTTTTTCTACCATGGAGGAAATAATTCAATTCAAATGATTCTTCTTGAGGAAGATTTGCATTTACTCATTACTCTCCAGGGTTGAATTCCCAACTGTAAGCCTTGTTCATACATTGGAAATAGTTTATGTCTGTAATTTCACATTAATATAGGAATGTGCAATGAAGTCATGCAGAGCAACATCAGTTTGGAGCCTGAAGTAAAATTGTATCACAATCTGCTGTCGCCTGTTCGAAGGTAACTCTCGGTCAAGCTGCAAACAGAGTGAGCTTCACGTTCTTCAGTGTGAAGGACTCTTGGCTTGGACTGAAATTGTTTAACTTTATCGTGGCTTTGTGTTTATCCTCTCGACAGCTTTCTGAAGCGACGGAGGGAGAGGAGGAGCAGCAGAGGAGACGGAGGAGATGGAGGGGCCTTCGAGGAACCTCTGGAACGAAGGTTCATTAATAGCACAGCTGCTGTCCTTCAGCCTCCAGCCCCAGAGATGAGCCCTGGTGGTCTCCAGGGAGAAGCCGGCCTCTCCACACCGGGTGTTTAATACCTGATTTAAGGTCATTAATTCTTGTTGGTTGTGCAGAATGTATGCGTATATACGTATTTGTAGGTGATGTTTAACACATTGGATGGATGGGAAAACATGTTTAATGTGGCTATTATATTGAAAGTTTTCTTATCAAATACAATGAAATACAATAAAAGAGAGAACAAACTAGTGGTGGACCTTCGGAGGGAGCACACCTCTGCAAGGCCAAAGTCAAACACCACACACCAGACTTCAGAGGACAAATTTAAATTCATAGAAAATAATCTGGATCAAGCCTTTTATGATCTGTTCCCTGGTCCCTAGTACTACTTTTTGTATAACCATGCTGACACACAATGACACAATGTCCACACTGTTAACATTAATAATAATAATAAAAAGATTTTGTGACACCCAGAAATGATTAAAAAATACCAGAAACTAGCTGCCTGATAAAGATACAGTAATTTAATTTTGCAAGGCATTTTAATGAAAAATATCTACACATGTGAAACAATGAAATAATCAAATCCTGATGAATAACTCAACCATGGCAACAAGTTTTTCTTTTATTTCTTACACAGCTGCAGAATAGTATGCATGAGCAGTGTAAATCTTTGTATGCAAGTCTCATAATGTGTCCTCATGTGGGTTCAGTTGAATTGTAGGAACAACTTTTCATTATGTATTAACAAAAGAGATTGATACTGACCTTGGCCTCTCCCTGTACAGACTGTTGTGTGCATACTGCGACACATGGATGTGTGTGTGCATGCACATGGAAGCTGGACATTTGTATCCATTGCTTTAATGAAACTGTGCATGGTTGTGTCTGTGTGTCTGTGTCTGTGTGTTGGTTAACTATTGTTGTAAATGACTGTGTAAACGAAAGTCTTGCACGATTAAGCAGCTTGTACCGCTTCAAGCAAAGTGTGATCCATCATTACACTGCAGCTGAACCTGAGAGGATACAGCAGTAAAACACAAAAGTACAAAATGATCACAGAGAAAGGTTACTGTGAAAAATAAATAAATACATGTGAGCATGTGTTAATCAAGGACGGCCATGTTTGCAGCCTGGTCGCTTTTTCTCATCAAAGCAACAAGTTTTCAGGCTACTTGAAATTCAAGCTTACGGGCTTGCTCACAGCTGGAGAGGTAAAAGACCAGTTCAATCATTTCCCCCCATGTCTGAAAACTGAAGAACCAGTTCAAAGTTTATTTTTTTGATGTTGAATATCTTTATACTGTCTAATCCTACTGTATCTTGCACAACTTCCTTAAAATGAGAATATTTCCTTATTATAATGAAAAACCATACACCTTTTTATGACTTTTTATGACTAGAAATCTTCTTAAAAAGCATAAAAGAAGAAACAGAGTATCATAATATAACACCTTTTAAGAAGCAGCCACTTTGTGCCCTTGTGCCGTCCCAGTCAAGGTTATCTAACAGGTCGATCTGTGTGTGTAATGATGCTGTTAAAACTTGGATCCTTACCAACCCCTCCGACCCCCACCCTGCAGAGATTAATCATTAATAATAATTGTGATTATACAAATGTACCTTCATGCAAACTAATCCAAACTCACGAGAACACCCCAGAAATAGACACATATTTTTATGTTTTAGCTCCTCATTTCTGGTAAATCTGCAGGATTTGAACTTTTGTGACTTGAAAGTGCTTTTATAAAAGATTCCTGTGAAATCACATGATTCCTAGCCCAGCTTTTTTTTTTTTGGTCGACCCCTACAATGTGAAATTGTCCATGACTGGTTTAATGGTTCCTGTAATAAGTCTGGTTTTACTGCTCGGTGGACCAGCCCTCTGACATGGCCTCAGGCTCTTCCTGTTCGGCTGAGGTCAAATATAAAAACCAACCCCTCACAAATTCAGCTGAAACTGAACAGAATGGCTCCGTCACCTTGACGCACCAACTGAGTGATTTAGAAAAGCTGAACCAATCAGCCACTCTACCACTATTGTGTTTTACAATCTTCTCAGTAGAGACCACTGTGCTGTTCCTAATGGAGTTACCAGCTGCGGGTGACAATGTTCACCTGGCTGCATACAGACCCAGTCCCACGGCAGCTCGTCTGTCGGTGGCCAATGGGATGGAAACACCCGGAGGTTTCCGTGAGTCTGAGTACAGTCAGTGTTTTGGTGATGGGAGCAGCGTGGCGTCCCGTGGATCTGATGCTCTGACTGGCTACGAGACCCTGGACTCCCCGCCACACTACGACTTCTACGCCAACACAGAGGTGTGGGGCCGCCGCAGACGCTTCAGACCGTCGCTGTACCAGCTGTACGCCAAGCCTGAGGTGAGGATGCCCAGCTGTCTGCTTCAGATTGCCTAAGTACAGATAAAAACTTCTCTTCATGGTGTGTCAGTTAGATTCAGGTCATGATCTGTCCTCCATGAACCTGATCCATTTTCTTTATTTGTCTTTAAATGAATCTGTAAGGTTAGTATAATATCTTAGTTTCATGACCTTAAGAATTACAAAAGAAAACACCCTTAAAAACATATTGAAATGTTATTTAACATGCAATAGCTCAAAATAAGTGAAATCTCAAGAACAACTGAGGTAATTGTTACACATCATAAAAAACTAAATACTAATCAGTTTATTCAATTCAATTATCAATCTTGACTGCACCAGGATGACTCCAGACCTCCCATGTATGAGGAGACCACAGGTGAGCAGATGGACGGAGGAGACAGCACAGAGGAAGAAGAGGACGAGCAAAAGGAGCCGCCGCCTGAACCTACTCGCTTTGGCTGGGTTCAGGGAGTCATGGTAAGACGTCGTGTTCTTGTTATGTGTGAAGCTCAAACAGCACCTTAAAATTTGATGTTCTATAACTAACTCAAAGAAAGCTCAGTTGAAATGTTAAACCCAAAGACCACATTGTTGTTGTGCTGATTAACCCATTATAAACCATAGAAAGTTAACACTTTACAATAAGGGTCCCTTAATTAACGTTAGTACATTATTAAGCATTAATTAATTGTTTACAGATATATTAACAATCATTATTATGTATTACTTATAGGAAACACAAAGCAGTTAATTTATGTTTACTACTCAAAGTTAGTTAATAAATTATTAAGTAATAATAAAAGTTGAATAATGTAATTAGTTGTCATTATGTATGCATTACTCAGCATTAATTAACAAACACATTAGTTTATATAATAATGCTTAATAATGTACTAACTAACGTTGATTAGGGGACCCTTATTGCAAAGTGTTACCAAAGTAATATAGTAAGTAATAAAAAAAATATTCCACTTTTATTTTGATATTGTGCTCTCATTCTGGTCAATACAACTTGCCACTTGCCAAACTAAGCCTAATTTCCAATGGCACCGATTCAGTTTAGTTAGTTGGACTTATCTTTTGTCAATATCATGTTTGTAACAACGGCACTAACAAATAAATGAGCAATTTATGTGCACTTCTGTGACTCTTTGGTGGAGATCTGGAAATGAGCTATTCATTTTGTATATCATTTGTACAGTTATAGATCGCAGTGATTTCCTTGTGGAAATCCTGAGTGGGTTTAATCAGCTCTGATGTATTTGGTAATTTCAGTCGGTGACTGTTTGTCTTGTAGATCCGTTGCATGTTAAATATCTGGGGGGTGATCTTGTACCTGAGGCTGCCATGGATCACTGCTCAGGCTGGTATAGGTATGTGTCGTAAAAAGTAGATTTACTCTGTGGGAGTCAAGGTCCGGCTGACCGGCTCAACGTCATTTTTATTTATGTCTCTCCATCAGGTCTGACCTGGGTGATCATCCTGCTGTCCTCTCTGATCACTGGGATCACTGGCCTCTCTACTTCAGCCATTGCAACCAATGGAAAAGTCAAAGGAGGTCTGTTCACTCACAGGGATACATGCAACAGCCAAATTACATGCAAATTTATACATTTAAACCTACAGGCTGACTAATGTATACCTCCATGCTCCATCACTCAGTCACTCAGTCAGTCAGTCAGTCAGTCAGTCAGTCAGTCAGTCTGGTCCTGTTGTTGCAGTCCAACCAAAATCGAAATAGAGAAGATTAAAATATCACTCCAACCTCCCTCTCTTGTGAAGGTGGCACCTACTTCCTGATCAGTCGCAGTCTGGGTCCGGAGCTGGGTGGATCCATCGGTCTGATCTTTGCGTTTGCCAACGCCGTGGCCGTGGCCATGCACACCGTGGGGTTTGCTGAGACAGTCACAGAACTCATGCATGTGAGTGTGTTTCCCTATGTTGCTGCCTTTATTTATGCTTCTTTATTATCTTAAAGTCCTCTGAACTTTCCTCTTCAGGAACATGGAGCTGTCATGGTCGACCGCACCAACGACATCCGCATCATCGGCGTCATCACTGTCACTTGTCTGCTAGGCATCTCAATGGCTGGCATGGCGTGGGAATCCAAGGTTAGCTCAACCAAACCTCTCTTGATGGCTAATGGACAGCAGTTCTAGTTTTATCAATACATGCACAGTTTTTTATTTTGGGCTTGGCTTTGGCTTTACCCCATCCAGCCAGCCATCATAACCGACCACAATCACCCCCATGGTGTTACAGAAACACATTGTCTCCTATATTAAGCCATGTGGTGCTGTTTTAGGATGATGCAAGACAATCTAGCACCTCCTATTTTGCAAAAGTGTTTTAGTTACCTTCTGAAGCATGAGGATCCTCCTAAAAGCCTAGAGCAAGCATACTCGACTGGGCGGCCCATGGGACCATATGTAGCCCAGAAGCAACCTCCGAGTGGCCCAGTCCCATAGAGAAAACCCAAGAAAAACACATTAAGTATTGCTACTACCTCTGTTTCTGCAGTTAACACTCTTTTTTCTAGTTTTTACACACTTTTTGACGAGCCTGTGTCAAATGTGACCAAATATTTGAAGGGAATCAATAAGTAAACGTCTTTCGATACATTCATTTGTATTAATTTACATTTTGTCATCACCTGCTGCTCAAAATTTCTGGCCCAGATACATTTCTTGAATAGCCCTGGCCTTACCATCATGACACTTACCATAGCCTGAACTCAAACATGTACAGAGGTGTAAGGTATACTTTGCTTGGCACTAAAATTCTTCATGTACATCCTGCTTAAAGGAATAGTTCAACATTTTGGCAAATTGGCCAATTGCCATAATCGCTATAGTCATAGCAGTAGGTTTGTTTATGAAAATGGGCCAATTTGCCAAAATGTTGAACTATCCCAACAATACCATAAAGACAAACCCTTTATTATGTAAACTTATGAGTTGCTCTAGATCATTCTTGTATTCACATGTCCTGTATCTGTCTTCCACAGGCACAGATCCTGTTCTTCCTGGTCATCATGGTGTCATTCGCCAGTTATTTTGTAGGAACGGTCATTCCTGCTTCACCAGAGAAACAAGCCAGAGGGTTTTTTAGCTACAAAGGTGAGTCAGGTGACACAGATTCTTGAATGCACCTCCGAGTTTTTATTTCTTAAAGAATCTGAAGCTATGTGGTAGTTTTTTTTCCCCCTTCTTTGTGAGAAATGATGATAGAAGTAAACAGTTTTGACATGACGATGCTCCTGCAGTTAAACAGAATATTTCACCTTTGACAGCGGATATTTTTGCTGCCAACTTCGTGCCCAGCTGGCGGGGGGCGGAGGGCAGCTTCTTTGGCATGTTCTCCATTTTCTTCCCCTCGGCCACGGGCATCCTGGCAGGAGCAAACATCTCTGGAGATCTGAAGGTATGGCAGTTCATTTCTCACTCTCTCTCTCTCTCTTTATCTCTGCCTCGTTTTTCTCTGACTTATCATTGGCACTCTGCCCTCGCTGCCTCACATACCATCCTGTTGCTGCACAGACTGGACAAACATCATCTTTCTTAACATACGTGAGGGAATTTATTACTCTTTTTAAAGACATTGTTTTAATGCCTTATTTATGTCGTGCTTGTTCCCAGAATCCAACAGTGGCGATCCCTCGAGGAACACTGATGGCTATATTCTGGACCACTTTATCCTACCTCATCATCTCAGCCACTATTGGTACGGTATCACCATAATCCGAGCATACCTGCATTTACATTGCTTTGCATATAGTGAGATGGTTGTTATTATGGCGGGATTTGTACCGGCCATACTGTTAAATATAATATGGTTTTCCACATTTTACATTTTTATATTAATAACTGTATAACCCATACTTCCCATGGTTCTCTCCAGATCTAGATCATATGGGATATAGATGAGTAATTTGCAATGAGATTAAAACACTGTACTCCATCTTGTATGTAGTTTTTAATAACACTTACAGAACAGTAGCCTACAATTTTGGTTTATCATATGCCATGAGGTAAAATATGCATCGTGCCTAGTCTTTTTCTGTATCTTGCAATGCAATCATTTAAAATGACTGCAAAAAAATATGCAAAAATGCTGATTTACTGTGTTCAGGCTCATTACGTTGTATCCACATACAGTAAAAAGTAGAGTGAACTCTGCAGCCAGTGAGTGTACAGTCTTCAAGTACAGCGTTCCCTTTGATGTACCAGCAGCTGAATAAGTTCTGCTTCTTGAAGTTATACCTTTGTAAAAACACTCTTACACTTAAAATGACCTTGCAGAGCTTTGCATATTCTTTTTATTATTATTATTATTCAGATCCCCCATTAGCTTCTACTACAGCTGCTGTTAATCTTCCAGGAGTCAGATAAAGTAATTCATGCACAGACAGTGTATAAACAAACAAGTAAACATTGACTGATACCCTGTATTTTTAGACAAAATAAATGTTTTTAGAATCATGTCAGATAACTTTAATAGGCATTAAAACAATAATATATTGCTGAGGATTAAGACAAACAAACATCCCTGCAGGTGGTTTTGTTCCTGGTGTGGTTGTTCTCATTATTTCTGTTTGAGTGAAGGAATTTGTGTAAATATATTCTAACAACTTTATTTTAGCAGCAGGTTGGACTATCTTGACTGTCTGTGTGTGTGTGTCTCATGTTGATGACAATTAAAAAGTGATTTTTAATGCATAATCTACACTAACAGCATGTGGATATTTTGCCATGATAGCAACATAGTGAGACACATGTTTGTTTCTCCTCAGGATCCTGTGTGGTCCGGGATGCATCTGGTCTGTTAAATGACACCCTGTCCTCCTCCTCCTCCTCCTCTTCCTCCTCTTCCAGCGATGACTGTGTTGGTTTAGCCTGTCACTATGGATGGGACTTCAGCGAGTGTATTAAGAACAACACATGCGCCCATGGCATCAGTAACTACTATCAGGTCAACACAAGCGCACACACACACACAATAAGTGCCAGAAATAGATTTTTCTGTCTTTAGGCTGAACCTGCACAGGAGAAAACAACGTGTTACTGTACATACATTTTGAATGAAGCGGTTGCAGTTATGACAGAAAACAGTTTCCTCCTGTTTCCACTCGAGGGCACCAAAGTTCATCAAAAGCTCGATTTGACTCCTCTTGTCTTTGCCAATGGCAGAAAACACACAAGTAAAAAACAAGTGACAGCTTCGAGCCAACACTAATGTCATTCTGCATCCAGGGCTCTGTGTACAAATCACTTACATTAGCAGTAGGTCACCTTGTATGCAAACAAACAAACAAACAAACAAACAAGTAGTTTATCCCCTGGTGGGAGAGATTAGCTCAAGAGATAGATATAGATATTGCAACCCTGCTGTAAATAACATATATATATATATCCAGTATTTATTATTTATCCCATTGCATTACTACCTCATTGTTTATTGGCACTACCGACTGACCACCTTAATCCACCTGCCACTTTACTTATCTATGTTTGTACTTGTACGTGTTCTCTGTTGTATTATGTCATTGCTCAGTTCTTGTTGCTGTCTTTCTTATGTGTGTACAAGTGAGCGCATAAACCGGAGTCAAATTCCTTGTATGTCTGTACATACTTGGCAAATAAATCTGATTCTGATTAAAGAGGTAAACAACACTCTTCTGTCTGCAGTCGATGAGCATGGTGTCGGCCTTCGGCCCTCTCATCACTGCTGGTATATTTGGAGCAACTCTCTCCTCTGCGTTGGCCTGCCTGGTGTCTGCTCCCAAAGTCTTCCAGGTATATGCACATTTTGGCAAATTGGCACATTGCCATAATCCTATAGTCATAGCAGTAGGTTCGTTACCTTTAATTGTCAGTGCGAGCTATTTTTAGAACGGCGGAGCAGAGCCGCGAGCTGCTCAGAGCTACACTATGGAGGCTATTGGGATTTCATGGTTTCCCTCATCAAACTCATCAAATACACAATCCAACAACTCCAAAACGCTCTGGTGGACAAGTTGTGACCTGCACATTCACCACACCATGAGATAATAACAGAACGAGACAGTTGTTTTCGAGGCAAATTCATGCAAAACCCCTGATGTACGTTCCCTTCAGGAACATTTTTCCATCAAGCAGTCTCTGTATTTGCCTCTAAAACAACTCTGTCTTGTAACGTCCCGTTATTATTTCATAGCGTGGTGAATGTGCAGGTCACAACTTGTCCACCAGAGCGTTTTGGAGTTGTTGGATTGTGTGTTTGATGAGTTTGATGAGGGAAACCAAGAAATCCCATGGGCCTCCGTAGCATAGCTCTGAGCAGCTCGCGGCTCTGCTCCGCCGTTCTAAAAATAGCTTGCACCGACAAATAAAGGTAACGAACCTATAGACTATAGGGACTATGGCATTGGGCCAATTTGCCAAAATGTTGAACTATCCCTTTAATAAAGTACATTGATGTTCATTTATTATGACATATTATACTACTATGTAATTTTTTTCACCCCATTTTTCTGATTTTTTTGTCGTAGTGTTTGTGCAAGGACAGACTCTACCCTCTGATTGGCGTCTTTGGTAAAGGTTATGGTAAGAATGATGAACCGCTCAGAGGCTACCTCCTCACGTACATCATCGCTGCCTGCTTCATTCTCATTGGTGAGTCTTTGGAGAAAATATCTGAGCCTAATTATCCACTTTGAATTTAAGCAAAGTAATAAAATGCATCCTAGAGCAAGAGACCACCTCTCCTGCACCAGCCTCCCTCGGAGAGCGCTGAGGCCGTGTATATGGCCTTCATGGGCTCAGGGCATTTACTATTCTGCAGACATAACAGTAATTACACAGGAATTGCCTAAAACATGATTTAACATTATGAATGAACTGATAATTGGATCATCCCGTATAATACAAGATCATGGTGTATTGAAAAATAAAATGTCCCTTTCTCACCCTACTAGAATGCAACACTTTGTTTTCACATGCCTGAGATAAATTTAAAAAATCAGGAAGGGCCAAAATAAATAAAAAATGATAATACATGGTCTATGAAAAAAGTGGCAATGAAAGGTCAGGGGACAGGGGCCCACTTCAATATTTTTCAGGGGACCCAGAATCACTAGCAGCAGCCCTGTGTGTAGTAGCCTATACACTATTTTCTTTCATTGGCTCTGCTTATTGTCATCTCTTATTAAACTATTTTATTGTGAGCTGCCAAGCCCTACTGTTGGATCAATAAAGTTAATCTATAATCCATCTTTCTGAAAAGACATGAATATAATTATTTTAGTTTTTAACTGTATTAAAGTTATTTTATCATAAATCTTTAAGATTTTAGTCCTATTCCGGTACCATAGACCATTAATATCGACCAAAATTGGGTTTTTGACATCATGACAATCTTGGGAAAATAACTTTTCTCTTGTGCTCTCTGCCTCTCTGCCAGCTGAGTTGAACACCATCGCTCCCATCATCTCCAACTTCTTCCTGGCCTCCTACTGTCTCATCAACTTCAGCTGCTTCCACGCCTCCATCACCAACTCACCAGGTAGAGAACTGGACAGTCAAAGTATAATATTCCTTGAAGCACAGAGGACCCCTGTCATCCCTGTGTGTGTGTGTGTGTGTGTGTGTGTGTGTGTGTGTGTGTGTGTGTGTGTGTGTGTGTGTGTGTGTGTGTGTGTGTGTGTGCACAGGTTGGCGTCCGTCCTTCAGGTTCTACAGTAAGTGGCTGTCGTTGTTGGGCGCCGTCTGTTGTGCAGTGATCATGTTCCTGCTGAACTGGTGGGCGGCTCTGATTGCCTTCGGCATCATCGTCTTCCTTTTGGGATATACACTCTATAAGAAGCCTGGTAAACTCACACCCACTCACAGTACTGTCACACTACAAAGAGCTGCCCCCCCCCCCACCCCCTCTGTTAGTTAGTGCATCCTTTGAACTGCTGCTGCTCTGTACTTAGCTGTGAACTGGGGCTCATCGGTGCAGGCGGGCTCCTACAACATCGCTCTGAACCAGTGTGTGGGCCTCAATCATGTGGAGGACCACGTGAAGAACTACAGGTCAGTGAGGACGTCATCACTCCTATAATTTGTCTTCTTTTGTCCAAAGCAGTTGTTGTATTGTTTTGCTGCAGTTGGTCATCCTGATCATGATTGGCTTTGGATAGATTTCAATTCATATACAATGTTTACCTAAATAAATAAATTACTTTACTTTACTTTGCATTACATATTATTTTTACTTTACTTTATTTGTTTATTTAGTTGGGACAGTGCATATTAATGGACAGTGAGTGCATGAGTACTCACTGTAAATACACCGGATTTAGCACTAATGCTAAATTACATCCGTAGTCCCCAAAACAATACAACAATTAACATAAAAAGTCCATAAAAACAGAGGACCGGTAGATAACAAAATAAGTACATTTACATAACTGCAGGAGGTTCGTTGAATTATAATAAAATATATAATCTATACAGTTGCGATTGACATGATTCATTGAAATATAAAAAAGTATATATATATACAGTTGCGATTGACATGATTCATTGAAATACAAAAATATATATATCTATACAGTTGTGATTGACATGATTCGTTGAATTATAAAAACATACAATTACGCATGCTCGGACTAGATTTACTTTCACCAAACTAATAATATGGAGGACAAGTTAACTGCTGAAGGCCAGGAACCAGGAGACATCTACAGTACAGTAAACAGGACTCACGGAAGCATTGATTATGTCGTCTAACGTACAATCAGATACTAACATCTCTGTGATGGCACTCCTCTGTCAGGCCGCAGTGTTTGGTGCTGACCGGTTCTCCCAGCAGTCGTCCTGCTCTGGTGGATCTGGTCAACTGTTTCACCAAGAGTCTCAGCCTCATGATATGTGGCAACGTGGTCAATGTGAGTACAACTACCTGCACAATATCATATATGTATACATATATTAATGTAATATTTCAATTATATTATAGAAAGGAAGAAAGGAAGCATTTCTGATTTGAGCCTGTATGTTTTCAGGCCGGTGCCTCCCCAGGAGCCGTGGAGAGAGCGAGCGGCGACAGACATGTCACCTGGTTGAACCAGCGGAAGGTGAAGTCGTTTTACAGAGGAGTGGTGGCTCCAGAGCTACGGTCAGGAGTCAACATGCTGCTGCAGGTGAGATTTACACCTCATCACTCTGCTCCGATCAAATGAACCTCATCTGTTGCACAAAGACAGATAAGTAATGTATCATTTTTGATGAACTGATCTTTTCTTATGTGTTGTATATTGATGCCTCGATGAGAAGAAGTGATCACCGCTGACACATCTTTACTTGCATTCAAAAATACTTTTTTTCAAGAAAGAACAATGTCAATGTCTCTCCTTCAGCCCAAAGTACTGTCCTTATTTATGTTTTCTAACCTCCATAACCCCGCCTTTTCCAAACAGAAGGATTTACCTAACCCGGATGGTCCATAAACTAAGACAACATCTAACCTATAGAGTTTACCCTCTGGCATTTAACTTCTTGACCAGGCATTTAACCTTTAGTAAACATAAACACAGGTGGGCCAAAGACAACATGGATTCAAGATTCAACAGAAAACAAACAGAAAACAAAGGTTTCACAGAGTACAACATTCTCAAACAGAATAATATTATAATATATAGATAATATAGGCCTACTAAATCCTCAATTACCAATCTCTGCTTTTTATCTGAAACTGTGAGAACCGACTGACTGATCCAGGATTGATGATGTTATGCTCAGTGAACCAGAAGATAAACTCACCTCCACTGCTCTGTCTGTCCAACAGGGGGCAGGTTTGGGTCGCATCAAGCCAAATGTTCTGCTGACAGGTTTCAAGAAAGACTGGCGCAGTGATACACCTCAGGCTGCTCATGACTACATAGGAATACTGCAGTGAGTGCTGAGATTAGAAATAAATTAGCTTTTAAATCACTTTTTTTTCACAATTAACCTGTCAGTGTCTGAAAATGTATTAAAAAAATATGACAAAATGACACTTCATTACCAGCCTGCACAAAGAGTATGTAATGCACCTGTATATTCATGTTTGTGTGTGTGTGTGTGTTTCAGTGATGCGTTCGACCTACAGTACGGAGTGTGTGTGTTGAGAATGAGGGAGGGGCTGGATGTCTCTCGTCCATCTCAATCACACGGTGAGAGTCCAGACGAGTCCAGATATCTATATTAGTTTGTGTAGAGTTAACAAGGGGCATGCTGGGAAGTGCAGTCCACATTCATCAATCATTTTTAAAGTAATTGATCACAAGGAAATCCATGATGACAATAAATTCCTCTGTTTTTATTTCAGTTAATCCAGGCTTTGATGGAGGACCAGAGAGTATAAACACCATCTCTGCTTCTCCTCGCATTAAAACAAGCACTACATGTACGTATATGCATGATCATATTATTATGATCAATGTATTTTACTCAAATCTTCAGAAAGTTTTGGCCTCGGTTGCCTTTGAATAGAATCAAAACTTCATTTCCCATGTTTGCAGCGTCTGTCTCCATTGACCCAGAGCCTCAGTGCAGCTCAGTGTTTCAGAAAAAACAAGGAAAGAAGACCATCGACATATACTGGCTGTCTGATGACGGAGGTCTGATGATCTATCGCTCCATCACCTCCATCTTTTCTTCCCTCTAGAATATTATTGTGCATTTCCTCATGACTTTGTGTGTGTGTGTTTCACCAGGTCTGACGCTGCTGCTGCCCTACCTGTTGACTCGCAGGAAGCGCTGGGCCAGATGTAAGGTCCGAGTGTTTGTGGGCGGAGAAATGGACAAGAAGGAGGAGCGGAAAGAGGAGTAAGCTCACAATAATTCATTCTTTTACAATCTAAACTCAATATAACACAGCCAGGTCTCTAGGTAAGCAGAGGCCTAGAAATGTCTCACCTAAAAGAGAAAGCATTTTTTAGTTGTTATTGACAGGTCAAAATGTGTAAAATGATTGTTTCTTTTGTCAGGGTGTTGGCTCTGATCAAGAAGTTCCGTCTTGGTTTCCATGAAGTTGAAGTGCTTCCCGACATCTACCATAAACCTCAGCCTGCGAGGTGAGGCTGCCAAAGCTCATATATACAATAATGAACTCGGCAAAACCCCAGAACGGCTGTAGCTCACAAAGCTCTGCTGTGTATATCATCTGGTTTGTGCTTCTTTTATTGAGCATTTGTTTGGGAACAAGAGCATGCACCATGAAAGTACAATTTGATATCTGATATTGTGGTGGGTTCCGGTTTATTATATGATCTTGAAGTTATGAAAAGGTTCCCTGACACAAATCTAACCTTAAAACCTTCATTTACTTCAGATGCATAGAAATATACAGTAGAGGGTTAATAGAGGCCGTGCCCACTGTGCTATAGTGTATATACTGCTGTTCTGTATGCTTTGATTTGATGGTAAACAAAACCTAAATGGCACTTTGTGAGTACAAAGGAAGGAAGGAAGGAAATCTAGAACAACTCCAAATGATCTCCTATAACTCTCAAAGTGTTATAAGCCTGTGCATATTCTCATTTGTCCAGGTCATAGTATCTCAAAGGAGGTTAAATCGAAAGCAACTGGACTTAGTTATTTGTCTAGGAAGTGTCTCAAAGTGTTCAAATCGGGCCTCCATGTCTGTCCCACCAGTGTTCATCAGTTCGAGGACATGGTGAGTGAGTTCAGGCTGGACTCAAACCCAAAGCAGGACGCTGAGTCTGGGCCGGGAAGACAGCAGGAGGAGCCGTGGATGATCACTGAGCAGGATTTAGAGAGGAACAAGGCCAAGGTCTGACAAACACACACTCATCTGGATACAGCAGATTTAGACTAAGGAGAAAGAAAGCTCAAACTTATTCTCTTTTCTAACTTTTCATGTGAATCTCTGTGGATCCAGTCTCTCCGTCAGATCCGTCTCAACGAGGTTCTGCAGGACTACTCCAGAGACGCTGCTCTGATTGTTGTGTGAGTATTATTCTTACTCCACTCTGTGTGAATGTTTCCATTAATGCTATATATTGTGTAATTGAAGGTGACGATCTTTAAAAGTCATCATAGGTGGATTTTTTTTAAAATAATTCCCAACCAACCTCATGTAATCTGTCTGCTGACAGCACCATGCCGGTGGGGAGGAGAGGAGTGTGTCCCAGTACTCTCTTCCTGGCGTGGCTGGACATTTTGTCACGTGACCTGAGACCCCCAGTGCTACTGGTCAGAGGAAACCAGGAAAACGTCCTCACCTTCTACTGCCAATGACATGTCCCCATGGCTAACGGTCATAACACACACATACTGTAGCCTAAAAAGCTAATTATTACTCTGACATTTTATTTAATCCTGTAATTTAAGCATGATTGTCTCATTTCTAGTCAAAAGTCTGACTAGAAATAAGATTTGAGTTTTTGCAGTTGCTCAAATTCACAATCTTGGTGATATACACATATTATATTGTATTATATCATAATGCGTGTTCTTTCACTGCCATGTTTTCTGTCCTCTTTGCTATCACTTGTCAAATAAAGGCAAAAAGGTGATAATGAAAAGTTTGTTATGTAACAAGACACTGGTAGACTGGTAGGGGCTGTCTCCCTATCTAAACCACTCCACCTGTGTCAGTTCTCCCATTAATCAATAATCTGCTTGCTGACTCTGAGCAGAGCCACATGTTTAATTCTACCAGGGCACAAAGACGGTCTTTATTCATAGATTTGCATGTGTGTCCCAGTTGTTGTTGTTGTTGTTGTTATATAATCATTGAAATACAGAACACACATGTGGTTGATTTTATTTGTTTTATCTTTTGTTTTTTGTTTTTTGCGTGTCTATGGTACAATGTAGCACCTATACTGAAACGTCCTTGAGGCAGTGAATTCTTATCAGCACCACAGGTGTTTTCTTGTCATAGACCTTGGCCCTCGATAACTCTTAGGGAAATAATCCTATTTGCTGAGAAATATCGTTAAACTGAAAAAGTTTGTAGTCATAGAGTATGTAGTCATTCAGTAAGTCCTAGTGAGTAACAGCATAATCACATTTGATAAATCACTGAGAGGAGTGACTAACTTACAAGTTATATCATCCAAAACTCATATCTCAAGTTTGGTTGAGTATTTTCTTTTAACATTGCAATAGGTTGAGTTCATCTCTAGAATTCACAGCTCATGTAAATGACTGATGCAATTTCAGTGGTTAAACAAATTTGCCACCTGAGGCATGGGGTGTGTCAGATGGTAAAGGTAAGAGCTCTCACTCTGTTCCAATTTTAAGAACAACAAACGCCAAATACAGCAGACCATTTTTATGTCTCAACTTAGTATTTGAAATGTATAAATGATTGAATGAAAGACTTTGGCAAATGTTTTTTCTCTGAAATTCATTATACTTGTATTCTTACACTCAAACAAAATGTGGAACTCATTGCCAAGACAGTTAGCCTATCATCACAAAGATTACAAAACTTCTGGCTTCTATGCAGTGACTTTTTGGATTCTTGTGTTATTCACTCAAATGACCTGTCTAAACTTTTGATTTGGACACAATAAATACTTTTCTAGGTTAAACTATTCTACTATATCTACTACTAGGTATCACATGATGTCATGCTACCAAGTTCACTTTTCCATGTTTGCAGAAAACTGATCTTTCAATCTCTCTGTTCAACAATTATAGCTTCAACCAGTCAATGTTACAATACTACAGTTTTTGAGAGAGCCAAAGGTACAACAGACCGTAGTCATCGAATGTCTGTAGGATCCAAGGAGACACAAATACACCTGAGTTGTACAGGTTAAGCAGACAGTTATACATTATTCTATTCAGTTTACTTGCTTTACCTTCCATAAGTCTCCCCGAATAACCAATGATTCTCTTTTTAACTGCAACACAAAGTGGGTAGGACCTCCCCAGCTCTCCTCTCCATAAACCATGTTGTTACCAGTTTGTTTGGGAGAGGGATATCTGAAAAAATGGCACATGAGTGAGCGCTCTATCGATGGAAACGATCTTCGGAATGAATAATTAGCATTAGTTGCGCATGCGCACATTGCGACGTTTCCCGGAGCTTCCACGTCGGAGCCACGAGCTTACATAACCAATCAGAAGCGGCCACCGTGTTTGGAAACAACATTCCTCCTGACTAAACTAAAGCCCCGTATGACTGCGGAGCGTCTCTGCTCGTTACACCGAGAGAAAGAAAGACACAACAGCCAGGGGAGAGTCAGCTGAGTCTCACAAGTTTCTCTTTAGAGACGAGACAGTCAGCGTTTGAGTCGACAAACCGCGTCTCAAACGAACGACACACGTTCTTATTTCAACGGCTGTTGTACTGTAACTGTAGCTGTTGCCAGGGGAACGGTAACAGTCAAAAAAGAAAAGAAAATGGATGTGGAAGATTCTCAACAACAAAAGACGACGATGATTTCTCTTCTCATAAAAACGCCCAACCAGGCTCGGGAGGACCAAGTCGTCGAGGGCATCGATCCGAACTGGACCGTGTATGACCTGAAAGCGCATTTGTCAACCGTGTACCCGACCAAACCGGTAAGTTTTTTTGTTTTTTTGTTTTTAATTAATGAGACGTTAACAAGCTGACGTAATCGGAACTAGGTAGTTCGAGTGACAGGCAGGAAGATGAGAGGCGCGTGCTGCGAGTTAACAGCAGCTTATCCATCGTGTGTTCACACAAAAGATAAACAACATGAGGGGAGTGGGGGGTTCAGTGGGTGTCAGCAAGGAGTGACTGAATAATCTTAATCCTGCAACCCTCAAATGATAATAATAACCCTCGGAGCTGAAGAGTGTAACACATGTTCAGATTCCTTCTGTCGAAACAGAAAGTGTTTGCATGGCTCCAGACGGCATTTAACCCTTAAAACTTGAGACAGAGCAAGTAAACAGTACATTTTCTTTTCTTTTCCTTCTTTTTTTTAACACTTGTGAAACATGGAAGGGACAACTCAAAGCATCTGGTATCTGTCATGGTTACAGGTGGCAGGTCAAGGTGTTTGAGGATCATGAATGAAAAGGACATGTTAATATTTGCTTTGCAAGGCTAAATTTTCTGTTTGCGCTCCTAAAATTTTCGGTTAGGGGCCACTGTGCTCCTAGTTGAAAAAAAAGTTGGGGTAGGTTTGGAGGAAATGGTGGAGACATTGCAGACAGGAGGAACGATAATAGATGACAAGGCAGTCTTTGGTATTTAAGTAATTTGGCACAGGACCTGAGGCTTTGACAGCTCCAACATGTTGCAAGGTGAGACGGTGCAGCTGTTTTTACATCCATTCTCAAATAATCTCGTGCACAACCTGTGGCTGCCAAGATTCCTCCTCCACCGAGAGACAAGAAGTCTTGAAAGCAGCTGTGTCCATCCATGACAGATGATGACGGAGGACAGATGTTCAGAGGAGGATCTATGCTTCAGCGGGACAGAGAAGATGCAAATAGGAAGAAGCGTTGTGACTAGGTGGAGCCAGGATGTGGTCGACTGATAAAACTCTCAGTCGAAGTGACAAGGCAGCTGCTGGAGCACTGTTAATGATTACTGATCAACTGATCAAGTGGCAATGACAATCTACTCTAGCCATGTGCATTTGCTGAGACACTAGTCTTTACACTGTGTCATAAATATACAGTACTCTGTGTATTGCCCTTTAGCGCAGGCAATGTTAAAAGAATACAGTGATCAATCAATCAGCCACTTTATTTATAGATAACTTTTCATACAAATAAATTGTAGCACAAACTGCTTTAAAGCAAACAAAACAAAAGAGAAGTAAAACCAAAAGCCACACAACTACACACAACCCCCCCACTTATTCTACATTTATTATACAATAATAGGCTAAGAAACGATTCAAATAGGTAAATAAAAGGAAAGGAAAAACAGAAAAACCTATAAGTAAAATCTAATGAAAAGCCAGGCTAAAATGGTTTGTCTTAAGTTTGCTTTTTTTAAGACATAATCTACTCAAATCCTGTTTGAAATCCTCTATAAAAACATATTTTTGTTGATGTTCATTTAATTTTGCTTTGATGCCACTAACAGAAGTTTATAAGCAACTATTTAGTGAACAGCAAAGTAAGAGACGCCCAAGATAACACAGCTTCACGTGTTTTCCCCTGTATAAATACACTTGTCCTCCTGCTGAATCCTCCAAACACAAAAATCGTGTCTGAGTTTTCCACTCAGCAGCGAGCGAGGTTAACACTACTATCACTGGCACTGTGGAAAATTCCTGGAGGTTGTTTCACACCCAGAAACATCACCCAAGGCAAACACCTCTCCAGATAAGTGTGACGTTCCTTCATCCCAAAAGTTTTCTTCTCTCTCATATTTGTTTTTCCTCTTTCCCAGGCTGTGAGTGAGCAGAGACTGATCTACGCCGGTAAACTGCTGCCCAATCACCTACATGTTAAAGATATCTTTAGACAGGTATGTTGTGAGAGAATATGTTTGTCAGATTTTTATTATTTTCCTAAAACCTAGCACTTTTTTGTTTTACCTTTTATTAGGTGTTATCTATTCATTTTTTAATTCACCATGTTTCCTGCACTCTCCGGCACTTAGTATGATATGGATGTGCATATCTATTGTACGTTTGTGATTGTGTGTAATTGTATGTTCTGTGTTGTGGCTGCAGCATGGGCCAATAAAATTAATCTTAGTCTTAATTTCCACGAGTCACCAGACACACCTAAACAAAGTTGATGAACCGTAGTCCAATGAATGGGACTGATGAAAACACCTTATCAAATGTAATGTAGTTCAGCAGCACTATACATTTCTGCCTCTAGAATAATCATCAATTAATTGTTCTTAAAAAGTCCTAACTACATTGTAAAAGTTAGATTTACTAAAAGTAAAAGTAAGTTAGACATTTCTAGTGTTAGCTTTGTGTGTACCTTTATGTTGTCGTCATTGGCAACCAACCCGGCTAGAGAGAGAGAGAGAGTCTCACCAACCTTTGTCTAATAATAAATGGCCACAGAGGATTTCCATGTCTGGTGAAAGGGTTGTTGTGTACGACTGCAGCGTTCTCCGTGTTGTGGGGTTTCTGTGTGTGAATCCCAGAGGAGGTTCACGTTACTGCAGAGGAGATAAGACAAGAGCTGGAATACACCCAACGTCCATAAAGAAGATGAAGTACACAACGTGAGGCCTTTGGCTCCGTCCATAGAGCTGTGGGATACAGTTTCTGAAGCCGTCAACATCTTTAGAAAGATTATTATTATTTTTCTCAAAACTGTGGACTCCAGTATCGACAACCAAACTGATCAATCTGATCCTGTTCTGTGGATAGAAACAATATAAAGCAGAGTTTATGGAGCTGGAAAGTAGGGATACACAATAACTATCGGTACAGATAATTATCGGCCCAATATTGGCCAATGATTATCGGCCCAAACACAGAGAAGTCAGATAATGAAATTTTTTGCAGTTGATTTGAAACAATAACAAATGTTGATTCTTCAAGAGTCCTAACTGTTGTTGTTCTTTTTATGATTACAGTAGTGATGTCGGTTATACTCTTATTTGGTTAAGTCAGAGGCAGAGCTATAATGTGAAATTAATCTTTACTCACTACATCTTATGCTTTCTTAACTTCAGGTGTGTAGTGTGCACTGAGTATAGTGTGTTGTGCTTGTATGTACTATTTGAAATGTTATTGGTCATTGGTATCGGCATCAGTTATGAGAAGCAGGAAGTTATGGGTTATCGGTATCTATTGGTAGAAAAAGACAGATTGTGCATCCCTACTGGGAAGTAATAACATTTAGATAAGCTACCAAAATATTTGGGTGTCAGACTGACCTGGAATTTGTTCCAGAACAGACGATCCCTCCTTTCTTCTCCATTATCTATATCGGGCTTGTTTTCACAGCTCCGACCACTCTTGTTGTTGTTTTTGGAATTAGAGACTGTTTTTATCTGTGTCCTTTGACCACGTAGCTTTTTCTAATCGGCCATTTATTTCCTCCCAGACGGACTCCACTCCAACGCTGCATCTGGTGTGTGCTTTTAGGAATCCACCCCAAGGATCGCTGGGAGCTAGACCCAAGGTGAGAACTGATTATATCTTATTTGATTGTGTTTTCAAGGTTTTGTTTTGTTAGAGTGTCTCACAGGAAATTCAGTGAGAAGATGATGCATTGTGGATTGTATTTTCATCTACTGTAACTTGGGGGAGATTTTTTCTTTTGACCCGTGTTAAGGGCCTGTCAGGTTGTCATGCCTGTGGCAGATATTTAGTGTCGTTCTCAAGGACACTGCAGCGAATGAGATAACTACACGCCTCTATCTCTGGTTGGGGTCAGGGTGGAACCTGATTGGTTGTGATAAAATGCTTTAAAGTAAGAACCACAGGATGTTGTTCATGTTGAACAGGGGATGTTTCGTCTTTAATTCCCCACGTACTCAATTTAATGGTAAAGTAAATTTGACTTTGACAGATTAGACAGTTTTTAAATCATCCAGAGTGGCTTTCCTCTCAGGGACCAAAACTGAATGTGTTGAGTGAAACTCCTGCTGGATATATTTGTAAATTGTGCAGCCATGTAAGCACAACAGGTTGTTGTTTCGGTTTCAGATTGTGTTTATTTTCAGTGGAAATATTTGATTATTTCACATTCACCTCCCTCATGGTTAGCAGTGTAGCATGTACTCCACCTGATTTTAAAACACGTGTGTCGTAATAAAACCTCCATTTTAGTTTTAGTCAGAAACAAACTGGTTTTGTCTGCTCATCACGAGGCAGCAGCTTCAGTCTGGAGACTCACAGCTGCACTCCTTCACCTCCACCCTCATTAGCATTCCTCAGTGGAGTGGAAAAGCTTCACTTCAGCTGTCATCCTGCACAACTCTGCTCCGGCTTCAAGATCTAAAGTGAAGCTAAAGATAACTCCCTTTTGTAGTTTCACAACGCTTTCAAGTGTCCTGCTCGGCTCGAACTTATGCTGCAAAACTTCTCAAGTGGTTGAACATCCCAACATCTGAAACAGATCTTTGTAGATCATACAGAGGGTTTTGACAGACACTCATGTTTTCAAACTCTTCTTAACCCTTACAGACGGAGCCAAGGAACATGGCAGTGTCGGCTTCCCCCGGTCCGAGCGGATCGTCCACGGTCCAGACTCCCAGCACACCAGAGCTGAGGCAGAGGAGACAGACCAGCTCGGCTTCAGATGCTGCTCCAGCTCACACACACACCCCCGCATCTCCACCATGGGCTGCTGCATGGTCTGCTGCCGCCGCTGCTGCTGTGTAAGTTTCAAAGGAGGAACCACATCTGTTGAAATGTCACAGTTGAAAAGTCACATTCACTCACACTGAAAACTGAAACGTGTGTGACTGAGATCAGGGCCTTAAAAGGGAACTGTGCAAGTCCGGTCGCTTTTCTACTGTTCCGCTAACCCTCCTCACGGCCCTGTGCATTTGTTTTCAACAAAGCTGGTGAGAAATCAATCAATAGATCAGTACGTAACGTTATATATCAAGATGTTACGGTGCTTATATTTGTGTAGTCTCATCTGTCATAAACAAGAGATTAAAGGTTATGGGACGCGTTTATCATAGTTCCTGAATAGACTGAAGAAGCATGTAAAGAATGACACATGCACTCAAGGAGCCTTCAGTGTGCAGTAACCTGTCATTATTTCCATTGTTTTGTATGAAAATATCAAGCAATGCACAGTTTGTATACTATTATCAATAACTGGCGGACCAACGCGATGCATTGTGCATGCAGCCGAGTGAAAGAGAGCGTGTCAGTCCCTTTACTGAAGCACACCGCTCATTGTCAGCCAGACAGATGTCTCCAGTAAAAGCAAATGTAAATACCCTCATCAAATATGTTTTGCCTTTTGTTGTGTCAGAGACTTTGAGGGAAGCTGGTGAATATCTGTGAATTTTACATACTGTCACAGTTGCAGTTGCTGATGCTTTAATTCTCCAGGAACAAGTTGAAATGGATTTTTAAGGATCAGTTTTATACAACAGCATTTTATTTGCCATTTTTCACTCACTCTTACTAAACAGTGTATAACCACTAGACTGTATTACTGTTAAAGATCCAATAATATATTTTCCAACCTTTAAGAAAAATATACAATAGTCATCTTGAATTTACACGTTTCAAGGTTATACACATTTTTGGCATGTTTAATGTATCTGTCCACATTGCTTTCGTGGTTGTGGGCTGGTACTTTTAGTGTGTGATTTATTAAATTGTATGGGGAAAAAAGTAAATATTTGAACTGCAATGATCTGTTAATAATGTAAATACCCTCATCAAATATGGAAAGTAAAAAATACTTCTATTGTGTATATTCAGATTGTCCTCATATTGTGGTTTGGTGAAGGTGCCAGTGATGATCAGCTGTTACTGATTTTAATGTGGTCTCATCTTTTCTTTTTTTCCTGCAGGCCTGGAGCACCACAGATGACTCAACCAGCCTTTCCCACCTACTCCCTGTACAGCCCACAGCAGCTCCTGTGGCTGCAGCACGTCTACGCCAGACAATATTACATGCAATAGTGAGTTGTCCTGTAAACATTTTTGCATAACTCTACTTTTTCCACTGCTGTGTGTGTGTTCGCCTCACAGGGTCTCACTGTGGAGATACTGTATGTGCGACTCTTTTGTTTCTAATGATGTTCATCTCATCCTCCACCGACAGCCAAGCAGCGTTGGCCGTAGCAGGCTCCGCCCCCAACGCCCCAGGCTCAGTCACAGGCCAGTACGCCCCGGTCCCGGCCCACCAGGTCCCCGTGCCGGCCCCCTTGGCCAATCAGGACCCCATCAACAACCTGCCCGCGAACCAGAACCCGGCGCAGGACGGCGGTTTCATCGACCCCGGCCAGGCCAACCAGAACATGCGGATGAACGCGCAGGGCGGCGCCGTGATGGAGAACGGGGACGACGTCGAGCACGACTGGCTGGACTGTTTGTACACGTTGGCAAGGCTGTGCATCCTGATGATAATCGTCTACTTCAACTCCAACCTGAGCCGCTTCCTGCTGGTGATGGGAACCCTCTTCCTCATGTACCTGTAAGTCCAATCTGTTTACATTATTTACAACTGCAACTACTACAGCATCACAGCACTCTTGTTATTTTAGTGACTTTGCATCCTGTCCTTCTCCTGAAAGCAAGAAAAAACCCAAATGCACCGCATGAATCATTAACGCAATACAAGAGTCTGAAAGGAGTCGGGGTTGTTTAAGTCCTTGTCCACACGAAAACAGAGCTTCACCCAAAACGATCTTTTTCTTGTTCACATTGAAAAGAAAACTCCGTAACACAGCATCATTTCAAGAAATATCTGCGTACACACGGATCCCCAGAAACAACTGAAACGCCTCCATGTGATTGTAGACAGCACTGCTTTATATATAATAATGGTTTGGATTTTTATAGCGCTTTACAGAAACCATTATTCATTCATACACATTCACACCGGTGGCAGTAAGCTACGTGTGTAGCCACAGCTGCCCTGGGGCAGACAGACTGGCAAAGCGTGGCTCCGACCACCAAACATTCATACACATTAACACAGGGCAAGGTGGGTAAGGTGTCTTGCCCAAGGACACTGGGACAGAGCCGGATTCGAACCCGTTCTACCGCCTGAGCCACTGCCGCCCCATATATGATGCTGATTATAGGGTGTATGTGTGTAAAATCAGTAGACTACCCAGCCCTGTTTCATCTGTCACTTGATAAACAAAAGCCAAGTGTAGCTGCTGAGTGACAGGGTGTACATGCAGCCGTAGGGCCTGGATCCTGTTTTACCAGAGAACAAACTGGGCTGTTTGTTGTCAAACAGCAGCCGTGTATGTTTAGGTCCCAGTAGAATGTTCAGAGTTTTCTAAAATAACAATCTACACACTTTGCTGAGCCAGGGATAAGAAGAATAAAACTGCAACATGGATTATTTTACTGGTCGTAGAAAACAAGAACAGGCTAAAACCACCTGTAACGCAATCCCAGCGTGTCCTTCCTGGAGATAAAAATGGAAGCCAGGTGTTTTTTCATACTAAAACATTTATTTCCTTACAAAGTGCAGGAAGTGTTTCCACCACCGTTTCTTTTTTGTGCCTTGAATTGATCACATGGACACTGAGATGAACCGAGTTCTCCTCCAACACAGCGTCAGACAATTTGTCCACACGACGAGCTATAAAAACAAAATCCAAAACAAATGGGGTTATGGGTAAAAGAAAACAGAAAGTCGCTTTGGCTGCTCGTAATAGTCAGTTAAATAAATCTGTGAGGAGAAACAGAAAGAGTGCTGTCTGTACATCTTTAGTTGGTTTGGTTTTATGACTGTGTACAACAGGACAATGTGGTCACTCACTTCCTCTCAGCCCAGTTTCCTCTCCTCAAAGTGTTTTCTGTTTTGCCTTTTGTTGTTGTTTTTTTAAAACAGGAAGTGTCCGAGACTTTGAATATCTGGGAATTTTACAAACTGTCTGTTCACAGAACTTCACCAAGACCAGAAACCACAGTTACAGTCAGGAAGCACTGAAAGCTGATGAGTTTTAAGGATCATTTACATACAACAGCTTTTTATTTGCTATTTTTCACTCACTCGTAATAATCCAATAATACATTTTCCAACCTTTGAGAAAGGTATAGTCATCTTTAACATACAAGTTCAAGGTTATACGTAAGGGATAATGCCCAACGAGGTAATTAATGGACGACGGGGAGGCGTGAACCGTCCCACGCAAAGTCCATAAATTACTGATAATCGGACACCTCGTAGGGCATTATCCCGCTTATACCTGGAGACTCCTCACACTGTTTGTAGTCATCCAGCAGAGGGTGCTCTTTATCTCTGCAACAACAGTCCATGTTGCCCTGTTTGCTTCCCATGTCCCAGTCTCTGTTACACAATGTCCACACAACACTTAGCACAGCCAACATGAGAGACCATTATCAATTTAAGTGAAATGGAAATTGGCAAACAAAAAGAAGAGTTTACTGAATTGATTTCTTTGTTAAACAAGAACACATTTCTGGAAGTGAGAGAAATATTCTCATTTTTCTGAGGAAAAAAACTGCACAGCTTCTGCTTTTCTTTGCATGTTTGTCAGGATTTGACAGTGGTCATAGAGGAAGTGACTCAAACCATCACGTTAACTTCTCTTCTGTCCTGTTTCCTTGTCCACAGACACACTGCCGGCTTGTTTCCCTTCAGAAGGCCACAGGTTCAAAGACCCGACCATGTTCCCCAGCCCCCCGAGGTCCGGCACAACCAGCAGAACGAGAACAGGATCCCCAACCCCAATCCAGTAAGAAACCACCTCCTTATGCTTTATTTATTTATATAGCGCCTCTCATACAGAAAATGCATCTCAAGGTGCTTGAACAAACAACATCAAACAATTAAAAACAATATTAATCAAAAACAATCAAAGGCAATAACACAGGTGATAAACAATAAAACGATAGCAATCATACAAATAAAAGTTAGCAAGAGGTAAAACCAAGTTAAAAACAGAAAGAGTTTTAATTGTGTTTTAAAAACATTTTTTAAAAGTTGCCATTCTCAGCTCCCTAACAATATACTTTATTTAAATGCGCTACTATAGATCTATACTTCCAATTATCTGTCCACTGATCAATGATGTCCCGTTTCTCCAGGCTGAAGAGATCGCTGACGGACAGGGGGAGGAGCCTGCCGATGGAGCCGAGGGACAAGGACCAATGACGGCAGTTTTAGTTCCTCCTCACAGGGTGTCGGCCATGTGGACGGCCTGGGTCTTCTTCAAAACCTTCTTCTCCTCCCTCATACCCGAGGCTCCTCAGGGCGTGGCCAACTGACCGCCTCGGACACAGGTCGACTGGAAAGAGACAGACAGCAGACTTTGTTTGTTCTTCAGCTGGGAACGATGATCTCTGAAGATGTTTGTTTAAAACGTGGGTTGGAACGGACGAGGGAGACGTACAGAGGTGTCGCTTCATGAGGAAGAAGAAAAACGAGGGCATTGTATACAAATCAACACCGACGTGGACTTTGCACCAGGATCCTGGACAGTTATTGCTCCAAGTTAAACACCAGCAAAACAAAACAGTGCCAAACCATCAAATTGCCAAAAAAAAAAAATATGTGGGACAAAAACAAACTTGATGTAAATAATAAGTTAATATCTGAATGGGACCACAGCTCTCCATGTGACCAAACACGCTCTGTCCACTGGTCTGTACCTGCAGCGACCAGTAGGTGGCAGCTGAGAGTAAAGACGTCGGACTAAACTCTGCTTCCTGTGAGGAGGTTTATGTTTACGTGTCTGCTGATTCCTCGGGATCTGAAATCAGCTTCACGGAGACGGATTTATTTTGTAAGAACAGCTGTAAGTACAGGACACTCTCAAACAGTTTCTGTAGAAGCAAAGAAAGGCCCCAAAGCATCTGAGCTCAGTTCATAGGATTCAAGTTTTAGTCTTTGACATTGATCTACTGTGTGTCAGGATGTACAATCACAAAAACCTTGAAGATTTTTGTTTATTTTTGAGGATTCACTGAATACTCACACAGACTTTGTCCAAGTTTCTCAGATTCACTGAGTTAAAACCTTTTAAAATAAAGTTAGAAGATGATCAAAGTAGTCTTTCAAAACTGTACATGAATTTTCAACATGAAATGCAGAGTAACTTTTTAATTATTGGGCCTTTCTTTACTTCCATACAGTCACTGTGCTGAACATTGAACATCCTCCATTGATTTTTTTCATCACATCATTTCAGATGATGGTGATTTTGACCAAATACAAATAAATAAGACTGTTTTTTTTCAGATGATGGTGATTTTGACCAAATACAAATAAATAAGACTGTTTTTTTTCTGCTAATTGGTATATTTTCTGTTGGCACAGGAATGAAAAAAAAATCATGTAAATATGTGTACACAAAGCACTTTAAACATGTATTTTATGCAAGCTTCTTTACCCATAGAAGGGTCATGGTTTATTATTATTCTTCACTTGAAGATTTCTAATATAAATACATGTAAATATAAGACCTGTTGGTTTTTTTCTGAGATGGGACTGAGTTAAAATTATAGGTCAAGTCTGAACCGCCACTCAGAGGAAACAGACTAAAGGTAAAAATCAGTGCTATTTAAAGCACAACAAATATCACTCGAGAAGAAAATAATTTATAATATCAAGAAACTGACTGTAGATTATGTTAAGTTAAGATGAGTTAACTTCTCATCTTTTTTATTATTTTTGCTCTCATGGGTCTTAACTCGGTTTATAAATTAAATTTGGTTTATTAATTAAACAACTCTCGATCGCTTCTACTGTACTTGTTCAGACATTTTTTTTTATTTTATTGTGTTGATTTATGAGGCAGGTTTGGGGTCGCTCTAGTCTTCGACATTATAATGATGTTGTGTTGTGTGATTTGAGGGCCTCTCTGTTTGTTTTATGTTTATTAACTGTTATAATTAGGGTTATGTTTGTCTATAACAAAGAATAAAATGAGTTTGACCGTCTTCTCTTCTATGAACTTAGCACTTTGATTCCCTTTGGGGGAGCATCGGTACTTTATAGGAGTTGTAAAGTTAAGACTTGAAGAGCTAATTCTTTTTTTTTATGTCTGTCTCTCTCTGTGAGAATTGCTTATTGACGGATGTTGCAGAATGAAATGTGTGTTAAAGACCTCCAACAATGGATGCAATAAATGTTCTTCCTAACTTTAATGGCTCCGGTGTGTGTTGATGTGTTGCTGTTCCAGATGTGGTTTTAATGGGGCCAGCGTGTCTACAGATTACAGTTCAAAGAGCGCAACCGAAGGTCGTTGACCCCATAGGACACACACGGCTTCTATACTAACACCACGACCTTGAACGCACCGGCCTCACTACTAATACAACTTACAGTAAGTCGACATGCAGATGCACAACTCCCCAGTTTACAGACACAACATGTTAGATAACACTAGTTGTTTTAGTAGCTTTAAATCATCGATTTTCAGTCACATGACTACATGAACAAGAGGAGAGCCACTGATAAAGATAGAAATGATGATACAGTTTGGGAAGCAGAGGCTCGTTAAGCAGGTTTATGTTTATGTTTTTCTTGTTTTCCCCAGAGGTGAGTGTTAAACTGTCGGTAACCCTTGACTTGACGGGTGGGTGCATAGCACATTCATAAAACCTTTCATAAGGTGTTCGTAATGCATTAACGACAGCTTCATAAGGCATGACTCAGCATTTATACATTGGGTTACATTGCTATGGAATAACGACCTGGAGTTTGTTTGTTTTTTTCAAAATAAGAGTCCCCAAGAACAAAACTCCTGTATTCAATGTTCTATTGCAATGGTTTATAGCTTGAATGTTATTTTGTATGTCACTTTACAATGTGCTAGGAGTTATTTGTACATCTTTCATGGATGGTTTATTAATGTTACTTTGCATGTCACTTTACTAAAGAGCCTGAGAAGGATTTATAACTGAATGACAAATGATGCTACCACTGGGATCGTTTGGTGTCTGGGCATCTTTAGGAGACAGGAACAAAGCAAACAATGCATAAATTCTGCATACATGACTTTAACTCAGCCTTTGTATGAGTTGGTATTTTATCCCAGTTGGCCTACAGTACTTTCAGGTGTGATAAAGGGACTTTAATGAAACATCTGGGTAAAACACTAAGCATTCATGACTGTTTTATGAGGCCTTCATGAACTATTGCAATGCTGAAGAAGGGTATTTTGTTCTTTTATTTCCAGGTGCAATTAGGGGACTTTTATTTTGAAAAAAAATCCTGATCTATGAATGCCTTATAAAGCCATTGTGAATGCATTACAAACACCTTATGAAAGGTCTTATGAATGTGCTATGCACCCATCCGTCACGTAAAGTGTTACCGAACTGTCAAAATTAATTATTGCTGATGTTTGATTGGTCAGAGCTCCTCCTGAAGCTTCTTTATCTGTGTTTCTACACCTCCTCTTTCCTCTCCTCTACATTTTAAGTTCAGGCCGAAAATAATCAAACTCATGAAGTGGGTGGTTTTCAAGGAGAACAAACAGACCCATTAACCTCTGAGGGACTCACTTCCACCTCCACCGCCACAGAGGGAGTGGATAGTTCATGTTACACTGAGCTTCTCTGTCTGGTTGCACTGTGAGCCAGCACTTGTTGAAAGAGACCTGAATGTAGTGGTGTTTATTTACCTGTTGAGAGCAGGAAGAATGGGGAAGGTTCATACTTTCTTTCTATACCTGAAACAAGCTCATCTCCAGTATTTTGAAGGTATATATTTGCTTTAACTGTTTCACAGCCTCTGTCCTTGCCCCATATATATATAATTTAACACTAAATGCATGTACAATCTGAGTTGTTAAAAATGTTAGCGTCCTTGTACTTGCCTGAAAAAACCTTGTACTTTGACCAGTTTACTTTCAGGGGACCCTGTGTGAAAGACAAATCTTAGTCAGTGTTTGTCCGTCCATCAAGTCTGAATCACACACTCCGATTGGACGAAGGGACGGGGTTTGTCACGAGATAGAGGCAGTACATATAGTGCCCTCCCTCTTACAGTGAGGGGGCAAAAAAAAAAAACATCAGTAGCCTGTTGTGTCCTCCTGTCAATGAGAGCAGCCGAAGCTCATGGGAAGTGGAGTTTTCCGGGGAGCAGAGGTGAGGTTGGATGAGATTGGACACAGAGGACTCAGCTGAGGGAGCTTGTGCAACAGGACTCCACAGAAAACCAAGCTCACAGGGTTGGAAACCTCCACAGAGTCTCAGACAGCTGAACAGTCCACATCTACAATGGCTCCTAATGTTTTCACACCACGACCACCACCACCGCCGACGCCAACGCTGCTGCTGCTGGTGCTGGTGCTCTTCCTCTCTGTGTTCTCGGGGTCGTCCCATGGCTGCCTGCAGGACCCCGCCTCAGCCTACAGGTTCACCGGCGCTGTCTGCCGGCTCACCTACCCTGCTGCTGTTGTGTGTGAGTGTGATCCTGACTCTGGTTTTGGGGGTTTTTATATCCAAGAATCAGGTTTATTCTTCTACCTAATCAACTCAACTCTACATAACTTGCCAGAATAGGACTCCACGATGAGATTTGACACCAGTGTTGTGGTACTCATGACTGGTCCATTCTAGACCACATTTTCAATGTCTTTTGTGAAGACCAGGGTGAAGGTCTTGGTCTCAAAAAAGACCACATTTTTACTTGGTCTAACTTGACCCTAACCCCCTTGGTCTTGTTCTTGACTTGATCCCAACCCCTTCAAAGTCTTGGTCTTGTCTTGGTCTTGGGTCAGGTGGTCTTGACCATTGCACTGGTGTTGATTGTAATAGTGTCAGTGATTCCTAAAAGTCATTAACATGTCAAGTCTCAGCTTTATTTTAAGTAGATTTACCTGAATATTCAAACAACTGCTGGTGAGGTGAGGTGAGGTGATTGGATCGTTGGCGTCCACAGCTCATTGAGATATTTGTTAAAGTGTGAAAAAGCTCATGTGTGTTGATAAGTGAGAGATTAGATTGAGTTGTCTTCACTATTCAGGTGATAAAGGTAATGTAATCTATCACAGAGCTATCAGAGGCAGTTGCTTTGACAAAATCAAAAGTTCGGTACTTTACTATGCATGCTTTACTGGAGGATGGTGGACATTTAACATTTTACACACACATCATATGACTTCAGAGGATTTGCCACAAGATGCAGCCGCCCTCAAGAACAAAGATGTAACCCTCCAAAAGAAACCGTCTCATTACCCAACGCTTCAATCTGATAGAAAACATGAAGCAGAAGTAGCCAGCAGCATCTTTGAGTACAGAATTAGACAAATGCAGCCAACACACTGAACAATGTTTCATCCAAAACACTGATCTAAAGCAACCAAAATCTCCTCAAGGTGAAGAGGTGGAAGATTCTTGATCCACCATCTGACCTCATTAAAGTCCCATGAGCACATTTGATAAAGACAGAGAAACCCCACCACAAGACATGAAGTTGTTCTGTTGCTGAAGTGCAGAAGAGAGGGCGTTACAGTGATCAATATGATCAATTCAAGCTCTGTTTTGGAAACAAGTGATCTTAATGTATTGATGTTACTTATATGAAAAAAACAGGAGCTGTATAATATGGTTGTTGAACAGAAGAGAGCGATCAAAGTTTACACAGAGATTGAGAAAAGACGAACCAAGGCTATGGATACGAGTCAAATCCCTAACTCTATTGGTGTCAATTACAACAGTTGGATGTCATCAGCATAAAAATAAATGGAAATACTAAATTTATTAGGTTAAAGTGTTAAGTTAAGGACATTACACAGTCATTGACTCCAAGGATTTTCTGTGTTTCCATTCAGTCACTTTTGAATCCCTAAACTGGGCACTATCTGTAGCTCACATATTTTCTGTACTGAAATAAACCAACTCAAATTGAAGCAGAGTCTTTGCACGTTAATGTGGCCCCTGATTTTTAGATTTAATTTTATGTGTAGAGACATAAGGGAGTATGAAACCTCAGTCATCAGGCCTCAGATCCAGATGCTCAGGAGTTAGTTAGCTCCAACAAGCAACCTTTATTTTCAAGATTCAATTCTAACTTTCAGTGTCACAAACCAAAAATGTAAAGTACATATTCTCAGACGGTAATGTTATGTTTTTATGTGTTTATCGCAGTGAATGAGAAAACCACAAAGGTGATTGAGGCGGCCTTCCAACACGCCAAGTATCCGAGCATGAAGGGAGAGAAGTCCCTGCTGATGATCGGACGGGTCACCTACGGCCTGGACAAGTGAGTGGACAACACAAACACAGTGACACATGTGCACAGATGTTGTCACAACAGCATGATGTAATGTTTCTCCACTGACCCACGCTCCCTCCCTCCCCAGTTTGGAGATCCACAACCTGACGATCGGTCGCAGTGCCTTTGAGCTGCGTGCAGGTGAGGGCATCGGCATGGAGATAAGCAACGTGTCCGCGACCTTCAAAGGGACCATCCAGTACGGATACGGCAGCTGGCTGTGAGTCTGTTGTTTGACTTAGAGTTTGATTGATGAGGGAAATAAATCCAGACTGTTTATCCAAAAGATTCAACCTTTTTTTTTTTTTTTTTTTTTACAAAATAACTAGTATCATCTTGTCTTGTCTCCTCACGATCTCTTTATACTCAAACTGGACCCTCAAATATATAGTTTATTTTAGTTCAGTTACCTTTATTTAAACTGAGGCAAGCCTCATTTACAGTGCAGACAAAGCAAAACAAACTAAATACAGAACAGATACACAATAAAATACAGTAAAGCACAGAAACAGAAAGGATCAGAGAAAACATATATCATGTCATATCATATTATATATCATCACACATATCAACATTAGATTCAATTAGATTAAATTCAACTTTATTGTTACTGTGCAGAGAACAAGTGCAAAGCCAATGACTTGTAGTTAACATCTAACCAGAGGTGCAAAAATAGTTTTATTTACTAATAAGTGTGAATTTTGATTTTATATCCTACAATACACTGTATGTACATTTGTAGTCTAAAAGGGTTCATAGTGTCTGTATTATAACAGTTGAAAAAGGTTCTTATATACATGTCAAGGTACTGCTAAACCTCCTTCTACCTATGTCTTGTATATAAGAACCTTTTTCAGCTATGTACAGTTGTAGACAGTGGAGAGTTGCGATATACTGAATATACACATTCTGAATAGGTATGTGGACAGAGTTAGAGGACAAAGAGGGCTGGTGCAATGTTATATCTACAGTATGAACAGTAAATGTACAGTTGGTTAAATGTACAGTGACAATATTTGAAGTTAAGCTTTTGTATTTCTTTGTCTTTTTTTTTTTCCTTTCAGTGTCAACGTTGCACAGTCCATTGACTTTGAGATCGACTCTCAGATCGATCTTGGAATCAACCCCAAACTCTGTACGTAGCCTATATGTTACTGTATATTGTTGGGCAAACGCAGATACCATCAGCTCCTGGTCAACCTGCACAAAAGAATTAAACAAAAAGCCTGAACTTTATCATTCCTCCATGCATGATATACTGAATACAAAAACGTTTACTTGCAGATAATGAAGTTGACTTTTCACAGTAAGAGACCTGAAACCACATGAGCATGACTCAGATGAACACATCAACATTTTTATCAGCTTTTCTCATATCTGGATTTTTTCTTTTCTTTTTTTTTTTGCAGCTGAATAATCTGATAAGGAAATCAAAAAGTTGCTGTTTGAATCAAACTGAAACTGTGAAAACAAGGGTTAACTCATGACTGATATCAGATCATACGTCCTCTTATCTGTGTCTCCTCTGTCAGACTGTGGTCGGGGGAAAGTGGCAGCAGACACTTCAGACTGTTATCTCAACTTTCACAAGCTGCAGCTGCAACTGCAGGGAGACAAAGAGTGGGTGACAAAACACTGATGGACACTCGGCAGCAGAGACGTGTCTGTATAATAATATTTATTATGATATATAATTTATAATATTAATAATATGTGTTTGTTGTCGTTGGTCAGACCAAACTGGCTGAAGAAGCTCTTCACTGACTTCATCACCTTCACTGTCAAACTGGTCATCAAGGGACAGGTGAGACAGGAGTGACCTCTGACCTCTGACCTCTGACCTGATCACTCTGCAGCTCGGTCGTCATGGTGAATGATGCATTTAATCACAGCAAACGTTTAAACACAATGACGAGTCTGTTCTCACCTGCAGGTCTGCAAGGAGATCAACAAGGTGGCAAATATACTGGCTGATTTCATACAAGACACAGCAGGTGAGAGTGTGTTAGTGTGTTAGTGTGTTAGTGTGTTAGTGTGTGTTTGTGTGTTATAGATTTAAATCTTCTTCGGTTGGCTTTTGGTTCTATCTATTGGTCTTGATTTGTGTGTGTGTGTGCATGTGCGTGTGTTTCCAGGTGACTTTGTCAGTGATGGAGACATCAGCGTGGACATCGGTGTAACTGCTGCTCCTGTCATCACTGCTAACTACATAGAGTCGTATCACAAGGTGAATAACACACACGGACAAACAAATACGATACACAACATCACATCTTCTTCAAATGATCTTTATAAACACTTTTCCTGCATCGTGACGAGAGTTTCCACAGGAAAATAAAGCTCCCTGGTTCAGAGAAGCAAAAGTTTCAATCATTGTCGACTCTCAAAAACTCTTACGAAAGGAAGATTTTTTAGTTCCTTAATATTTGTCACTGTGAGCTGTTATTTCATTTTCATACTGCCAGGCCAGTGCAGTTTCTTATAGACAAGCACCTACCGAACCCAAATTAGTTACATTATGCAAAGTGCAGCTGGGCAATGATGTGGACAGATGTGGCATCTTCTCAGCAGGAGCAGTTCTGCCTCTGAACAATGCAAATATGACCATTAATACTACTTATCTAGAGGTGAAATGTGGCTCCATCATGTTGCTGCATTAAAGCAGAAGTAAGTGATATATTTGTGTTAATATAAGTCTTAAATAGTTATATCTTCCGACAGCAATCACTTACATAGAGTGTTTGGACCGAAACACGGGTCTGTCAGTCACTCTGCTCTGCTCTGAGCCGAGGAGAAAACATTTATCGTATCCTACAGTTTTTATCCAATGAGGAGAGAGAATGGCATGCAGGGCTGTGTGTGCAGCCAAGGGACGCCGTGAATGTGGTGACGTAGGGACGAGGACTGTTATGGTGCGTTCAAGGAAAGTCATAGACTCGTGTTTTTCCGTCCTGTGAAGTTGTATCAGTTTGATCTGGTAGGAGTTCACGGTTCGGAAGTTACGAGTGGCCGTTATAGTGACTTTCACAGGTAAAACAGGTCGGAAAAACACGAGTGGGTTGCCTGGAACGCTACAAAGTCGTAAGTTGTGACTTGAAGCTGTAATTTACGATTTCAAAAGCCTGCCTCGAACGCAGCATTAGCGAAAACGACCGGATCGCTTACTTCTGCTTTAATAGTATCTTCTCATAATAAATCTGTATCTTTTATCTAGGGGACGACCAGGTACAACAACACGTCCACAGTCATCCAAGACTCTGTCTTCCATCCCAGACAGCTGACTGAGCACAGGATGCTCTACTTCTGGCTCTCAGGTCAGTAACTGTCCTTGCACTTTTGTCTTTTCATATTTGGAGGTTCAGATACATCAGAAGACAAAGATGTTGTTTTACACACTCGAGAAGTTCCTGATGAGATATAATAACTATATATATATACTATATCATCTCTTTGTTGCTCTGACTGGATATTCACATCCATAGTGGACACTTCTGCAGCTCATAGTCAATGTCCTGACATGTCCTGACAAAACTAAACAAAACACAACTCCGCCCACACCAGTACATCTTCCCCAGAATGAGGGAATAAATTAGCTCCATAAAATGTTTCTTTATAGAAGAAAAATAGATATTTATATAACTGTGGACAACAAAAACATCATTATAGAGAGAAATAAGTAGCTATATCATGTTGTAACACCAGACCAGGTCCTGCAGCCCATGGTCACCGCTGCACACCAGGACGGCCGCTTCCAAAGCAACATTACAGGAGCAGAGATCACTGTGAGTTTATCACCTTCAGCCTGACCTGTAAAACATCTACACAGGCTCCATGTTGGATGTGGTGTTGTGTTGGCCCGACTATTGCAAAAAGGTTGTTGTTGTTTCATCCCCTTTTGTGATTTCAGCAACTTTTCCAGAAGAAACTCTCCAGTCCGATGCCTGGATACATCAAAAAGGTAATTCCTACAAAACATACAAACTTATACCTCTGTTATGCCAGATGTATTATTTGGTGTTATAATGTGCATGTGTGTGTTTTCAGTGTCTGTTGGAACCAGCTTCTCCACAGCTCAGAGTGTGGAGCTCATCTGCTCCTTTCTTAAACACCTCCACCATGGGTACGGGTGTCTGGGTGAAGGCCTCTGGGCAGCTCACCTGTGGGAGCGAAGCCACACCTGTTCTCTTCTTTGAAACGGTACGATGGACATTTTTCAACCGTTTGGTTCATTGCATATTTCTAAACAAAGACATGACTCCTTCACAAACTGTCCCTCCTCTCCTCTGTGGATAATACTGAGCTGTGAAAGTAGGACACCTGATTTGATTAAAGATTGAAGAAGATGAATTTGTATTTCACACAAATAATGAAAAAAAAAGATGCAACTCTGTGTCAGAATAGCACCACCTGCTGGCAAACCTTTGATACTGCATTTGAGCAGAAGGACTAAATGAAAGACCAGGATCAACATCAGAAAGAGAACAAAACAAAGGTCTCAATTAAACAAACTCTACAGAATCTACAGCTTTATTAGTTAAAAACACTAAAACACCAGTCGGTCAGAAGCACATGCTCGATTTCAAATCTGTGCAACAATTACAACTTCCTGTGTTGAAATGTAGAAACAGTGTGTGACTACATCATCTGTGTGTGTGAGTGTGTGATGTTATTGTTGTGTCTCATGTGTAGGATGTGGCCTTGAACGTCGTAGCTTCCTACGCTGACAAGAAGCTCTTCCTGCACGGCAACATGACAGAGTAAGACCTCTCTCTCTGATCTTTACACGACTCACTGATCTTTGAAGACGAGCTCTGGCTGCATAATGAGTGTTATTAATCTTAAAGCCAATAAGAAATTGAATTCAGCAGAAGACAGGGTGTTATCTGAGCACTTCAAGAGGGGATGACAGTTTGCATTTTTGCACAGTCTTCCCCTAAAAGCATGCATAGTGTTGCAGTTGGTCACCTTTATTTAATCAGCTTGTTTCACCGACATCATAGCCAGACAAATAAAAGGACAGAAGCACAAACAGCAGCAGTGACAGTCACAGTTTTTACTGGAGCGGTTACCACAGTTAAACGGGCCTGAGGTTTGGTCTGGATTAAATTTGAGAAAAGCAGTGATGTTGAGTGACAAGTGAAAATGAAGAAGAAGGAAGAAAGCCTGTGTTTGAATGCATGTTATACTCCACTTCCTCTGCTTGTTTTGCCCCTCATGAGAACTTCCTGTCTGTTAAAGGGCAAGAACAGGAAGTTCTCAGGAGGGGCAAAACCACAAACTCCAAACAACCCACGTTAGCTTTTTTCTTCATTTCTAAAAATCTAATCAAACAAGGCTGACCAAACCAAACAGACACCCACCACTGTAAGAGGTGATTTAAAAGTTTGGTTGTTGATTCAATTCTTTCCTCCAGTACATTTAACCCCTTAAAGGAATAGTTCACCAAAAAATAAAATTCAGCCATTATTGACTCACCCTCATGCTGATGAATACTCCAGAGTAATTTTTTATTCAACAAAGTGCATCTGGAGACCCGGGAGGCCGGTTCGTAGTCCAACGGAAACTTTATATGAGAGTAATAGGGACAGACACAAAAACGTCCATAGAACTACACAAAAACCTTGTAATCTTCCTCCACACTGCTTGTCCACTGCAATGGATTGCAGCTGACGAGCAGTTTCATTTTTCATTTATTTATTTAAAAAAGGACAGTGTGCAGTGACATTAGTTATTGAAACAATAGAAAGATGGCTGCACCAGATTTAGCGGAGCCGCTAATTTCCATCTGTAGTCCTGTTACTCTAGTCCAGTACAGGGGAATATTAAAGGCCCCATGGCATGAAAAATGTGATTTTGGTTATTTTTTCGTGCTTGGGGAGGTCTCTGGGCCCTGAACGGGGTCTGTGCTGCAAAATGCGCTGCTATTCAGGGGGTGAATTTCGCGCGCTGGCCGGCGGACCTGACGTCAGCGCGTCCACGACTGCCTTCGAATGGATCAATGGAATGGAGACATGAAGAGGGCAACCGCGGCAGAGCCATTGATACAGTAACAGAGTGGCGACGCTCCCTGTTATATCAATCGCTCTGAACCACGGTGGATCCAAATTAGGCCTACTGTTACTGCCAGCAAACCACCCAGCACAACTGAAAGCCCTGTTAAAAGCACCCCACCCCCCCCACCCCCCACCGCCACTCTCTCTCCCCCTCCCTTCACACACGCACACAGCAGCAGCAGGTCACTAACTTACACACCCTCTCCCTCTTCACTACTGTCTTATTAGCCGTTAGCCGCAGCTAGCAGTTAAAAGCCGACGTTATAACTTTAACAACGTTATCAGGCAGGTGGACAAACGTCCTCTTTTGCCCGGACACGTCCACTTTTCACGTCCTGGCCGGCGTGTCCGCGACGCGTCCGTTTTTTTTTTTTTTTTTAATGAAATCATGAATATGTCCGGTGTTGATTGGTTTTCATGGGACCGCGGACCCTGACAGATGCGGCCCGACACCCGGACCCGGCGCGTTAATTCTCAGTACCGGCCTGTAGGAGTAGGAGCCCATACAGATCCATGCAGAGGAGCTCAGAGGAACAGACAAGCAGCCTCCTGCTGCAGCACAGTGAAGAGGCAGGTGTGTGTGTGTGTGTCTGTCTGTCTGTCTGTCTGTGTGTGTGTGTGAGAGAGAGAGAACCTACAGTAAAATACCCCCCCTCCCTCCCTAGATAGGAAAGACTGTAAAGAGTAAAGTAAACAGCGAAGAGTCTGTGCGCGCTCCCGTGCCGGTGGCTTCGCTGGTTGCTGTAGTTACGCGCAGCGGCCGTCGCGTCACTGGCCGTTCTCATTAATCCTGCCCTATGATCCTTTAAAACCAACAATAATGTTCCGGGTCAATTTGACCCGAACAGTTCCAAAGGGTCCAAAATGTGAACATAACACAAGGGTTAAATGGTTTTTGTGTAGTTTTATGGACGTTTTTGTGTCATTTTTTGGTGAACTATTCCTTTAAGAACTGAAAGTTAATGAGCAATCTTGTTGAGTCAATCCATGTAAACTATAAAACAAACACTAAATGTGCAAGTTTATATAAGTAGCAAGGTGCAACTCAACTCTTAACGTGTGATGGTGATCCTCTCTCTCCTCTGTAGGGTCTCTGTAGTCAACGCTGAGCGGACGTCACTGAATCAACAGGTAACACAATTTATTTCATATCTCACTGACAGGTTTTGTTGCAGTGTAAAATACTCGAGTAAAATCACAGTGCATTCGTGTGTGTTGTGTGTGTTTGTGATTTTTTTTTTTTTTTTGACTTGTTCTGTTTCAAGGTGGCAGATGAGGCTGAAGTGGAGTTTATAAGAGAGGCTGTGGAGAAGATAGGCATCCCCAAGGTGTTGACAGGTGAGAGAGTGAAGAGTGTAACTTCAATTATCCTCCTACAGATAAAGACGTTAAAGTAGCATTTGAACTGTATTAAAGCATTAAATACATAGACATAACTATAAATAGGCTACTTATCAAACAAAAAGACAATTCATAAGATGATTTAGCTTTAATATATAACAACATATAATTTTACAGGATCTGCAGGATTGCTTTTAAATAAATAGTCCCATGGTTTACATTATCTCAAGATCAATATCATTTTCTCAGCACTCAATTGCTCTTGTTACTTGTTGCAAATTGGTGTAAAAACAGCAGCAATAGTTGTGATATTGGCGGTGGCTGACGTCAGTGATGATGAGAGGAACCTGTCATGTCTACACGCTGCAGTGTGATTCATTTAACTCGTGTTGTGTTTGTCCAGTTCTTCAGACGGAGCTGACCAGACTGTTGGACAAACAGGGAACCAACTTATTTGACCTTGATAACCCTGAAGTGCTTCCTCAAGACGTGAGTGCTCCCGTTCATGTTTTGGCTTCAGTGTGATTTTTGGTTGCGACTGGGTTGGGTTGGATTTTTGTGTTTCAACACTCACTCTGATTGTCTCTCTGTCCGTCTGCTGCAGGGCTATGTGGTGATTCAGATGGACTTTGGTTTCCCTCATCACCTCCTGGTTGAGTTCCTCAAGAGGACACTGCAGTAACTGTGTAATTCAGAGTCAGAGTCAGGGTCAGATGGTTATACCCTTCACAGTGATTATTGACATATTGAGCATTTTCACGTTTTTCGGAATTTTTTTTGGTTCTTCGGATGAAACAACCTCCTCAGCTCTTTTTGTACGTCCAGCAGACAGAGAGGATATGAGACGATCATGTCAATGAACCTGACTGTGATGGCTGCACTGCACCACGTTTGAAAAGTTTAATATATTTGAAGTTGTTGACTTGTGTAAAACGAAGCATAATTCACATGTTTGTTTGGTATATCATGTTATCCTTTGTACAATGCACATTACATTAGTTACTGAAGTTCTGAAGTGAACCCCGTCATTAGTTTATTTTTGAAAGGAGTATAAGTGTGTATCATTTTTATATCAACCTCTGAGAATCTCTTAATTGTGTAGGATGTTGCAAATAACACTTTCAAAAGGGTGAATGATGAAACTTTAGTGCACAAACATATATTTGATCCAATACAATTTTCAATAGGAAGTTTAAGTTTTTGTGAAATAATCTATTGCTGCATGAAGCTTTTTCTAATCATGATTAAAGATCTATTGACTGTGATGTGTTTCTATTGTGCTTTTATTGGCCTGCTAACAGCAGCTAGCCTGTAGCTGGCCTGTGTGACCAGTTTGGTTTATTTACATAATATCAGTTTGTCAAGACTTTAATTAGAGTCAAGCTGCAGCAAAATGAATTGATTTGAAATGTCCCAGCAGACATTTTTACCCATAACTCAATAGTTCGCACAGTAATAATGAAATCTAGAGTCTGTGGGAGTGAGGCTTAAACAAAACCAGTTGTGTAGGTGATATCGGGTCAAAGTGAGAAAACTATTCCAAAACACAGAGCTGTGGTTGGAGGTGGGCGGCCATGTTGTTTTGTTCTTCTGAGGTTGGAACATGTAGATCTGTGTTCATAGATGTTGTCAGTTGCTCCACAGCTTCTCTACGCTGCACCAATGTCCACAGTCGGTGATGTTCAACAGCAGCTGCCAGGTGGCGCTGTTGGACCACCAACCACACTGCTGGACATGAGAGTGAAAAAATGCACTCTCATGACAGAAATGAAGACTGAGCTTTTATTTTTCCAACAAACGTCACTCTACATGTTCTGTTTTACAACTTCTCACCTCCGTTTTTCTTTTAATGGACTCATCAGGTGGAGTAAATATGTAAATGAATGCTTCTCACAAACTACAGTGTGCAAGCTGAAGCTAACATGTAGACAAAGAAAGCACACACCAGTGATTGTTGATTTCAGTTGGTTCAGTGTGAATTATTTAGATGCATTTACTTATTGATTCCTAATATTATACAAAAACGTTTTTTCATATGTTTTTTATGCAATTAAATGTAAAGAGTGATCATAAAATCATCATCTGCGTTTCAAAACAAGTGAGAACCTGAAAATGATGAATGACAAACTCAGTTATTTTGCATTCTTTCAAAGTACAAACTGTACAGTACAGTTACAGTAACTTCTGCTGCTGTTTTTTTTTTTTACCACGTTGTGTTTTTCTTTTCTTGGGACGTCTCAGAAGAATTTTGGTAATGTTACTCTTTGTCCTTCTCGTGTTATCGCTCATGCTGTTCAACCACTTTTCTGAAATGTGACCCTTTATACATCCATGATGTAAGGGAAACTGGGGAAGAAGCAAATGTAAAGAAAGGAAAAAAAACACTCTCAGGCTTTTAAATACATCCAGCCTGTATCTAAAAGCCTGAGAGCATTTATATGCACATGTAACTTAATGGGATCCATTAGCAAAATTGTCCTTAATGTCATAATGAGCACTGTCCAACGATGTGTTGCAACACGACGTCCATTTTCTCGGGGCTGTTTCTACAACCTCTCACCTCAACCCTCTCCTTTCTCATCCTTATTGCCTTTCTTGTGTTAGCTATTTGTTTTCCCACAAGGAAGACTCCTGTTTACTGACGACACACCGCCGTCTTTATGTCGTCGTCTGTTGCTTACATAGACTGTAAAAAGAATGGACGTAGCGTCCGTGACGTCACCCATTGGTTTTGGGGAGTCGTTTTTGTGACTCAAATATGGCGGCCTGAACAGCGCCATGTTGGATTGGCCGGCCGAGAACCCGCCCACTGGCCTCGAAGCAGCTGTCCACGGAGCTGCTCAGACCTGTCACTCAACGTTTCCGCGCCCTGATTGGCCAGAGTCTTAACCTTATAACAGTAAAACGGCAGAGTTAAAAAAAAATTCACCCCCCTCAGAGTGTGTGCGGGGGTAGAAACTATCGATTGAGACGAAAAAACGTTCTGACACCAGGCTTTTAACATGTTTACTGAGGATGTAAAGTCGGCGATTTTAACATGGGGGTCTATGGGGAATGCTCCCTTCTGACACCAGCCCCCAGAGGAAGCCGAGGGGATTGCAGTTTTTTGAACGCGGAAGTGAGCTTCACTTCTCAGACCGACAACTGCCCCCTTGGTTGCTTATTGACCAAAGGGGACAAATGCAGGCAAGTCACACAGACGTAAACAAGCGGCGGCCGAAAAGCCCCCCCCACCCCCCCTCACTCCAGCTGACCATGCCAAGCCTTTAGCCTCCCACTACTCTTTGTCTCTCTGTTAACATTCCTCTACACTGCATTCTTGCCACCCTGTCTATCTCTGTGTCAGCACTGGGCACCAAGGCCTCAGCGTGAGTCTGTGATAAACACTGACACCCTTCCTCGCATGGTGAAGATGTTTGGTCTTTTTGCAAACAGAGATCCGTCAAGGTTTTTAGTGGTTAAGCTATAACCTTGGATGCAAAATCAAATGCAAACTCTCAACAAGAAGCCTTAAGGCACAACAGAGGAACCTGCTGAGCTTCTTCGTGGCAGGTTCATTGACCACCAGTCTCACTCTTACGCCTCTATTTGCTGACTTAAGGTGATCTTGCTAACCACAGAAAGAAATATCCCAGCCCTTGAAGCAGTGGTCAGTGACCTTTGTCCCTCCCCCCAGTGTCCCAGTCTCTGCTTGCTGTGAGTCTGCATTCCTTTCAGTCTCAAACTCGACCATTAAACACCAACATACCGCTCCATCTTTACCTCCTGTGTTCCCTCTTACCTCTCTCTCTCTCTCTCTCTCACTGCCCTTTCTCTTTTATTCTATCTATACTGTTTGGATCTTTGGAAAGGTGGAGGTCAGGGTTACTACTGCAGTGTCAACCTCTAACATCTGGTTTTACATTTTGCAATACAGCCATTAAGCCTACCAACCAGGTGTATACTTCAGAAGACTGGGAACATGGTGCCAAATAGTCACATTTGCCCAATTAGAGAACATGAAATCCACCTTTTCAGCAGCAGGACGTAGATGAGATCAATATCAGTCTCATTTCTACCAGTAGACAAAGCTACAGCTTAGATGGGTTTAAAAAAATAAAGACAGGAAACCACCTGAAAGAGCTACAGTTCAGCTCTGTCCAGTTTTGTGGGGTTAATCTTGCCGTGGGCTCAGATGGAAATGACTAAAGATGTGTCTCAATTCAGTCGCCGCATCCTTCGAAGGCTACATTTGAAGAACGATTGCATCATAGAGGCATAACAAGGTCTCGTTTTGAAAGATCCTTAAAATGTGGTCAAGAAAAGCATCTTTTGTGGATCCTTCATAGCCAAACCTATTCTTAAAATACATGCGCCATGCACTTTTCAAACAGAGAAATAACTTATATAACAGCACCCAAGGATGATTAAATGATATCCATCTTATTTAGTTTTGAACTTTGTCCATGTCTTTGTGGATCTGGCCCTTTGAAGGACATAGCATCGAAAGAAAAAGCCAAGCTAGCAGTTTCCCTGTGGTTCCAGTCCTTACACCAGGCTAATGATAATGCATGTTTTGTCTCTAGTTCGGTGCTGACCAATTAACACCCAGTGCGGTTATCAAACATTTTTTGTGCTTTCTTCAGACCAGGGAAAATTCAGTTGTGTGGCAGGTTAAACCCCACCAAAATCCAAAATCAAAGACATCAAACTTCAGGTATTTCCATTGCAATTAGGTCTTGTTCTGTGTGCTGCATCCTTACTAGAAATGCTGTATACTGTGACTTTTCTCAACCTCTTTTTACCAACATGATGTTTGGTGTTTGTAAGCTATTGATATATGGATCACTGACATGTGCTGTTTGAAAACAGTGAACAAGGAGCTAAGGAGCTCTGAGGCTCAGTATAACGCCAGAGTTGGGCGGGGTGCTCGCTCAGCAGCAGCCCCTCTCACACGTTACATAACATGAGGTCCAAAAGACCACTTTAGCACCTAGATGACAGTGAGTAATAAACCTTCAGACTTTAAAAATGTTCCTTCGGGGAAACCGTAACAGATGCTCGGTCTATTTGTTCCTACAGTCTATTAACTATATGGCTGGACTGTGGAGCTAATGAAGCTTTTATTTTAATTAATTTGCCATTGTGTGCAATGCATCATGGGAAAAGTGCAAAGCCGGCATCTGATAACATTAAGCAAAAAACATAATATAGACCAGATGTAAACCTTTTCCTCCCACTTTACTTTGTTGCGCAACTCTTTATTATTTGATCAACTGTTGGCAGTAGTAGAGCAGTGACATAACTTCACCTTAAAGGGGCACAACCTCTGATGAACTCAGCTTGGTTAATATCATTTTCTAATTACCTAAAAGCCAAACTTTAAGGTGAAGCAGCGCTGTGAGTGTCAGTGTCTCAGTGGATGATTTATTGTGTTCATTTTCTAAAACGAAACTTTGCGAAACCTTCATTTAAGAAATGGTATAATTTGATAAAAAACAGTAGCTGTGCTGCCAAAATTGCAAAACTTCTGCAAAGTGTCACATTGGCTAAGGTGATCTTGTCAGTTGTGTCTGGGTGGTGCGGTAGTTGGCTGCACCTTCATTTGACCAGGCCAAGTCTGACTCACTGCTGCAGCATTTCACCATCTCAGTGTCCATTAGCTCAATGAGGGCTCCACATAAATCTGAATCACTGCCCTGTTGTGTATGTCACTGCGGTCCTCAATGCAAAACTCTCTGCTATGCGTTTCAGTGTTGTTTTTGCTTTAGTGGGAAAGCACAAATATTGTTTGATCTATATTCTCACCGATGATGTTTTGTGGCTATCCAACTATGCCTATTACAGTGTACAATATGTGAAAAGGCCTATTACCTATTACATGATGGTCTTATGTGTGCAAGTAGTGCAACTGCAATATGTGATTGCAATTGCTATTTGAATTATTATTTTTTAAATAAAATAAAAAAATGACTATGTGATTTCTTATGGGACTTGTAGCTACCAAACAAATGTCCCTCTAAGTCTCAAGAATACAATTTGTTGGCCAATTAAGTGTCATGCTAACAAACATCACCATGCTACAGAGTGAGTGTCCTAGCATGCTAACTTTTTTTTTTTTTTTTAATTTTTTTAAGTATATATTTTTTGGCTTTTCATGCCTTTATTCGATAGGACAGTTGAGAGTGTGACAGGAAATGGGAGGCAGCGATGGGGGTAATGACATGCAGGATAGGGCCGTCCGACGCTAGCCTCGTAAACCAGCCTCTCGCGGAAATGCATTTCATTTCATTCCGAGGGAGAGTCTGGCCTCATCCCCATTCTAAGCGTTTGGACTGAAACCCTCAGAAGGCCGAGCCAATCAGCGTCGCCCGCTGTGATTGACACAGCACGTTGGCCAATCAGGGACCGACTGGTGCAAAGCCCCGTCACTACACCAACTTGCTGATTGGCTGAATGGGGTTGTCTGTCAACGCTACTACCAAAGATATTAAACCGTCTTTGCTACTACTCCCGCCCAGCTCCCGCCCACCCCAGACGGTTAGAGGGGGGATGAGGCCAGACTCTCCCGGGAAAATGAAATGAAATGCATTTCCGCGAGAGGCTGGTTTACGAGGCTAGTCCGACGCAGGACTCGAACCGGGGCCGCCTGCAGCGAGGACTACAGAGAATGTGAAGCTGACGTCACGCCGCTTTGCGTTGTGGGACGTCGGCGCCATCTTTGGAGGAACGCAAACGTAAACAGAGTGGGGACTGGATTCAAGACCCAGATTTACTCCCTCCACTGACTTATCCAGACATCGTGAACTATCTCGTTTTTGGTATAAGTGCATATACTACTGTGGCATTTTTTTACGCAGCAGCTGTCTCACCATGATTACTTTTAAGCGACTTTGGGGAACTTTTTTTAGGGAGACGAGCAAGTGTTTACATTCGCGATCCTCCAAAGATGGCGCCCAACGTCGCACGGCGTGACGTAACTTCACATTCTCTATAGCCTCAACACATGGGGCAGGTGCTCTACCAACTGAGCTAAACACCGCCCCCCTAGCATGCTAACTTAAAGCAGAAGTAAGTGGAATGTTTGTGTTAATATAAGTCTTAAATAGTTATATCTTCCGACAGCAATCACTTATATAGAGTGTTTGGTCTGAAACACGGGTCTGTCAGTCACTCTGCTCTGCTGTAAGCCGAGGAGAAAACTTTCCTTGTATCCTACAACCTTTATCCAATGAGGAGAGAGAACGGCATAAAGGGGCGGTCCTCTCTGTGTGTGCAGCCAAGGGATGCGCGTGAATGTGGTGACGTAGGGACGAGGGCGGGGACTGCTAACTCCATCGACTGACAAGAAGTTAGCCAAAACCACCGGATTGCTTACTTCTGCTTTAAGCATTTAGCTCTAAGCACAAATAAAGTCTCATAGAGCCAGATTCTTAATGATTAATTTTTTTTAATTTTAATATTTTACACATCCTGAGGAGATCTTCTGCCTTCCCTCACAGATTGTTGTCTTTTTGTTGTTTTTTCAACCCCTCTTTGCTGCGAGGCTTTTGTTGCTCTACTTTTCACTTTAAAATGCCAATGTTGGGATCATTGTCTTGTTGGAGTAGGAAGATGTAATGTCCTTCACCATGTCTGCTCGGTCACTGACACATACGCACAAAACAGTCTGTTTTACATTGCACGGTTCGTTGTAGAAGTGCATTATTTTCCAAAGAAACCCACTGAACCCTCTATTATTAGTAGCATGGCTCTTCCTGTGTCACCTAACTGCAGCTGCAACCTCCTGACTCGTGTTCAGCAGCCTTCTGTTGCTTGTGCCCTTCCCCCTTCTGTAGAAAGTCTCACAATCTGCCTTCTACTTACTCATTTGTTGAGGCCGTTTCCTATCATGTACAGCCATGCTGCATTCAAAATAGGTCAGGCCAAAATAGAGGAAGTTGTGGTGCACCACTATCAGAGAGCAGCAAAAGAGATTGATGTTTAAGGTTTTAAATGTTAAGAGATTGTCTAAAATGCTGAAGACCACAACTGCTACATCTCACAGCAATCCATCCAGTGTGTTTAGGGTTGACTGCACTGTAAAAAATAAAAAAAAATAAAAAACACAAACAAAGGACACCCACTACACAAGTTTTTGTTTTTTCTCTTGAATTTTATTTGTGCAAAGCAGAAAAGTAGATTTACAGCCAAGATTATTTCTATGCAGTTAACCTGAAACATTTTTATTTTATTCCAATGTATGCTTTCATGAATGCATTCGGTAAAGCTGCATAGATAGCAAAGGTTATCACTGTGAGTCACATGATAATGTAGTTAAGGCTGCTATCAAAGAACAGAATCAGTTTTTCTTTTAAACAAAAAAAAAGTGTATTACATTAATATACATTCTCAAGAATGATAAGGTACAAGTTTGTGTTTCTTCATATTTGGATAATTTTAGCATGAGCCTATATATTTTGTTAGTGAATATTACATAGATTATAAGTTTAACCATTAGTGAGTATGTTTGTTCTCTACCGGGGACAAACTGAAGTTTTACTGAAAGATCAAATAAATTAGATCAACATATTTGTTATTTTGGTCACGATACTGAGAGTTAAGTAACAAATATGGAATGTACTATAGCTACAGACCATGGTGTCCATTTTTTCCTGACATTTTTTTTTTTTTTAAGTGAAAAAAATATCATGATGGAAATAGCAAACAGTGAAAGCTCAGGGCAAATGCTGACTTTTGATACATTACAAAATAAAAGACATCTTCTGGATAAGAAAAATACAGAAGATACAATGAGTGATAATGAAAGGGGAAAAAAGAACTAACATAAAGATTATTGCCTCATGAGAGATGTACCAGTAACATTTTTTAATTATAACAGTTGTAGCATATAGTAGAGGTATTACAAAATAAAGATAAAACTATACATGAACATTCAAAAACAATGTAACGAAGAAATATACAGTAAAATACATTTGCATGTAAAACTAAAACATTTCAAGAACTAAAAAGTCACAGTTATACAACCCCCAAATGTTTAAACATGAAAATACTCAAGTATATATAGTTTCATACATATTTTTAAATGATTTCACTCAATGTGGTAATCAAATCAAAGTTGCCACAGTAGACATTCAAACGCCTCTGGGTGGTTCCAGTATCAACATGTAGGGATCATTTTTAGCTTTGCGATCCTTTTCAGCTCCCATAGATGTGTACACTCAAACACTGTGTCTCACAAAAATTGAGATAATGTACAACTGTACACTTCACAAGAGTCACGTGTTCATTTTGGGGTATAAATCCCATTGACTCCCAGGTAAACAGCGAATATACCCTGACGTATCGATCTGCTACAACTCAACAGGAAGGAATGACCATGGATATGCGTGCTAGCTGTTGTGGTGGTTGCACAGCCTTCATGGGTGGCATCGCAGTCGCACCCCCAGCACAATGTCATAATCACATTAATCTTCCAACAACATTTCAACTCCAGCAAACAAGGGTAAAATAAAGTGTTTCAAACCAGTTTTGTGTCACGCAACACAGATATCTTCGGTTATGGAGACAACGACATGTTGAATATTATAAGCTACTTGCAACCCCAAACAGAGATTGTCCAATCAAGGCATAACATATAAGCAACGCAAAGAGTATCAGTACAGAGAATGCCCTGTGGCAAATTTTTCATCCCAATTATGTGCTTCGCTTTTAGCCTCGGCCTTTTAGCATAGTCTCATGTATGCAGCTATCAAGTGCATTTTTAAAACCCCTTTTATGGAGTTCTTATTAAATAAGAGCTACCTGCAAACATCAACAAGCTATAGGTGGAGGCAGCATTTTCACCAAACACACAGCACTAACGTTAGCTTAATTAGCTAGCTAGCTACTGCAAATAAAAATGGTCACTGGGTCCAAATAAGAGCCCCATCTTTGTCTGTAAAGGAACCATTATTGTAAAAGATCTGTGTAGAAATTCGATGGTGATTTTGTCCTGTTTACATTGCCGAATGCGCACTGTGCTGAAAGCCCGGTCGAAATCTATGTGCCATGGACAAAAAATGTTGTGCGCGCTTTGATAAACAGGTAGATTTTAGACAGGTTTAATCTGTTTGTTCTTCCTCATTGGGTAACACGTGTAGACAACTGAAGTATTTAATGGAAACAAAGCGCTACCGTCACCGTTACCATTCGCAACCAAGTCCGACAGGCACTGCCAACTGTCGTGGCAAGTTGAGGAACTAGCTAAGGAGGAACGCTAACATGAAAAATCTGTTTTCCACCAAAAATGTGAGAAGTGCCAAGCAAAGAAAATAAACTAAAACTCAAAACATACCCAGTTCTCACTTAAAGGCAAAGTGAAGGCTGTGGTAACAGCAGGTGATGTATCGTGAGTGTTTGGTGCACCCTTTAACGGGGTGAGGTAGAATCAAGCTACCCTCGGGATGTTTGGACGAGAGGCAGCAGGACAAAATAGTCACAGTTTTCACTCTCCCATGTCTAATATTTAAACTATTTGGGTTTGACAAGCAGATTACCACCATTTACTGAGCTCGCAGTAGTACAGAGTGGTCTTGGTCACATTTAAACGACTGCCCCGGTTCACAGTTTCTGTCCAGCTACAACTTCTTATCAACGCAAAACTCAGATGTTCAATATGTTTCTGCTTGTGTCGTTAATCTGGATTGTAGGTATGATAATGAGTGAAGCTTGAAGTTGGCAACCAATAATGCCACCAAATAATCCATTCCCACCATAAGGAACCATTGTAATTGAAGTTTCCTTCAATGTAGTGATAACATACAAAAGTAAGAACGCTAAAATATATTCAGTTAGCTCCCACGTCTCCTAGAGACTTAGCAACATTTCCTTGGCTCATAAAGCACAACTGGAATGTCTGTTTGACTACATTTGACAATCCAAATAATACCCAATGTGTAAGATACAGAGATGTGGATCTACTTGTCACAGTGATCCATATATCAATAGCTTACAAACACCAAACTCCTGTTGGTAAAAAGAGGTTGAGAAAAAGTCACAGTACAGCATTTCTAGTAAGGATGCAGCACACAGAACAAGACCTAATTATAATCGAAATACCTGAAGTTTGATGTCTTTGATTTGGGATTTTGGTGGAGTTTAACCAGTCACGCAACTGAATTTGCCCTGGTCTGAAGAAAATGTCAAATACAGCCATTTAAAAATAAAAGTCAAACAAAGCGCAAGTAGTGCAGACATCAGTCTGGCCTGTTTAACAAGTAATGACTCCACTAGCCAACGAGTTAGCCAAATGAGTTTAACCTCAATCCATCTTCCTCCATCTCAAACCTTTGTGTTAGTGATGAGGTTCAAACAAGTCGAGGCAGAGCAGTCCTGACTAGTGATGGTGTTTAGGACAAGTCAATGGTTCTTTTCTCTTTTTTTTGGCTTTCAGGGAGTTACACAGTGTAAACTTCAAGCTGCAATGGATTGTGGAGCGTACTTTAAGCATCCTAGCCATGTGATCAAGTTTTGGCTTTGGTAAAGCACCAACACTAGCCAGCAAATCCTTTCGAGGCAGGGGGGTGAGTAAAGCGTGGATCGTGGTAACTTTATCAGTCCGTGTGTCCTCCTCCTGCCATTCGGCTGAACATGTTGTCAGTCCATCCAATCGCCTCACTCCATTAGACAGCCCAGATCTTCTTCTGCCGGAAGTAGGCATCAAATCTGGCTTGGGCGTACTCCTACAACACAGCAGACAATAGACACAAACACGTTATTGATATATACTGTAGATTTAAATCTAGATAGATAAGATTGCCATTTCTGTCCACCGATCTACACTCAATTGTAGACGACAAAGTGAAAACATTCATAAAAGAATTGAGACTGTGCAGAAGCCCCATTGGCAGCAGTTACAGCTTTAAGGCTTCTTGAGTCTCTACAAGCTGGATTCGGGTAGGTTATCCCATTATTCCTGGCAGATCCTCTCACGCTCCATCAGACTGGATGAAAGTGTCTGTGAACTACCATACAGGATCTCCATGGATGTCCTATGAGGTTTACTCTAAGTCTGGCTTTTGGCTGAGTCAGCAAGGACAGACAGATTTGTCCTGAAGCCAACAAGGATTGTCTTGGCATAGTGCTTTGGGTCATTGTGGTGCCGAAAGGTGAACTCCAGTCTCGGATACTCTGGAGCAGCTTTTCTATGAGAAGCACCTCTATACCATGATGCTGCTACTACCATTATCTCAGATACTTTAAATGCGTTTTTTCAAACTCCAAACAGGTTTTGCTGCTAAACTTCCATGTAACCACACTACTGTAAAGGCCTAATCAAAGCAGTGCTGTTGAGAGCAGGCTCTCCCATCTCTGCAAAGGACTTTTGGAGGCTAAGTTTGCCCAGTTACCCAGTTTGGCAGGATGGCCTCCCAAAGGAAGAGTCGTGGCGGCTTTAAAATGTTTCCATATCGCCACTTTTTCTATTGGTTCCATATCCTTGCCTCGATTTATGCCTCATCCCAATGTTACTGCAGATGTCCACAGTTGAGACCTTGAACTTTGTGGTTTGTTTTTTGTCCTGACATGCACTGTAAAGTTTGGAACCTTACACAATGCCTGCTTTTTCCCACCAATGAATTAAATTTTCCATGACTGGACTCTAGGGGTATAATAACTTAACACAGTAGTCATGGTTCAGTTCACACCATGGTTTGCAACATCACATCACAAATCACAAATGCATTGCAGACAGTTGTGCAGCACTGGAGTAGTTTTATAAAGAGATTTCAGTTGCTTCAAATATGTTTTCACTTTGTCGTTACGGGTAGAAGTTTATTCGGAAATCCTCTCTTTTAACACAAACATAAGAAATGCAATTTTTACTCACCAGGTATCCGAACTGGATGGTGGAGAGCCGGGCCTGGATGATGGACCACAAGCCCCAAAAGAAGTGGGATGCCAGAGAGAATCTACATGCAAAAACACACCAACAATGTGGTTTGCACTTGTTGTTGTACCTCTCTATTGTGTTGACTTGTTTTGAGAATACCACCACACTCTGAGCTCACCTGTTGACCTCAATGTAAAGCTCCTCCTTCAGTTTCATTTGGTCCTCTTCACTCAGGTTGACGAACCCTCTGTCCGACTCGCGCAGGTAGTTTTCAATGAAGTGGAGCTGCACAGAGACATGACCAGTTCAAATGAAGTCAGCTATTAGTCCATCGGCTGAACCAAATCACTGTTAAAGGATAATTACCGTTTTTTACAATCTGGACCTTATTTCTAGCATAAAATACAGTACGATCATTTACTCACCCAGATAACTTTGGTGTCATTACAAGTCATTCCGATGAAATTAGATCCAGCCGAGAGCCGCTGCGAAACTCGTTCATTTCACCAATATTTTGTTATGATATGCTAGTGCTATTCCCCTCCGAGCCCGTGGTGGCATGTTATCAACATCCGGGGTCTGTAGGTTGACCTACTAACCTCTGACCTGGATGATGTCATCTCCGACCACGGTGCGGCGCGGATTGTTGCTACCGCTAATGCTATGGTTAGTTTCTGCGTGTTTCTGACTTGTCTGACTTGACTTGGCTCAGAGGGGTATAGCACTAGCATATCATAACAAAAATATTGGTGAAATGAACAAGTTTTGCGGTGGATAATGTGTTATTTAGAGGCTGCATTGCGCTGCCCTGTGTTCTCACATTATAAGGATATACGCGGCTCTCAGCTGGATCTGGAACGACTTGTAATGACACCAAAGTTATCTGGGTGAGTAAATGATCGTATTTTATGCTAGAAATAAGGTCTAGAATGTATTAACACTGTACATACCTGCTGGGCCTTTGTGGGGTAGCTGTCGGCACTCACTCTGAAGAAAGGAAACTCTTCGCAGTTGTAGTCGTACATCCACTCACAAAAGTGGTTGCCAATATCGAATCCCCTGCAAGGTAAACAGATAAAACAATAAGAGATGATGACTGGAGTTTGGAGGAGTGAGTGAGCCTCTATTATTTTCACGACACGTGTGGGTCTTTAATGGGTTGTTGGACCGGCCTCTGTGCAGTCATGCATTTGTTGTTGACACTGCAGCAAAGACACTTTTTTAAATATTGTTTGTTCAGGAGGACACAAGACTTTGTCAGGGAGGTTTACTCACAGTTTGCAACAAAGTGCATTTATGGGGGTAAAAGTAATAAAACTGAAGCTGATTGGACGAAATGTGATTTGAATCTGTTGTTGGCACTTGATGAAACCAGATCATCAAAGTCTTTAGGAATAGTTCTCTGATCGGTTCCAGGATGTTGCGACATCTCTGCCAGGAACAAAGTGGTTAGTGGAGCAGCCAGTCTACTTTTCTTTTCTAGTTTCCTATTCAGGCAAATAATGCCCTCATCAATATACCCTCATCATGAGATTAAAATTAGAAGACTTGGACATTGGCTCTATGTTATCATTTTCACATTTTGCCCTTGCATTTTTATTCCCATGCTGCTATCAGCAGCTGGGAGATATTTTCCCAACACAAAACCTCCCTCTGCTCTGGGGGAGTCTACTGTATGAACTGGACACATCCCCCTTTTCTGTTTCCACTTCTAACCTATGAGGGGGAAAAAAATCTATACCATGTGTGTCCATTTGTGGGGGGCGTGTTCTTCCTGTAAACGCATGTAGGCACATGTGCTGACATGTTTGGTATGTGTGAGCAGGCAGTCCTTTGTGTACAGAGGGGTCACATGTTCACTCTGCAGCATATGAGGAGACTTAAAGGGGCCACGCTGGTGGGAGCTGCAGGGGGGGCGGGGAGTGGGAGGTGGGAGTATTTCTGTGTGTGTGTGTGTGTGTGTGTGTGTGTGTGTGTGTGTGTGTGTGTGTGTGTGTGGAAGAGATAAAGAGGGGGAGACTTTTGTCGAAGAGACCCACAGTGTGATTTTCCCATGAATCTGAGGAGACTCGAAGGTGCAGAAATAAACGCTCCTTCAAGATCTGCAATCACAGCAGTTTCTCCTGTCCTATTAAGATACATTTTTCCCTGTCCTACTGCACTGCACTGGAAATACACAGCACCACCTCCGGTAGTAACTACGACAGATCTGGTTGAGGCCTTTCCATCGCCTCCATCCTGTGCTTCCTTATCATCCTGCCAAATACTGGTTACATAACATCTGCAGTGAATATTTCAACAGGGGGGGCGGCGGCCATGATTTGTGTCTGCCAGAGGGAAATAGCGATGTAACGCAGACACAAGCCAGATTGCATGCTTTTTTTTCTGTCCTCATTCTTCTTTTTCCGTTTCTTTTTGGCTCAATATCTAGGTCTCTCTCTCTCTCTCTCTCTCTCTCTCTCTCATATATCAGCCTTCCTCCCCCCCTCCTTCCCTGTACTGCAGAGCCAAGGTTGAATAGGAGAGGGATAAGCTAGCAAGATGATGAGCGACGGTGACGCAGCACTGGCAGCAGAAGAATGACTCCATAAATTATGAAATAATCATATAAATAATGTGATAACATGCATAAATGAATCAATAACTTGTGGAATAATTATGATAAAATCAAATTCAAATTTTGTGCAAATACTTAAAGCTGTACATATGATGTAGGACTTCTTCAAAATTACTTAATCAGTGTTGTTGTTGCTCTCGCTGACTTAAGCTAACTAACCACAGTAGCTGTGGCTAACTATAGCTACAGTAAGTGATATAACTGATAGCCATTGTTGCTGAGGCATGTGATTGGCTGAAAGGCGAGTGGGCAGTGACATTAAACTGAGGTGGTTGCTGGAAAAATGTCATTTACGATCGATAAATAAATAATCAAATTTCATTAAAATTAACGCAACCACAAAACTCAAAAATGTTGCTGGTTCCAATGTACACTATTTATCCATATGATTATTCATCTAATTATGTCAGCATTTACTTAAATTAAACCAATTCAGATTCTATAGAAAGATCTATTGACGAGGTGGATCAGTGTTACAGCTTGACTTTATATTTCAGGCTGCAGATGGAAGATGAGATGAGAAGATTTCTGGTTATATAAAATGTGACAGACCAACAGCACTAAAAATATCTGCTCTATTTACTGAGAATTTGCATGAAAGTGGAGTCTCACAGTTCAACCGATGAGACGACCGCACACAGTTTAATAAACAGAGCGAAGAATAACTTTGGCACAGGGACACGAGTTGCCCACCCGGAGTTACTGCAAACTTCCTTTTTCCTCCGTCTAGTTTCATTTCTTTGTGTTAACGTGCCGAGGTCGACTCAGCTAAAAATATTCATCTCCACCTTTTCAAATTTCTCTTTTTGGTGGCCACAAGGAAACTGCAAGTTAACAAAATACCTCCTCTTTAGCTTGGTTTTCACCCAACTCACAGGACACAAGTGACATGCAATGACACAAAACACATCGCTGTAACAGTGTATAACTGGCTTCCGACATTGGGGATTAAACTTAAAGAAGTCTTAAAGGTATAAATCCAGTATTGATATGCTAATACACTAATGATCAGCCTACAAACTGCTTCAAATTTGCCATTTGTCATGTCATTTTTTTAGATTGCTAGGTAATTTCCTCAAACAGCTCAACACTGTCATCGTGGTAGGAGTCACGGTGACTTTCACTGAAAACCAAATGTATCTACAACTACAAATAAAGTAACCTGACCTGACCTGACATGACTCAAACTAGAGTAAACAACAGTGTATTTGCTGGGGACAAATACAGCATTCAGAAGTCAGACGCTGAATCTGGGACTGACTCAAACTGAAATCCAGTGTTGAGTGTTCAATTATTGTCGAGGGATTTGTGAACGATAACAATATAACACAACTCTGCCACACACTTAAAAGTTTGTTTATTACAGCAGTCGCTTGACTTACCTGTAATTGTAGCTGCTGTACTCAAAGTCAATGAGCATCAGTTTCTGTTTGTCTGAGGTCTGGCGGTCCTTCAGCAGCAGGATGTTCCCTGAAGGCAGCACACACAACAGATTTTTGTTTGGACAATGGAAAAGCTAACAAACAGCATAAAGAAGTGAGAAGTGTTTGTATGTTTTTTTACCTTCTTGACAGTCATTGTGGCAAAACACGACAGGAGAGTGGGTGGAGTCCAGTAGAGACCTGATGACACACAGAAGTCAAAAGATTAGATGATGAATCAGGAGCTGTAAACTTAATGCATCTTCACGCTGTATCTTAACTAACATGATACACATCAATGTAAAGCCCCAATATTCTTATTCTATACTTGCAAATAGTTACCCCCCACTCACAATAATAATAATAAAACAGGGCGCAATAAAAAATGAAACTGAAATGTCTGGAGTGTGGTCACAGTTCTTCGGGGACGACAGATGGTTACACAGGATTAATGACGTAAAACCACAAGAGCAGCTCAAACAAATGGCTTTATCCCTTTACATTCCCAGTGCTACCCTACATAGCATGAGATGTCTTGAAAGGGTCGATGTAAATGCTTTTATTTCTGCTTTTCAAGATACAGATTTCAAGAAAGGCGACTATTTTAGTAACTGATTGTGTGCAAGGTTGTGTTTAAATAGGTTTTCTGAGGTAAAACACCATCAAGGAACCTACATGTCATGTTAAGCTATAGCTACATCGTGTTACCTAACACGTGCTGTGTTTGTGTGTGTGTGTAGGAACGTACTTGAGCTGATCCATTTCCTGTTGGAGGTTGTAGCTCAGCAGGCGGTTGAAGCGGCGTAGGTGCGACTCTCTGGTGAAGTTCAGCCTCATGACTTGGCTCAGGTACCTGGGCAGAGCATTATGCACAAACACACAGTTACTCTTAACCTCCTCTGAATACAAATTTACTCTTTAGATGTAGAAAGGTGAGAGCAGAGTGATGTCATGACATGTGAGAGTTGACCAGATGCCGATGACACTGACTCACTGATAGTAAATTATGCCACATCTTGACAATTTTGTCAATGATTGATTTTTTTATGGCTGAGTTTTGTTGCTTTAGCCTGATAGCGGCTGAAGTTTACGGTCAACTAATGGTATAAAAGTGGTGTTAATGTTGGCTAATTACTGTTAGCTGCTAATGTTAGCCAACTAATGCTGGTAGCATTGATATCTAACTAATCTTACTGTAGTTAGCGTCAAAAAAAATGTTTGTTAACGTCAACAAATTACGCTAGTATTGTTAGTTTAAGATAATGTCAGTAGCATTATTAGCTATAACTAATCTTATTGTACACAAAGTAAATCTTTGCTAATGTCAAAAATTAAACATTGTAATCTAATTAAAGTTAAAATAATGCCAACTAATGCCAATGCCATTGTTAGCTAACAAAACTAATGTAGGGCCTATTGTTATCTAACGAAATCCATAAATTACAGTAGTTTTGTTAGCTAATTAATGTTAGCCAACAAACACAAATTAAAGTAGCAGTAAAGTAAAGTAAAGTAAAGTAATTATAAAGAATGCAGTAAGGGAAGAGTGTCCTTGTTTTTCTGGCATGAACTGAGTGTCTGAGTTTTTGTTTTATTCTTTATTGCATATCTTGTATGGGCTGATTTTACATGGCTGGTCTCCCTTGTAAAAGATGGGATTTCCTGGTTAAATAAAGGTAAATAAATAAACAAATAATGTCAAGTTGCCATTACATCAAGGGTATGTTACTGTAACTAATGGCAGTAGCATTAGCCTAATCTTAGTCACATTACTAGATGACTTTATTTTCATTTAGGTACTCCTGCTTGGTTTCCTGTTTCAGTCGTCAGACAGTAGATGTGTTTGAAGTTTGAAACAGTTCCTGTTGCTGCTGCCATAATAAACTTCAAGGCTAAAACCGAATATGGAGACGCCGGATATGGGGAGTTCAGCATCTGTGTTTGAATCATCTGAGGAATTTAACACTCACATTTCACTTGTGAAGTAAAATCCTGATGAACTAATCCCACATAAACCAGAACAAATGACTAACGATCATATTACATAAGACGGGAAACTTTAAAGCAGGATTTAGGAACAGGTCTAAATCAGTGGAGTGGGACGATGGACTTTATCACCACACGTCGATAAACATTTCACAATGTAAACCATGTCAACCCGTCAGAAATAAACTTGAAAGCGATGATTCAGACGGAAGTGCATTGATAAGGGAACCGCCACCTCATCGATAGCTAATCAGTGGTGTAATGTGTTTTCTTGGAATTCAAACTCTCCAACTCCAACCCAGTTCATGAGCTTCCTGATGTCTCTGAAGACAACACAGAAGAGACAAGACACGACAGGACGAGACAGGACTTGAACGACTCACTTGTCCATGGTCCCAAAGAGCCACTTGGGCTCCTTGTTGAAGGGCATCCTCATCCCATGAAACTTGGCCATCTTCTCTGCCACCTCGGCCGACATGCTGGGGATGCCCAACTCACACGTGTCCAGTTTACGGCTCTGCCAACAGGATATTGTCATTGATTAGTTTATCTGTTCGCCTGAAGTTCAACAATAGCACCACAACCAAAATGGGTTAAGATAATCCAATAAAAATCCAGTATTTGGTTTAATGTCCAGTTTACTGATATTATGAAATCCTATTTGATAGTATGATACTACCCATGTAAAAATCTGTGTGTATGACTGTGTAAGATGAATTGTGTAACACGGTGTTGTTTAATCCCGGAACATCAGATGTTTCATGGGTTATCATTTTCTCCCTTATTGATATGAGTCACAGATCATTAAATCGTCACATGCAAAGACATATCAAGCCATCAATGGATCATTAATTCCTGAGCTATAGGTGCTAAATGTTAACATTCACACCAAATGCCAAAACATCATTCCAATGAACGAGCCAACAAGTCGGCCCTGGAGCTGCATTTCTAGAATAATTTATCTACCAAGTATTATGTGTGGTAATTTTCCTACATGGTTGGATTTTGGGATGGCTGGTCAGAGAAAAGTCTCTAACCTCTGTAGTTTTTGGTATTTTGTCTCTCTCTCTCTCTACCACGGTTGTTTCACAATGACAGGATTAACCTATAGTGGTGTTCCTATTATTTTGTCCCGAGCCATTTAAAACAATGTTACATAACTCAACAATATGGAAACAAACAGGGTTACTCACAGGGACGTACTGCTCCAGTCGGCCCTGAGGGAAAATACCGTACAGTTTTGGGCCCAACTCTCTCTCCGCCAAGATCGCAAACATCACACTCTCCAGCACCATGGCCTCGGCGCCCTGAAAACACACAACAGAAAAGAGAGACTCACAACGGTTCAGCATTTAGATATGGGAGCAGTGAGTCTACACACCACCACAACGACCACCATCATCCAACCACCATCAGTGCTGTAAAAAAAGACAGTGAGGAGACAGAATAAGGAATTAGTCAAGGAGCATTTTCTGGTCACCGTGTCTGGAAAGGTGAGAGTTGGGAGTGAGATATGGACTGAAACAATTCTCCTGTCAGCTCCTTTCACACACTGAATATGTGACAACGGTTGGTTGGTTGGTTGGTTCGGGTTCAACTTAAGCAAGTCACTTTTTGGCTTTCGAGCTTTTGAGTCTCTGGTAACATCAAAGGCTGGTACAGGAGCGATTCTCATGACAACAGTGAACAGGAAGCAGAAAATGTCACTAAGAAAAGGCTCATCGCTCACTCTCACTGTTGGATGGTGAAATATGAGTAATGTCGTAGTCGTAGTGCTTCAGTAACCCCAGTAGTGATTGTTTGACAAAAAAAAACACATTCAATTCGACTACCCACAAGTCTTAACCCTTCATAGGGAACTCATTTAAATAGTCAGTTTTTCAAATGAGGTACTTTGTATTACTGTATATAAAGAATAAAGTTAAAGTTAAAGAGGAACTATGCTGGATTTTTTACCTCAATTGAACAGCTTACAGAGTAATTGTGGTGGTAAAATAAATGACTTGTAACTTGTTACAGGGAGAATGGAGGCTCTCTGCCTTCCACCTAGCGTCTCTTGGCCGAAAACCAACTTTGCAAGATCAGAGCTTCACAAACGTGTCCCCGTAACCCGTAAACTCTTGTTTATGACAGATAAGACTACACAAATATACACATTGTAACACGTATATGATATATAAAAGTCATCCAACGCTCCATTGATTGCCTCCTTGCCGGCTTCTTTAAAAACAAATGCACATGGCGGGAGGAGGGTTAGCAAAACAGCGGAAAAGTGATCGGACTTGCATAGTTCCCCTTTAAAGGAATATTTATCAATACATAAAAATGTGTAAAAAATGCAAAAACTCTTATTCTTAACTTAAGTACTTTGCTTAAAGGGACAACGAGGAGTTTTGGAAAAGCGAAGCGTTTTCACACTACATTTATGAGCCTCCGCGCTCACCGTGAAATTCTTTGACCGGCGCAAGACAGACTCATGTTTTCATTCATCAAGAATTAAAGTCAGAGGTTCGAAGACGATCACATACCACCGTAGCTCCGACCATAAGCGGCGATTCGGCGGCGTTATTCTCATAACTCGCCGCAAAACCGAAAGTAAAAAACGCTGCTCGGCTCGACCAGCATTTCCGCCACCACTAATAATAACAAAATAACAATAGAGACAAAACGATATATTTATCGAAAATGGGCCCATTAACAAGCGTGGGTAGCGTAGATTCATCCACATTAATGTGAGACTTTTTTATAACCAAATAGAAACTCCTCGTTGTCCCTTTAAACCTAAAGAACTTTTTTATTTTGTCAAAAACAAGCTGCCAAATGTGGTCACTTGCCTGATAAAGGCTTAAAATAATGAAATGCACTTTGTACACAGTATGTGATGTGAATATTCACATTTGTACACGCTTTATCATGTTAGTGCTGTCTGTCCTGATAGGCAGTGAAGTACAGTTAAAGATTTCTGACGACATTAGGAGGGTGGAGGTTCGTCTGAAAGAGGCTCGGGTGGCGACGCTGTGTGGGGGGGCAGGTCGAGGTGAAGGATGGAGGAGTTTGAATGAGGAGACGTGGCCGAGGCCGAGGTCGGAGGTGGTTGGGTTTACCTGTCACAGTGGTGACACACACACAACAGCTCGATTAAAAAACCTCCAGGAGGAGTGGGCGCACTCGGTGGACCAGTCACCGTTGAAAGAGTCGAAGCAAAGCGGACAGCCTTGTCTCTGTCCCTTTATCTTAAGACACAAACAAAATTCACACACCAACGCACGTCGCCCGGAGCCCAACAGGAGCTCAAGGTTAACTGGGAAACCTTCTTCTCGCCAACGCTTCGCAAGAATGTGTCCCAGAGACTAAAACTGTGCACGGACTTCTCATCCACTTGTGTGTGTGTGTGTGTGTGTGTGTGTGTGTGTGTGTGTGGGAGGGGGGGGCTTCTTACAAAACAACACCCTCAGCTCCAAGGCTGATTCATTCTGTGGGAAAGTGGAACTCCAGCTCCAGTGAAGTGAGTTCACTGGTCGAGCTGTCACAGGATGATTAAAGTTTTTTAACGGTTAAACACAGAGAGAGAGCAGGAAGCTGAGAATAAATCATATCTGGAGCCCAAGCCAGAAAATAAAACACTACAACCAAGCAAAACAATTTGGTTTGTTTTTGTTACATTTCGGCTAAGAACCCTAGCATGTAGCCTGTAACACGCAAAAGTTGTTTGCTATTTATATTTTTTCTTTTGTCTTGATTTGAGTTCATTAAAATACAATGAATCATTTTAATTTCTTGATGTTCTTGTTGACGTGTCATGTAAATGTGACATCACCCGAGTCCTGTGGACTGTGCACAGTGACTCATCAGAATTAATTCACATGATATCACACGATGCTAATCTATGAATTACACCCAGATTAATCTAATGAGTTGTGCGTCACAATTATTCTGGTTGCAGTTAATGACATTAGTCATGTCTTTAGTCCTTTCTTTATTTAACTAACTTTATTTTTATTTTTGTTTAACTGGATGTCGTCATGTTTTTTGTGTGCTGAATATGATTCATTTAGATGAAGGTGATCACATACAGCTGCTTGCAGGGCTATCTATCTCTTTATGGTTGCAGTAAAATGCTGTATTGCACTTTAACCCGATTAAAGAAAAACCTTCAGACAAATTGGTGCAGAGGAAGAGATTTTGGATCGGAGCTGCTCAGATCTGTTGGCTACGAGCCAGGGAATGCGTTTCACACTGACCGTCCAGCAGGAAACCGGCTCAAACAAAACAGCGCTGCCCAATTTGAGACCTTCGAGATGTTGCACATGACTGTGAACCGTGCTGCAAGTTCATTTCTGGGAAACAAAAACAGTACTGATCCACCTGCAGAGAGGCGCAAAAAAAAAAAAACATTCACTGATATGGCTGCTGCTGAAGAGCCGTCAACAAGATCGTTGAGGCGGCGTCACACGTGTCTTCTTATTATCTGAAGAGGGCAACTTGTAAAAACAGTAAAGACCTTTTCATCAAAGAGCGACCTGTATCCCAGTTGGCTCGTTGTCAAATGATAGGGAACTAATTAAGCTGCAAACCATTAACTCACTTAATAGATAATTAATCAAGAAGATATGACATGACATTTATAAAAGCAACTGAGTACTCACTAAATCGATTGAAGGCCTCTACTTCTTTCAAGAACTGAGTTCTGTCATCTGCAAACAATCTACACCTCCGTATTTAATCACACTGGGCTAATCAAACAAAGGAGTCTGGACATAGTTTACTCAGTAGATCTCAACTGGATCAATCAACAGTTAAAGGGATAGTTGAACATTTTGTCAAATTGGCCCATTGCCATAATCCCTATGGTCATAGCAGTAGGTTCGTTACCTTTAATTGTCGGTGCAAGCTAGAACGTTACGAGACGGAGTTGTTTTCGAGGTAAATGCAGAGACTGCTTGCCGAAAAACTGCCCCCGACGGGAATGCGCATCAGCTGTTTTGCATAAATTTAACCTCTAAAACAACTCTGTCTGTCGTTATTATCCCGTTATATCTCATAGCGTGGTGAATGTGCAGGTCACAACTTGTCCACCAGAGCGTTTTGGAGTCGTTGGATTGTGTATTTGATGAGTTTGATGAGGGAAACCAAGAAATCCCATGAGTCTCCGTAGCGTAGCTCTGAGCAGCTCGCGGCTCTGCTCCGCTGTTCTAAAAATAGCTTGCACCGACAATTAAAGGTAACAAACCTTCTCCTGAAATTATAGGGATTATGGCAATGGGCCAATTTGCCAAAATGTTGAACTACTACCCCTTTAACCTTCATTTTCAAAACAAATAATCACTCCAGAAACCGTTTTATTTTCCTCCTATCTTATCTGCACAACATCTCCATCAGCATTACGCTACCAACGCTTCAACATCTTGAACACATCGAACATCTGTCTCCTGCACAGTGAGCTGCTACGTTCTTCTTCATTCCCAGGGCGTCTGCTCAGCGAACGCTCCCGTCGGTTATGTAACGCTTCATCTGCACACTGCTGATCACATCCAGTTTAAATTCTCCAACATGACTTATCCACATTACCATAATCGTCTTGACACACATACAGGCAGACGACGGCCGGGGGGCCAGCTGGTCGCCCAGGGCAACCGCAGAGACTCGAACTCCCGAGGGGTCGGATTAGAGGATGTATCCCTCCTCTGAAGTGTTTCACCGAGTCACTGAGTGCATCATGGTTGATGCACTGACCCAGATCTACAGCGGCCCGGCCTGCATGTGGACCACGTCTATAAATTCAGAGCTTCGCTTGCTGCTTCTTCGGCTGCGTGCCAAGTTAACAGTCGGATCAAAGTGTCAAGATAGGGATTATCAAGTCTGTGCATGATCCCTATTAAAGTGATAACCTTTGCAAACAAGCCTCCGTCTTGGCGTCCAATGACAGGGCTTTTCTCTTTTAGATCTATGCCAGAGATAACAACGTGTAATAATGCATTGTTTAAATTATACCAATACCAATTTATTCCAATATTTGCACTGTGCTGCTGATATAGTGAATGGAAGTGATCAGAAACACTGGCTTCAGATCTTGTGTATGATCTTCTTTTTTTTAGAATTAAATAAAGACTGAACCTCACCAGATAAAAACTGAGCTCTAACTCAATCTGCTTCATCATGAATGGGTGAGTTTGGATTTCAAACAACCCATCGTCATCAGATCCTCCATTGACTTGCTATTTAAAGGCTGTAGCAGTGTCCCATATTGACCCTGAACGCCCCACCTGACTCTCTCTCTCTCTCTCTGACACCCCTCCAGGCGTCCATCAACCTCTGTTTCATTTCCTCTGACCTATTTTTAAATGCTACTGTTTGTTTTCGCAGCCTGTTTGATTTGGCTTCCACTTTCCCAGACAAAAACTTCCACTCGGTCAAAAATGTTAATTCTCAACCAGTCCGATCATAGATGTGTAAAAAAAAACAAAAAAAAAACAGAGACGCTCAGGCTCGCTGCTATTGTGTCCCAGTGGCCACTCGTGGTACTGCAGTGGAATTATTTTCACCACATACCATCAACATACGCATAACTTAATCCATAAAGGTTATATATTTATAATGGTGGTGCCGAAACTCCTGTACATGCCAGTTTCTGTTGAGCATACACTCACGCACATGTCACTCAAAGCAGCCATGTCAACAAATTCATGTAGAGGAATTCAATGCAGTGAGTTAGTGAGCTAGTAATCGCATAATCGCGATTGCAAAACGCGATCGCATAATCGCGTTTTTCTGGAGGGACTGACTAACCAAGCAATATATACCTTAATGCATTGCGATTGTCCCGAGAGAGAACAGATAAGACATTTTATTCTAAAAACCCTATCAGACGACACTGATCTGGCATGTTTTAATTGTGCAACGTAATTAACTGCATGTTTTTTTTTTCATTTAAACCAATAAGCTCACTATATACTATAGTCCTATAGAATTCCTTATAAATAGGGAGTATAGTGAATGAGTGATATCCGACGCAGAACAAAACTGGTTGAGTAGCAGATCCGGACGATGTCACACAAATGAATGACTAGATAACTATTCTTTGTGCCAGGTGACAATTTCCATTCCAGTGTGGGCTCCACCTTCGGTCCGCTATAACTGGATAGCATCATATAGGAATTTCAACACTCCTTCCTCCCACCCACCACTTCCTGGTTCCTTCTGGACAGGGGGCCAGAGACTTCCTCCAGTAAATCAAAATGTTTCAATGAGTAGGTATTTCCGTCATCTCAACCCTCACACATCTCTTTCAGTCTTGACAGCTGATCTGGGATCGGGTTGCTCAAACGGTCACACTCAGGCCCCCGTATCAGCGCCAACGCCAACAACGCCAACGCTAACGCCAACGCTAACGCTCTGTTGTTAGACACTTAGCAGCTGGCCGTGGAGCCATGCAGCAGCAGCAGGTGCCCTATGAGCTGCTGACAGCTGATGCTTTAACCTCAATACTTATCTGGTGTGTGATGTGTGTCAGTAATCCAGCCGAGGGGACGGACTGCTAAGAACAAACCAGTCACATCCACCTCGACTGAGCTGAACCACATTTGTCCCAGTTGTCTGGGCGCCACAGTGAACTCATGTCAAAGGACGGAGATAAGGACTTAAATAACGACATTGGACTGTTATGCAATGTTCACGACCACCCACATAATGTATACGGTATGTAAAAGTAAAATACAGGTTAGATAAAACATCATTACATTCATGTAACTTTTGAGGCCTCAATGCATCAACATATAAGTTTTGGAGCACAGAACATAAGGATGCATTTTTATAACTATCCCTTACAACATGGTTATTAAAGTATTGCAACCTTGACATGTACAGGGTTTTTAGGACCAAAATCAATGATTAACCCATTATTAGCAGTGTACAGTGTATGTCAAGCAAACCGGAAACCTCAGTCCAAAGTGTGTTTACAGTTTAGTCTACAATCTGCACTTTAGACGGTTTATCATTTTTATAAATCTGAAGCTGAAAGGAATGGATCAATATTGACTGGTAAGATAATTAGAGGGATTATTAGACCATTAGAAATAAATGTGTGCAGGTCTAACTCTCCTTTATTCTCTCTCCTAATTTCTGCAGCAATATTAACTGCACCACTGAAGATACACGGCCTGTTTTTAACAGGAACATCAATAATGTATGGACAATGCTTTGCTGCAGCTTCTGTTGGTTTTATGAAAATAAACAAGTACTGGTGAACAGATGGCGACTTTTTCAATGGTATAATGTCCTGCTCATAGATTTTTAAAAATACAGACCGTCAACACTGTGGAAGTACAAAACCCTATCATCAGTTAAAAGAAAACATTCAGTCGTATTCATAGGCACAAATTAGTTTTTTTAAGCAGTAAATGAGTTAAAGTACCGTATTTGTTTGTTTTTCACTCTTCTTTGTATCAAATTTGTATCAAATCTGTTTCTGACACGTGATCTGCTGCAGTGACATCTGAAATCACCCCACAGGGATTAATACAGCGTCATCCAATCTGATCCAAATAGGATTTACTCCGACCAGACAGTGCTGCTGCTGCTGGAGAAGGTGGATCTATGCGAGCCGAGGCCATCCTGAGACACGCTGACCTCGGGTCAGTTCTCGGCATTAGCATGACGGGTGACTGGCGAGGACACTCAACCTTCTGTCGAGCAATCGAGCCGCGAGTCTTGTCAGTATAACAGCGATCAGCGATAACAACAGGCTGAATGGCTGTCTCACCTCGATGACATCACTGAGGAAGCCGTGACTCAGCCTCGTCATGTGAGGGTCGACGGTTGGGATCTCATGACATGATGCAGGGTGGAGGAATGTCTAAGGTCAGAGAGTGTGGGGGTTGGCAGGGACTCTGCTGCATGTGTCGCTGTCGTTGTGCTATAGTCATTTTATTGTGTTGCTCCTGCTGAACTCAATTAATAAGGCCCTTACACACCAGGGACGTGACGAATAAAAGACACAAAAACAACATCAAAACTATTCATCTCGGCATCAGGTGGTTCCTTGCCTCCACGTTGTGTCCTAAAGGGATACTTCAACATTTTAGCAAATTGGCCCATTGCCATAATCCCTATAGTCATAGCAGTAGGTTCGTTACCTTTAATTGTCGGTGCAAGCTATTTTTAGAACGGCGGAGCAGAGGCGCGAGCTGCTCAAAGCTACGCTATACGGAGGCTAATGGGATTTCTTGGTTTCCCTCATCAAACTCATCAAATACACAATCCAACAACTCCAAAACGCTCTGGTGGACAAGTTGTGACCTGCACATTCACCACGCTATGAGATAATAACAGAACGTTACCAGACAGAGTTGTTTTAGAGGTAAATACAGAGACTGCTTGCCGAAAAACTGCCCCCGACGGGAACGCACATCAGCGGTTTTGCATTAATTTAAACAAAAACAACTCTGTCTCCCTCAACTTCACCTTCACACAAAACCTGTGTGGACCTCGGTGATGAGACGGGCGGAGAAGAAACGAGGAGGAGAAAACGATGAAACAAGTTTTGGGCTGAGGTAGCAGTGATGCTGAGCTGAAGGTTTATGATGCTGAACAAGCGCGCGCACACGGTGTCGGCAGAACGAGCTCATAACAGCTTGAGAGGTTGTCACGGTGACTGCGTGCAAAATTAGGAATCATCAAACGTCTGAAATCGTTTTTATGGGAAGAGAAAATGCATCGACTTTAGAGTAATTACACTCAGGTAACAACTTCCTGACATTAATTTGGCAAATATCAACAGAGAAATGAACAATTACAGGATTCAAGATGGGGAATGCATTCTTCATTTCATGCAGTTTCATGTTTTTTTTTTTTTATCAATTCAACTCATTTATGGCAGTCACGCATTGTGTCAAAGAATTAGACAGGTGGATGTTGGCAAAAACCGAACCAAGGGATGTTAGACAGGTTTCTCTGAAAGACTGAGCAGCAGACAAGATCAGAGTGAAACCCAGAGTGAGAGGAGAGTTCAGGGGAAACAAAAGAGTGTTTTTCAGGGTGTGTGTGTGGAGGGGAGTGACAGATGAGATGCAGGATGCTGTGGTGACTGGATGGACACTGGATGGTATAACATCTGTGCAGATACAGAGGCTGGATGGTGAGTGACACACCATCAGTGGTTTACTTACTTGGAAGTCATTCTCTTTGTTTGACTGTCGGGAATCCCCTTTATTACAGGACATCTATCAACAAAAGAAAGAGGAAAGAACTATCCATGAATACAGGTGAAGCCGTCCATCAGCGTCCAACATCAACAACCTAACCACGCCTGCGGTGCAGACAGTACAGTATGAGTTCAGAGTTTTTATTCGAGGGGGCAGGCGAGCGTTTATTTGATCAATCTCCTCCACATATCTCCATTACTGAGAAACGCAGTTGGAAGAGTGGGGGTGGTTGTTTAATCATTAGTACCTGTGCACTCTCTGACTATGACATCTGAGTTCCTTAATCATATTAGCTTTTTTGATGAGACATCGCTAATTCCTGAGATGGCGGCAGTCGCCATGGTGGAGGACAACAGTGCCTTTTGCTCCCTCGGACATCCCGAGCAATAAAAGCCAACGGCTTCTGGCAATTTCCGCTGACTTTAGTTAATACTTAATGCAGGTCTCGATCAGGCCGGCCCGGTTAATGAGCACATAAAAATGAAATCAGGCTCAGACAGACGCGCTGAAGCCGTGTCACTGTGACTTTGTCTTTTTCATTTATTTATTTATTTATTTAGGGAGGATGGAACAAACAGCATGTGCTACAAACAACACCTCAGATTGTGAAACGGCAGCAGCAGCAGCAGATTAGAAAGTGCTGTTTTTAGGGGAACGTGTCGTGTGTAAATGTTTTGAAGTCCTTGAACTCTTGACTCTCAGTATTTGCGGGTTGAATCAATCGAGGGTGCGACAGCGACTAAACACTTATCTGTTGCACTTCTATACGGCAGAGATCATCTGCCTTCACCAGAGGAGCCACGTCATCTCTGCAGCAGATAAACGTATCTCTGTGTGTTTAAGTGCAACCTCTGTGAAGTGTCAGAAAAAGTCATTATCTTTCTGTTTTTTTAGTGCAAACTGTGGAGCAACATCAGGCCGAGCTGCACGTAGGGCAGGCTAATGATGAATTTCTCCTGTTGCTGTTTTTCTTTTATCAGCTGCAAATGTGCAGATTCATCCTCGGCCTCCTGCGTTTGTCCACTAATCTCAGAAACTCAGCTGACGAGGGAAACAACAGGCAAAGAGACAGACAGGAGAGGTGTTTCAACATTTTTTCCCTCCGCACTGTGTCGTGTCGTCCCGGCGCCAGAGGCAGCCGGGGGGTTTGTTGTGCTACATTAAGTGTGTGTTAACGTCTTTGTATTAGGCTGAGATTTCAGAGATCTCATACTGTACCGTGTTTTTGGGTGGGTTCACCTGGGAACAAGAGTGCCCAAGGCACGCTCCTTGGGGAAGCCTACGGCAAAGAACACATGCATGTACAGCCATGGGGGTACATCACCATGTACAACAATGGCTAACACGCACACACACATTCATACTTGCATACATTCACACACACATGTGCGCATGAAAGCTTAACTGCACATGCATACACTAACATAAGCATATGCACAGATGCTACAGATGCACACACACACACACACTGGTGGCGACACAGTCTCATCATCACACACTCTGTTTTGTGTATTGTCTTCTGTCTTTATCAACTCAATCACTAACACTAACATAACCTTTAAACTGTTACATGTCATCACTAGATAAAACCTGACCACTCATCTCTATACTTCTACTTCAAAGGTAAACAAAGTTTGACTTTCTCAACTCTGCTGTTTGTGTGTGTGTGTGTGTGTGTGTGTGGTAGAGCAGCACCTTTCTATCTACCCTATGTGCAGCTTAGCTTCAATAACTAATGAGGGGTGACTACTCACTAACTACTGGGAGAAGCTACTTCCCAGCTACAACACAACCTTTGTGTCTCACCTCTGTGTCTGTCCACTACTAACACAACAACAACACCAACAACAACATTCCTCAGCTGTTTTGTCAAACACAGGTGATCAGATGTGGCTCCCACCTGCAGGATGGCCCCATAGAGGCGCAGCAGGACGCTCCTCGGCTCGTCCCCGACCGCGTCCACGCTGTCGGGGAGGCTGCACAGGAAGAGCTTGTTGCTCAGACCACCCCTGGAGGACAGACAGAGGGACACACAGTCAGTGGACATGACTCAGTATCACATGTGTGGCACTATTGTTTTGTCATTGCATCATTGGTAATTCACCGAACAACCAGCTACACTGTTCATTCTTTAGCATGAACTGTTGGTTTACATTTAGTTTTTTAAAGAGTAGGCTTATAACCTCATGGGGAAAAAAGCTTCAACAATAAAACATCGTCTTCATGAGGCGTTTAATGTCCTCAAAAAATACCCTATTTAAAGGGGAAATCCGGTTTTGAAACAGAAATAACATTCATGGTAGCCTACTACATTGGTGAGTTTTTCAAAAAAAAAAAGTACAGACAATATAATGACAAAGGGAGGATTCAAGACCGGGGGGAATTATGGGTGTTTTTTGTTTGTTTGCTTGTTTTTAGGGGGGCTGGTTCCAGGAATATGAATAATTAACAACCATGAAAGCCTAGAAATGAATTTATGTTACAGATATGACATGAGAGCTGCTTTGTTTTAGTGGTGATAAGTAAAATAGCCATGTCTTATCATCACAGTGCTGCATGCAGCTGCATCATTTGTATGAGGATGACATCATTATCCTTATGACTAAAGACTGCGAGGTTGGATCTGATCAACATATTTAAAAAATATTAGCAATTAACATGATGGACATTTTGTATTTAGGCCTTCTTTTTTTTTAAGTCTGAGCGGTGAAAATCCAGCAGCATCATCCCAGCACTAGGCCTTATTGTCATTCCCACAAGTGAACACACTGTACCTTATGATGGTGATGTGGAAGTCCTCCTCGGCCAGGCTCTTCCAGGCTCCGTGCAGGAACTCCCGGCACCACAGGAAGGCTTTGCGGCGGGTGTCCAGGTCCGGCCGGTCGGGGCAGACCAGGTCCAGGTCCTTACAGTCCTCCTGGGTGTCGGGCTGGACCTGCAGGGCGTTCTCGGTCACCAGCAAACCCAGCGACATGGAGGGGGAGGAAGAAACCCCGTTGATGAATTTGGTTTTCATTTTTGGCTTCTTTTTTTTTTTTTTTGGAAAGACAAAAACAAAAAACAAAAAAAAAACCGAAAAGAAGGAAGTAAAACACTAATTGTCTTTGAGCTGGACGCCCCCTCCCTCTGCTTTATTTCGGTTATTCGGTCACAAATGTCTCTTTTTTCTTCTCTTTTTCTCAATATATTAATGCAGATGCTGGAGTTTGTTTCTTTTCTTTCTTTTATTAGTCGTTGGTAAAATGCGTGTCGTTAAAGCGCAGTTTTAAGGAGTCAGGAGACGGAGACGAGCAGCAGCTGCAGTAGCGGTTCACTTGCAGGGAATGAATAAGTACAACGGAGCTGAGCAGCAGACTAGACACTAGAGACTGTGGGCAGGGCGGAGGGGGGAGTGGTCACATGACGCGGCCGCGCCCCTTCTCGTCTCTGATTGGCTGAGTCAGACACAGCCCCGCACGTCCAGAGAGCTGGCCCAAAACAAATCTCATGGCGACTTCAGGGACCATCGGACATACAGAAGCCTCATAGCGCATATCTATCAATTTTTATCTATTTATTTTATTCTTTTAATATTATCTATTAAATCTATCATCTATTATCTACTATTTTTTTGCACAAATGTGACATTTATTTTAAAAAATATTCTTTTTACTCTCAAATGTGCCTTTTATATATTATACAATATGTAGGCTATGTTAGGTTTCATTTAATTTTTTTTAATATTTCAGTATGATGCCTTGAATTTTTGGGGAATATGTCAGCATATTTAGATTTTAGACCACAAAAAAGTCACATATCCTGGTGTACCCTGGTCAAATATCATTTGTGTCTTTATATGGTGACATTTGCCATTGTTGATATAACGTTTAAAGAAAATGTGATGTTTTAGGCTACATTAATTGACACATATAGGTAAAATGTATTGTGATTTCAAAATGTTTTTTGTTGTATTATTATTTTTATTTTTATTTTTTTACATAATATTGAATACTGTTATCACACTTACATTTATATACCTATATGTAGATATATAACCAAAAAAATAGTTTATTATTGAGGAAAGAAATCAGTGTTTTACAGTTTTTACTGCATTTATTTGTTTGAGTAACACTGTGACAATGTTGCACAAAGTACTAAATGTTCAGATAATAGTGTCTGACAATGTTGATTGTAAACTCAGTACTTCTCACCTCACTGACATACCGTGTTGAGGTTTTTACTTTCATAAACAATAACAATAAATGTGTCTCCAGCATGGGATCAGTTGAATGACAACACGCTGTTTACACGCTGCATGTGATGTCTTTTGTCTTGGTTTCAATATGTGTAGAAAGTAAATAACCCTTTCTACTGACCAGCAGTATTTCAACATAACCTGGAGAGTTTTCATTGTAGACAAAACAAACATGGTCTTTTTTTTTAATTAACATCCTTCATGTATTTTGTGAACGGTCTTACAGAGACACTGCATGCCATGGACATCCTGCTTCATAAAACAGTCGCATAGCACAACCTGCATAGATCTGGCATTTGTCGGCAAGTTATTGCCAACTGTCGTCAGTCACTACAGTTGCCAGGAAAATGTGTGTGTGTGCGAGTGAGTATGTCACGTTACACCAGGCTTGTGATGCATCCACCTGCACATGCTGGTGTAACAAAACACTGGAAAAGTTCTCCAAAACATAACCCCACAGCAATGTTAGACAGGGCAAGGACAAAATTCAGACCTGGACTTTCCAAGGAGTCCCTGAATGCAGCATGAGCTTCTGTCAGAGTTTGCCCCCTCACTTTCAAACTGCGTATCAGGATGTGGTCATTTCTTGCTAAAGAAACCCTTGGATGCCGAGATCTTCTTTTTTTAACGAAGTATCTTCAAATTACAAACATGTAAGGCACAATTTGTGATACAAAGATAGAAAATGTTGAACCAGCTTCCAAACAAAGGGAAAAAAACAGAATACAACAAAAAAGAAAAGAAAATAACCATGTGAGGGTCTTGTTCAAGAAAGGTAAACCAGTCCAAGTCCAGTAAAGAAAAGAGTCTCTGGGCATTTTTGTTTGTCATGTAATACAAGGATTTTTTTTGTATTCATGAGTTTCAAATGTAGCCCTACACCTGCCTTGTTGGGAACCAACACAGGTGTTTCAATTTGAGTTGTGTTTCTGATTGCCGTAGAAGTAATTAATTAGTCTGAAACACCTGTGGGTCCCCAACATGGCAGGTGTAGGACTACATTTGAAACTCATGGATAGCTTAAGTTTGTACGCCCAGATCTTGGTTTGCTTTCCAAGCTGTTGGTTCGTCTGTATTTCTGCAGAGTGGATCCAACCGCTGAAGGACTGCATCTGCGCTTCCTGGCTATCTGGCAGCAGCTGTACCCTTCCTGGCTGAGAATCTGTATCTTCAGGCCTGGCGTGTTTCCTGTGTTAGGTTCCTTGTTTTTGCCATTTTTGTCTCTGAAGAACTTTCAAATGTGCTGGCTTTTATATAGACACAAAGCACGGTCTGCAACAAAAAAATTGTGTCTTTTAATAAAAAGCATGACCTTCATTAGTGGATCACTGGTACCAAAATGACGCAATACTCAAAATTTGTGATGTATTCTTATGGAACCAATCCAATCCAATCCATTTCATTTAGTAAAGTCACAGCCAAAATACTAAATAAACCCTAAAACAGCCATTAAAAACTTAAAATTGATTGGTTCTGTCCAAGGGTTTCTTTAGCAAGAAATGACCACATCCTGATCCGCATGTGCAGGGGATTGTGTTAAGTTTTAAGGGTGTTCGAAACCTTTTTTCTACCAAGCATCTCTCTAATGATGTACTTTTAAACTCACTGGTTAAACAAAGAAAGTCTCACATTTGTAATCTGTCACTACAGTACAAGGAATACATGATTTTCTTTAAAGCTAAATCCACTGAACATATTTAAAAATGCCACGGCCCTGCCTCTGCCTCATTGCGTCATGACATAATATCTGGCACTGAACCAAGAGAAAATATTATGTATCCAGTAGTAAACACTGTTTTCAGTCTGAGGTAACATTTCTGAGCCCAACACTGTTTCTAAACACGCCAACTGTACTAAGACGTGACCAGTGCACAGAATTGCTGCACTTGTTCTTGGAAACAGGACGTAGGAAGGAAAGGGGGCAGTCTCAGAGGATGCATTGCCAGATACATTTGCCAATTCAAAGGCACACAACCTGCAGCACCAAGCCTGCAGCTTTTGAGTGCCATCTACTGGTGGGAACAAAACAACAGCCAACTATTAAAAATAAAAAGTTTTCCCAGATTAGAATAAAAAGCTGCAGTTTCACATGTTGGTGGCTCCTGTTCTTAGTGTTAACATAAACATTAGAAGTCTTGTAAGTATTTTGACTTCTGTAAACTGCACAAAGCAAGATAATACCTTTTACCAATGCAAGGTAGTTTGAGGTGAGAAGATGAGAAGCCGGAGATCTGGATGTGAATGAGTAGAGATGATGATGCAGGAGAGAGGAGAGGTGATTTTAAAGTATGACAGGGACAATGTGATTGGCTGGTTGAGGGAGATCTGATTGGTTACCGAACACCTGAAGTCAGCTGAGTAGTCAGCAGATATCTTGACTTGTCAAATACAGAGGCAACTATGGGATGTGATTAACTATGATTGTCTTATCTGTTGTAGGCTAAGTAAAGTGCTGTGACACTGGCAAGGGCACAAAAGTGACATAGCCTACATGAGTTTTTTCAGCTTCCAAAAAGGGTGAATAAGTCTGGGAACCACTGCTATGAGATGTTTTTGTGTGCATATGTCACTTATTGTTGTTCAGGTTAGTCTTAAGCCATGGTTCATCTCTGTGATTTGTGATTTGACAGGTGAACAGTTTCCAGAAGCTCCTGACCAAACTCACAAGACGAAACAAGAAGACACGTGTATGAAGGAAAGGGGCAGTCTCAGAGGATGCCACATACATTTTCCACTTCAAAAGGCGGACAACCTGCAGCACCAAGCCTGCAGCTTTTGAGTGCCATCTGCTGGTAGAAAAAAAATACCAACCATTAAAATAAGCATAGTGTAATACTTTATCAACGCAGGGAACATACTTCAGGTGGTTGGAGCGACATAGAAATTGTGGATAAAATACGTAAAATACAATATTTGAAGCAAACAACAGACAGAGAAAAGCTTTCTTCACTACCATTTTTTCATGCAACCAACAGAGGGCGCTTGTTCTTTCTTCCGGAATCCCGTTGAAGATTACTATTTTCTAATATTCCCCATCACCTTCTTACCTTTAATCTTGTGTTTCTTTGTTTTTTATTAATCCCCATGTGTCTTATGTTTATGCCGACCTTAAAAACACCCGTTCTCCTACACTTTTCCTTTTCAAAACATTAACCCCCGCCCGACGGCGCGACGCCGAGGAGCTAAACGCGCAGCCCAACGCACTTTGATGACGCCATCACCAACGAGCCACAACAAAAACAACAACAGAACTCAGCTGTTCGGCGGCTAGCTAGTTAGCTCATGCAGTTACTGACTGCTTTTTAGGCTTCAGCGTTTGTATATGTTACTTTACAGCCACCAGTTTACACGAATATTAAGCAGATTTTTATAAAATATTCAACATTGCGCAGTAATTTGCGATATTATTGTAAACTCCTTTGTTTCCTCTGTGCTAGCTCCTAGCAGGTTAGCTGTTTAAACTGAAGACGAGGGGGAAGCCTGTTCCGACCAAAAAGGTAAAGACACGACTTTAGTCTCGATTATTCTCACTATCTATTAAGATTACGATACTTTATTGCCATTATACATGCATGTACAACGAAATGAAGGTGCACAGTCAGGATGCAGACTCATAAAAAAAGAATAAACAATGTGCATCAGTCACACATCAGCATTTATTCACTGACCACACAGCAAAACATCACAAACACACATCAGTACCAATGTATGCCAAAGTACAATGAAATGTCTGTTAAAGGGGTAGTTCAACACTTTGGCAAATTCACCTATCACCATAATCCCTATAGTCATAGCAGTAGGTCCATTACCTTTAATTATCGGTGCATGTTGTTTTGAGATCGACAGGGCAGAGACGTGAGCTGCTCAGTGAACACAATGGAGGTGAATGGTATAGGTCCCCTGCCCTGTCCCTCATCAAACTCATCAAATACACAATCCAACAACTCCAAAACGCTCTCGTGGAGAAGTTGTGACCTGCACATTCACCACGCTATGAAATAATCATGTAAAATTATATAACATTACAACACATGAAGCAAATACTCAGAACTACTTGCGCTTTTGAGATCACTCCACCCAGCCGCTGTGTCTGGGGTGTAGTTTGCCTCTAAAACAACTCTGTCTAGTATGTTTCATGATTATTTCATGGCGTGGTGAATGTGCAGGTCACAACTTCTCCACCAGAGCGTTTTGGAGTTGTTGGATTGTGTATTTGATGAGTTTGATGAGGGACAGGGGAGGGTACCTATACCATTCACCTCCATTGTGTTCACTGAGCAGCTCACGTCTCTGCCCCGCGGATCTCAAAACAACATGCACCGATAATTAACTGCTATGACTATAGAGATTATGGCAATAGGTGAATTTTCCAAAATGTTGAACTATCCTTTTAATCACGTTTGCTTCACTGTTGAGTAACAAATATTATAAAAGGTGTGAGTGTTTGAATGTGCAGCTGCTCTGGACAGCAAATAGGAGCAAATAGAACAAAGATGACCAAGCAACCTAGAGTCTTGTCACATAACGAGTGTCACAGCATTAAACTGTAATGTAATTCCCCCACAACCACTGAGCACATGGAGATCACATTACGTGTAGGTTATTTATTGATCCTTTGGGTTATTTATTATTTAAATGCTAATGTTACACCGACCTGGTCAGCTAGCTGCACCTGGAGTCACTTAGTCAAATGATTCACATTCGATACAAATTCATTTACTAAAGAAAGATGAACCACAGTAAATTTACATACCACAGTCACATCAATATGAGAATATTAGAGCTATAGCTACTGAGTGTTACCTGGTGCAACTACCTATAGATTAGCTTTACAGTTTTCTAGCTTTTACAAGAAGTTAATCAAGTTCACAACCATCAAATGAGCTGTTCAGCTGGACCAAAATTATTATCAATGATGATGATTAGGTTCCCCATTCAGTGCATAATGTATGGTAAATATGGTGTGTTTCCTGTGTTGAAGCAGACCACAAACTGAACCAGAATGGATGTGTTTCTGACTCTAAACTTTAAACACTTTCAGAAAAAAACCCCCAAATAACTTAAATTGTAAATGATCTTCTGCCTGTTTATCTTCTAACTCTAGGACTTCATCAGACCAGAGACATTTATGGCAGATCCAGACCAGAAGACCGGCCGGTGGAGATTCTGACCTCCACCAATGACCACCAATATAATTTCCTCATCCGTCGTAATGTCTCCCCGAAAAAGACCCCTGGTCCCCGTGAGCTGCCGGCGGAAACCAGCGGACGACTACTTCCCTTTCAACTTCCTGCCGGTGGAGTGTCAGCTGCACGTCTTGTCCTTTCTGAACGAGGTGGACAAGTGCAGCTGTGCTTTGGTTTGCCTGAGCTGGAGCTGTCTCGTCCGCTCGTGGAAGCTGTGGCGGGTGGCCGACTACTCCCGTCGCGGCGTTTTCCACCTGGGCCAGGAGGGGCTGCTGGTTTCCAACCGTGAGTTTGAGAGGTGGAAATCCTGGGTGCACCACTACACCCACCACCTCATCTCCCGCCGGGCGAGCCTGCTCACGCTGAAGGCCAGCTTCGACCTCGGGGACCGCTGCAACAAGTGGTGCGAGCTGCTGAGCCACCTGCTGGACAACGTTCACTGCAGAGACCTCAGCCACCTGGACCTCAACTGGACCTTCACGCTTCTGGAGCCGCTGGACCTCAGGGTCCACTCCAGCTCCAGTTCTCACCAGGACAGCATCACCAAAATGGACCAGGTAACTTGGTTTAGTTTATTTCAGCTTTCACAGAGAATCCAGATTAGAATTTAATGGGATAGTTCAAGATTTTGGCAAATTCTCCTATCACCATAATCCCTGTAGTCATAGCAGTAGGTTCATTACCTTTAATTATCGGTGCATGTTGTTTTGAGATCAGCGGGGCAGAGACGTGAGCTGCTCAGTGAACACAATGGAGGTGAACGGTACAGGTCCCCTGTCCCTCATCAAACTCATCAAATACACAATCCAACAACTCCACAACGCTCTGGTGGACAAGTTGTGACCTGTGCATTCACCACGCCATGAGATAATCATGTAACATTACGAGACAGAGTTGTTTTCGAGGCAAATGCAGCCGTAACTACATCCAGACACGGCTGCTGGTGGAGTGATTTCAAAAGCACAAGTAGTTCTGAGTATTTGCTTCATGTGTCATAATGTTACATAATTATACATTATTATCTCATAGCGTGGTGAATGTGCAGGTCACAACTTGTCCACCAGAGCGTTGTGGAGTTGTTGGATTGTGTATTTGATGAGTTTGATGAGGGACAGGGGACCTGTACCGTTCACCTCCATTGTGTTCACTGAGCAGCTCACGTCTCTGCCCCGCGGATCTCAAAACAACTTACACCGATATTTAAAGGTAATGAACCTAGCAGATATCTTGACTTGTCAAACACAGAGGCAACTATGGGATGTGATTAACTATTATCGTCAAAATCTCTTTAGTAAGTAAAGTCCTGTGATGCTGGCAAGGCCATGAAGATTCATTTTCTTATTAGGGGGGTAAAGAAAAGTTGGACAAAGACAAAGTCAAAGTCAAACAAAGACAAAGTATCTTTATTGTCCCAAACAGGGAAAATGGAGACAGAGACATTAATTTCAAACACACTGTACAGATGGACAACAACAGATAACATGTCATAGCAGGCAGAATCAAAGAGAAAAGTTGGTGACTTACATTAGTTTTTTTCAGCTTTCAATGGTGAAACAAGTTTGGGAACCACTGTTATTCGATGTTTTTGTCCACATTAACATGTCACTTGTTGTTTAGATTAACCTTAAAGGGATAGTTCAACATTTTGGTAAATTGGCCCATTGCCATAATCCCTATAGTCATAGCAGTAGGTTCGTTACCTTTAATTGTCGGTGCAAGCTATTTTTAGAACGGCGGAGCAGAGCCGCCAGCTGCTCAGAGCTACGCTACGGAGGCTAATGGGATTTCTTGGTTTCCCTCATCAAACTCATCAAATACACAACCCAACAACTCGAAAACGCTCTGGTGGACAAGTTGTGACCTGCACATTCACCACACTATGAGATAATAACGTAACGTTACGAGACAGAGTTGTTTTCGAGGTAAATTCATGCAAAACAGCTGATGCGCGTTCCTGTCAGGGGCAGTTTTTCAGCAAGCAGTCTCTGTATTTGCCTCTAAAACAACTCTGTCTGGTAATGTTCTGTTATTATCTCATAGCGCGGTGAATGTGCAGGTCACAACCTGTCCACCAGAGCGTTTTGGAGTTGTTGGATTGTGTATTTGATGAGTTTGATGAGGGAAATGAAGAAATCCCATGAGCCTCCGTAGCGTAGCTCTGAGCAGCTCACGGCTCCGCTCCGCCATTCTAAAACTAGCTTGCACCGACAATTAAAGGTAACAAACCTACTGCTACTGTATGACTATAGGGATTATGGCAATGGGCCAATTTGCCAAAATGTTGAACTATTCCTTTAACATGTCACTTGTTGTTTAGATTAACCTTAAAACACCTGGTTCTTCTCTGTGATTTTCCAGGTGAACAGTTTCCAGGAGCTCCTGACCAAACTCACCCACAGCTGCCCGCGCGTCTCCAAGATGCGACTCCACTTCGACTGGTCGGACTTGTCCGTGTCGCTGCTCACCCAGTTCCAGCAGCTCCGAGTCCTGGAGCTCAAATACTTCTGGGTCTTTAAAGGGGTGACTCCCTCCACGCTGCAGACCCTCACCAAGTCCCTGCCCAACCTCAAGTCGCTGACGTTGCACATCCTGGTGCCTCTGAGGAACCTGGGCATCTCGTACACGCTGGAGTCTCAGTCGCTGGAGTTCCTGGACGTGTCGCCCAGCCGAGGCCTCGTCTTCCACTGCCTGAAGCTGCCGGCGCTGCGCGAGCTCCGAGCCAAGAAGATCGTGCGCGGGATCACGCTGGACCGGAGGACCAGGCTGCGGATCCAGCACCGGTGGCCGTGCCTGTACCACGTCCTCCGGGAGGGAACGCCGAAGCTGCAGGCCCTGAACAACGAGCGGCTCCTCCCCACGTGGCGGGAGGAGAGCTACGGGGATCTGTCCGCCATCCTGGAACAGTCCTGTTACTGTGTTCAGCATCTCGACAGCTGGCTTTGGTAGTCGGTCGGCCTGTAAATGAAGTACAGATGGCGGATTCCAGAAGAAACCAATATATTTCCTTTTAAAACTTTGATTTACAGGGATAGTTCACCCAAAATTCAAATTTCATTTCTCATTATCTACTCACCCTCATGTCGACTAAAAGCTGTGAGAATTTTCAGAGTCCTCCGTGCCTTCTCTGAGTTACAAGGGGCGGGGGGGGTCCGCACAGCAGTATTTGTCCATGTAATGGTTGTCAATGGATACCAACTTTCTTCGTCCAAAAAGACACACCAAAAAACATCCAAATACCTCCACACTGCTCGTCTGTAATGTCCCTCTGGTATTGAAGCCCCGACATGAGAAATTGTTCCGAAAAAAATTAAATAAGTCTATATTTTAAGCTTGTTTGTAGCGGAAGCTCCCAGTGTCTCGGTTCGCTGCTCTTCCTGTGTCAGTGCACTGACCGGCAGAACAATTTCTCATGTCGGGGCTTCAATACAAGAGGGACATTACAGACGAGCAGTGTGGAGGTATTTGGATGTTTTTTGGTGTGTCTTTTTGGACGAAGAAAGTTGGTATCCATTGACAACCATTATATGGACAAATACTGCTGCACGGACCCCCCCGTAACTCAGAGAAGGGACGGATAACTCTGGCCTTAGTCGACATGAGGGTGAGTAGATAATGAGTGAAATTAGAATTTTGGGTGAACTATCCTTTTAAATGAAGTGAATGTCGTGCGCCCATGGGGGACGCGGATAAAACTTGAACACTTGAAGTCGAATCAAACGGCTGCAAGCTGTTTCCAAAGCAGTGAGCTGCTGCTGCTGCTGCTGTTAATGAGGAAACATGTTTGTGTCGACATGACAATGACAAACAGCAAGTCTGTAGTTGGTTTTTATTTTATTGGTCCAACATTCCCCCCCCCCCCTAATAGAAAAAAAAAAAAAGCTGATTGTACTGTTTTCGTGCCGGCCCGGGGATCCGTTTCCACTCAGGCTCTGGAAACTTTGCTGGAAAAGTGACGACAATGACTGCAACTTTATCTGAGCGTCTGAGTGCGTGTGTGTGGCCCGTGTGTGATGAAAAGAGACTGAATGACTGAGTGAGTGAGTGTGGTGGCTTCTCTGTGGAAAAAAACTTAAAAACTTTTAAACATCAGAGACAGAAAAACCAGGGCTCAGTGTCGAGGGAAGAAAAACAACAACCATCCGAACTAAAGGCAAAATATTTGGAGAAAGAACCAACTTGACACGGAGAGAGAGTTGTAATTTAAAAAAGAGTTCATTTCATTTCAATTACGTGCTGTGTAATTAAAGTGATAATTTGAAGAAAATCTCAAAATATCACATTTTTATCCTTCCAGTGTCACATTATTATCAATATTACGACTTTTTTTCTTGAAATATACACAGTTCCTTTCTAGAAATATGACAAATGCACAACTGTTCAGTTTTTATCACTGGTTTATTCTCTAAATATTTTGCCTTTCTTCTCTGTATCCAGTCACCAACAATGTTACAACATGTTCTCAATAGCAGAAAACTGACATGTACTGTACTGTATTTTTTTTTTCTTTTACTATTTTTGATGATTATTATTGATTGAAATGAGTCGTTTACTGTTGATAATTGATGAACAAAGCTGTCAAGGCTTTTATTAGAAAATGCGACGTGTGTGATCCCAGGCTCCTGGAACAGGTTTCCACATTGATCTCAGTGACATCAAAACAAAATAATCAATCATCTGTGTTTGGCGGAGACACAGCAGGGACCAAAACGCTTCTCAGATCCACTGTGCACTGAGTCCTCTTTTTAAATTCCTCTCTCAACTCGACGCAGGAAGTGTCATCACCAATTATGTTGTTGAGTTTTTTCACGTTTACCGATACTCAGACTCAGAGGCGACGTTCGGCAGCAGTCGGGGTTTTATTGAGAGACACGAGCGAATTTGACAAACGGCGAAAGCCAAAGAATCAAAACAAAAAACAGCCAGAGGCTCAGACTCAGAGGTCCATCCCTTTAAAACCCGATCAAAACAGGATACCGATAACATCTTTGGCAACTTTTTTAACACGTTGTTACCAGAACTGCAGTCGTTTTTTGGCTTTGTTTTTGCTCCACAGCGTCAGGTTGACTCCTAAGAAGAAGAAAAAAACATATCTTAATTGTTTCAACCAGACCATTTTGTTATTAATCACTTAGTTACCACACACACTCTGGTCAATTAATCAAACAGCCTGTCTGGAACCAGGGCTCATTCCAGTTTGCACCAGATGTGTTTAAAATGTTTTCTTTCCTGCGTTGTTCAGTCTTGAATGTGTGATGTTGGTGTTTTTAGTTTTTAAAAAGCGGAGAGAGCTGATGTGTGGATTTTATACGAGGTTTGAGGACATTTTAACCTGCCTGTCTTAAAAAAAAAAAGACATTTGGAGACTTTATTTGCACATTATATTTCCATTGCTGTCGTCAAAAGTCGATGTGGTTTTCGAATCGCTGCAGCAAACAAGTGACCAAAAAAATAACAACAACCACCTGTTTTAGTTTGCGATCAGAGTTTTCCATGAATGTAAAGTTTTAGATATTTTATTTTTCTCATCATGAGCGGCGACTGTTTCCGGAGAGAGATGAAGTAGTCGGTGCCTTTTGCAGTTTCCCTCCCGATCAGCAGAGGACCTCCTCCGCTAAGACTTGACCGACAGGACTTCACTCCCTCTCTCTAGACACACGGGCGTGTTTACAGCTGGACTAGTGACACACTCGTGTGTTCAGATCAATGGATTCTCATCAGTTCACTCCAGTCACTTGTTCTGCAGATGTGTGTATGTGTATGTGTGTGTGTGTGTGTGTGTGTGTATGTGTGTGTGTGTGTGTGTGTGTGTATGTGAGGGTATTTATTTCTCCTGAATATATCAAAGTGTGCGTGAGGTTTGGTCGATGTCATGAAGAACTTAAAGAGTGTAGAAAAATCACCACGAGATCCTTCATAAGCGATTGTACCCTGTCTTTATTTTCACTTGTGAGTCTGTCTGTATGTATGTGTGTGTGTGTGTGTGTGTGTGCGTGTGTACTTGTATAGCTATACATGTGAGGACCAGTTTGAGTTTTAAACCATCAGAGTGAGGACATTTTGGGAAAGTGAGGACATTTTGGCCAGTTCTCACTTTCTCAGACCCCTTAAGACTTTAAAATAACTAGGTTATTATAATTAGGTTTAAGTTAGGTTAAGAGTGATGGTTAAGGTTAGGCATCTGTTTTGGATGGTTAAGGTTAGGGTAAGGGGCTAGGGAATACAGTATGTCAATGAGTGTCCTCACAAAGATAGCATTACAAGCTTGTGTGTGTGTGTGCATGTGTGTGGCAACATCGTGGCTCGTCGTTTCACAGAGAAACATGAATATTAATAATATGACCAATGACAGGTCTGATCCCGGATCTCCTGCTGTCTGAGGAACAAATCCTCCCTGAAATAACATATCACAGTGTGTGAGTAGAACACCCTGACAGATGTTGTAACATCTGGACCATAAGACTTTTTTTTTTTTTCTTCCACATAATAAATGATTTAAGTTTCTTTTTGAATTCACTGGAATCTGATATGGTCGTTTTCTTGTTTGTTTTCTATTTGTGAGTGGGATTTATTTTATTTTACTTAAATATTTATTTATTTCTATATTTCTATATTTATTTGGAGATGTGTGTGACCAACAAGTGTCAGAACCATTAGAGATGATGTTTGGTGTGAAACCAGGAATGTGGCCTCCACCATGATGATGATGATGATGATGAGCGACCATTGTTGTGCCATCTCACTGTTCCAACATCTGTTCTCAGTACAAATAACCCGTCACCTCCTCAGGCGACTGTTTTCCGTCACCGTTGCCATTTCGTGCCCCGTTGTGTGTGTGTGTGTGTGTGTGTGTGTGTGTGTTTCCTCTGCTGAGGTGAGATCTCCTCCAAGTGTGTGTGGTGTGTGTGTGTGTGTGTGTGTGTGTGGTGTTGGTCGTCACGGTCATGGTGGTCATGGTCGCCTGAAGCTGGGGCTTTCCAACCAATTCAATGATTTCCCAAATCACTCCATCTTCTATTCTCCTCCTCTCTCTCTCTCTCTTTCTCTCTCTGTCTTTTTCTTTTTTTTTGTATATTCCTCTCTCGCTCTTATCCAGCCCACTCAGCACTCCTCCCTTCATATGCTTCTCGTTTTTTAGTCGGGGAGTTTGTCGGTCTCACAGGATCTGTATTTCCATTTATGTTTGGAACTCATCATCATCATCATCTGGTTTCTACCTGGACGAGGTGGATTGGGATGACGGCAGGCGGTCGAAAGGGAACAGACTCAGGACCAGTTCACCACCACCACCACCACGGTCGTAGGTGATGACAGTGATGACCATGTGAATGTGAATGTGATTGTGATGGTTCGGTCGGTGTTTGCTGTGTGTGAGGAAGTGTGTGTGTGATGGGCTTGAGAGTGTGTGCCGACTCAGAGTGAGGAGAAAGTAAGTGTTCCTTGAGGTTTACCTAACCCCTGCATTAGCGGAGAGACCACAGTAACCAGCTCCAGATGTTTGGGAGCAACAATCTGACTGATTATTTACAACAAGAGCGAACGAACATCGCCCTCTTCTTCACAGTTTCACAGAGGTTTTTTTTTACTCTTTGCTCCTTCGCCGATGCCCAAGTTAATGCTTAATCTCAGCACAGGCCCTTAATTGCTGAGGCCAAGCCCTGTTTATGGGAGGGAGGGAAGGAGGGAAGGAAGGAGGGAGGGAGGTGACTTGGACTTGTTCTGATCAGTCACTGCAGACCAGAGACAGAGAAGCTCAGGGACTCATCTCCAGCACTCAGGCACCGGGACTCAGCCGACCAGGAGACGCCACCATGCCCAAAGGAAGCCACATATCCAAGGGCCTCGCCGCGGCCTTCGTCATCCTGACCCTCTCGGCCATCGCCTGCATGGTCACCATGATCATCTTCTACAAGGTGAAACTCTCAGAGATCGACCCCACGCCTCTGCCGACCTTCCAGCCCACCACCGAGCCGCCGCCGCCCGACCTGCGGCTGCCGAGGTACGTGATCCCCCGGAGCTACGAGGTCTTCCTCCAGCCCCACCTCTACAGCAAGATCATCGAGGAGGTCAACGTCACCAGCCCCAACCAGACAATGCTCTTCACTGGAAACTCCACTGTGAACTTCTACTGCGCCCAGAGGACCAGCTTCATCTACCTGCACAGCGTGGACCTGGCCGTCTCCAACGCCGCGGTGAGGAACAAGGACAAGAACGTCATGCTTAAGGTTTCCGACATGTATCACGACGACAAGGGCGACTTTCTCGTGGTCGGATTGGAGGAAAGTTTGGACGAAGAGGGAAACTACAGTTTGTCTCTGGAATTCAAAGGAGAGATAGCAGACAATCTGAAAGGGCTTTATGTGAGCTCCTATGTCGACCAGAGATATGAAGAGTATGAAGACGATCCAAACGCAGATAGGTGAGTAATATCAAATCAAAAATCAAAAAAGTCTAAACTCAAAAGATTTCAACTTTCTCTGTGCAGAAAATGCGTACATTTTTATGTCTGTAAAAAATACAACAGGTCTGTAGAGTTCTCCTCCAATTGAGCGTAGCTATCTGTTCATCTAAAAGATAAAAGTGGCGGTTTTGATGTCCGACTCTATAAACAAAGATGGCCGCCAGAGAAGGTCTCGGACAGTCTACAGAAATACAGTTTCTCTAATAGACACCTTAATGTTACCTGTGCTGATGGACATATTAGTGCCAGGGTCAAAGTGGTTTAGTTTAACCCAGGTGATCCCTGAACGCAGCCTTACCTGTGGAACGGCGTTAGCGAACGTGTTTTCCTAATGAATTCTGGGGGATTGAACTGACGTAGCTACAGGTGTAGGCTACGTCAAACTCCCGTTCAGAGAAGGAACAAGCGGAAACAAAAGAGGTGGAAAAACGATGAAATCGTATCGCAAACTTTTCCCTTTTTTGTTTCTTTTGTTTCCAAAACCCAACATTAAGTAGAATGGAGTAAAAAAAATAATAAATGAAAACAAACTATTGACGAAAACACCTTTCTCTTGAAATCTAATAACACTAATCAGGAATGAGACTCTGTGTTCAATAAAATCAGTCTAATCATTGACATGACATGAAGATTTTACTTTCTGTTTAGACGAACCTGAATACTTCACTTATCTTTGATGTGTGGTGCTAAAAACAGATAAAACCAAATACGTATATATAGAAGATCATTCTACTTACCCTTTTTCTATTAACTATATTAATATCATAATTTAAACAGGAAGTAGGTTTGAATAAACACAACGATGATTAACATGAGTCATAACAATAACTTGGACATCATAAAATGTTGATATTGCTTCAATATAAATGTCATACAGACAATGATTTAGAGCAGTCTGATTATTATTGCCAATTCATTTCAAGTTGACAGGTCAAATCACTGTTGGAAAAGTCGAACACTGTCACGTACACACTAGTATTTTTTTTTATATCGCATTCAATCCGATTGGTTTCCCTTTACACTGAAGGTCTTTTTACCTGGTTAAATAAAGGCTAAATAAAAATAAAGGTTAAAAGTTGAATTATCTTTATTATCCCCAAGGGGCGAATTGTTGTGCAGCCAGTAGCATTTGACTACAGTAAAACACTCACACACACACAAAGAAACCTAAAATCTAAATAAACATAGGTCCAACTGGTAGAAATGTGATCCCATAGCTCTAACAACAACCTCCAAAATCCTTATGAATAATGATAATAGGACAACACAGCACCAACTTAACATAAAACCACCATTGTTTATTTTCTCCCACCAACCGTATATGAATTAATATGTAATATAGCTATAAATATTAGAGCCCAGATGTTAATGCTGTGTAATGAGTCCAGTTACTGCACCACAGACCTGCATTGTTACTGACCCAGAGGAGTTAATCATGAAGCTCAAATCACTTCCTCATGTGTTTTTTTTTAATATGAGCTGCTGAAATACTCACTGTCTTTATACAGATTCCTCGCCGTCACCAACAATGAGCCGACTTATACCAGGAGGATTTTTCCTTGTTTTGATGAGCCCGACATGAAGGCAGTGTTTCACGTGACCATCATCCACAGGGCCGACACCACAGCTCTGGCAAACGCACGCTTTGGTAAGAAAATATAAATAATAAAGTTATGGTCATTGTACAACATACTATAACTGGTGTATGTGTTTATTTGGCTTCTGCTCACACAGTAGCTAATAAAGAAATAACAGCACATCTTTCCCCTTGTTCCTTTCCTTGTCTCCTCTTCTGCAGAAAGCCAAGTTAATCGTGATGGTTGGACATACACCAAGTTTTACCCGACGGACAACATGTCCACGTACCTGTTCGCCTTCGCGGTGTCAGAGTTTACGTCAAAAAAATCCACAAACCATGAACGGGTGGAAATTTATGTACGTATTTCACTGTGGACCAAATGTTGTAAAGTCCATGTTGTTGTTGTTGTAGTCGTTGTTGCTGTTGCTTCATCTTCTTTTTATCTCCCACGCAGACCTACGCCCGTCCTGAGGCCATCGATGCCGGACACGCCGACTACGCAGCCGAGATCACCGGGGAGATCCTCAGCTTCTACGAGAAGTTTTTTGAGATACAGTACTCTCAGAAAACGCTGGGTAAGAGAGACCAATGTTAGAAACTTCTCTTCTGTGACAAAGTGGGGTATGCTCAAAGCCACAGTTTGCTACCCGTCTCATTTTTATATCATTTAATATCATCACTACTGAGAATTTATTTAGACATTCAGGTTGAGAATGTAAATCATATAGACAATGTAATGAATGAATGAATGAATGAATATTTGAATATTTTGTTGCATCTCTCTCTGACATCTGAAGTAGATGCAAAAAGATAAAGTCCTTGTGTCATCGGTATCGGCACTGGTTATGAGAAGCAGGAAGTTAGGGTTAGAGTTATTGTGCATCCCTGTTCTAAAAGGTTTTATAACATAGCGTATATCCAAACACAACCCAGTGAGAGGACTTTCCCAGATAAGACTCCTCTCTCCAGGTCTCAATGAGCAGTAAAAAATCCCCCACAGCTCTGAAAACACTGGGGTCAATCGCCCAACAGCAACATTTAGTTAAACTGACCATGTATCTGAAATCTAAATTGTTACCAAAGTCCAAAACCACTGGAATAATCATCAGGAAATATCCTGTTTAGGTTCTGGGTCTGATCATATCTGGAAGTCATAGTTTGAAACATCTGGGGAACTGTGTCTCTGGACTCGGGGGTAATTTGTGCACCAAAACAAAAAACAAACGGATAGTTCAGGTCTGATGAGCATCACCTCCTCTGGCTTCACTCGGTGTTGTGGTTCTTTTTTGCAATTGTGTTTAATTTTTTCTGGCATCTGGATCTCGAACATTGCCCGTAATATTTGTGCCTCCATACGTGTATGTGTCTTGTCCTTAAAGGGATAGTTCAACATTTTGGCAAATTGGCCCATTGCCATATTTTGGCAAATTGGCCCATTGCCATAATCCCTATTAGTCCTTGGGCCAAGACCCAAAATTTCACATATCGGTATCACCTGGGAGGGCAAATTCTAGTTGTGATTTTTTTATTCCTACACACCCCTAGATTAAGTTTTGATATGATAGACCTTGCTGACTGGCAGCTTTATAGTATTTATCACCTCTTAAAGTAATAGACTGTTGCTGTTCAAAAACGAAAAAAGTGCTTTCCCAGGAACTCATCTTTCTTTCATCATATCCTCTCCTTTGGGTGTGAACTATTGGCCAGCCATAGAGACTTGTAATAAACCCTTAAGTAGTGTTTCAAGTAATTTATCTACAGTAATATAGGTGTAAATAAGCTTCAATTATCCGATGGTCAGGTCTAAATCATTGCAATGTATCTTCTAATTAAGGATACTTTTTGACAAATTTTATTTCTTCCCAATACCTTATTTCAATTAGACAGATAGATAGATAGATAGATAGATAGATAGATAGATAGATAGATAGATAGATAGATAGATAGATAGATAGATAGATAGATAGATAGATAGATAGATAGATAGATAGATAGATAGATAGATAGATAGATAGATAGATAGAAACTATGCTGGGTGGGGTGGTGGTGGTGGTGCCAGCTCACAGAACAACCATGTGGTGTACTGTGCACATTAAAACATTGGATCAGTTCTTTATTTTGGTAACTGAACAATGATGAACGCAGATCAACAAAATGTGAACAAAAGGTGGTGGATGTGAAAGCCCTGTCAATTAAGCTTGAGGCAGCGGATAATCTAAGGTTCTTCCTTCAAGTTTCTCGGTCTGTTGCCTCACTGTATGAAGCTCAAGTTGCTCAGGCTCTCCCTCCAAGCCCAGATATTCTGCTGATCCAGGTAACAACATTGTGCACTCAGATCCATCATCTAAGATGGCATAGGTATCAAAGGTTTTATCCTTGTTAGAGAGTCTCACTTTAACAACGTTAAATTCTCAATACCAAGAATGCAAAGAACAATGAATTTGGGAGATCACAGGTACACAGAATGCTGAGACGATGCGTTCTCTTGATCATAGTGATTGTAACATTCCCACCAATGATCTCACTCTGACTGCAAAATTCTGAAATTACTCTAGGAAGATTTAAAATGGTCTGCATCTCTCTCATGGCCAGCTGGTGTGGTTGACCATACTGTCACTCTAAGGCTGCTAATGCCATAATGAATGGTTGTGGATCATGTGCATAGGAAAGGGCAATATGGCGGGCAGAGAGGAGCTGTAACTGATCTAATAGGATATGAAATTTTTACAGTTCAGGTTCCTCTGTTGGCAACAAGTAAGTCAGAGCCATCTTCAGCAGTACCCATGAGGGTCATCATGGCTGAAATATGGGAATGAAGATCCCTCTACTCATGTTGAAAACCTGGAGCCCATAGTTTGCTGCACAGGAGCCACAGGTAAAGAGAAGCTCGGATTAGCAGGGGGAAAGCTCCAGTAAAGGGTGGGGCATATGAAAGTGGAGCTGGCTGAGACACAGCACCTTGAGCTTGAGGTTGCTGTGCAGGCTGAGGGGGCATGTAATGGAATTGATACAACACTGCTTGGGTGATAAGCAAATGGTTTGGAAGACAGGGAAACCTTTCTGGGGTTCAGAGCAGATACAGGTGCTGATTCAGATAGGTTAGGTTCAGACTGGGCTTTCTCACATTGGGGGGGCAGTAGGGGTCGTTAGAGCAGCAGGTCACAACTTGTCCACCAGAGCGTTTTGGAGTTGTTGGATTGTGTATTTGATGAGTTTGATTAGGGAAACCAAGAAATCCCATTAGCCTCTGTAGCGTAGCTCTGAGCAGCTCACGGCTCTGCTCCGCTGTTCTAAAAATATCTTGCACCGACAATTAAAGGTACGAACCTACTGCTAAGTCTATAGGGATTATAGCAATGGGCCAATTTGCCAAAATGTTGAACTATCCCTCTAAAGTCCACTGTATTATTCTCTGTCATCATTATTTTGACATACATCTGGTTATGTGTGTGTGTTTCCTTTAGACCAGATTGCGCTGCCAGACTTGGCCCCTGCAGCGATGGAGAACTGGGGCCTGGTCACCTACCAGGAAGGAACCCTGCTGTACGACGAAGAAGTTTCCTCATTATTGCTCAAGGAAACGATCGCTTCTATCATCGCGCATGAATTGGCTCATCAGGTCAGGGGAGAGAGAGAGAGAGAACAGTTTGTGTTTTCCCTGCAATAAAAATGAAATAGTTTTATGAGGCCGATTTTACGGGTGAAGCACCTGGCGTCAATCTTTGTCCATCTGTGAGAGGATTTTTTTAGATTCAGATTCAGATTCAGGATGGATGGATGAGATGTTTTTGGAGCACCAACTCTCTGTGTTGTCGTTTACTTACCCAGTGGTTTGGGAACCTGGTGACGATGAAATGGTGGAACGAAGTCTGGCTGAACGAGGGCTTCGCCACCTACATGTCCTACTTGGCAGTGGATCACGTCGAGCCTTCATTCAGCATCGTGAGTTCAGATTTCTGCTGCAGATTCTGTTTCAAAAAAAGTCACTAAAGCAAGTTTTTCTTTCTGGTTGCAAAGCTTTCCTGAGTCATGTGACATTTGCGTCCTCCTTATCTTTGCCCGTTTCAGAGAGACAGATCCTTCATGAGCGAACTCCACGCCGCCTTTGAGGAGGACGCTCTGGCCTCGTCCCACCCACTCAATCCTCCAGCGGACGACATCCAGACCACGGATGAGATCGCTGAGATGTTTGATACTATCACCTACAGTAAGGTACAGTAAGAGTCGTTGTGTTCAGCGTTTGTGCAAACAGTGTGCGACGCAAAATCACACACAACCATGGGATCAGCATGAGAAAACTGTGGCTTTATATATGATCTATGCTTTTCTGGTCTCTGATCCATGCATCAAGTGCCTCCCCAAGCACCGGCAGGAAGCTCTACTTCAACTTGATTTCTTACCTCTTTGTGCTCAAGTCATTCTGGGTCATTTAGCTCTTTATATTTATCAACCTAGTGAAATAAATCTAGTCCATACGTTTTCTTCTGGCTCGGTAAACGGCACATATCTGGCCCCGTGCAGCAGCATTATTTCCACATCTTCTGGCTAGATAATAACCAGAATCTGCCCAGATATGGAAGTATTTATATATATATATATATATATCCAGATGCGTGAGGACAAGAAGTTACATTGGGGACAGCTCTTTTGATACTGTGCAGTGGTGTGTGTGTGTGTGTGTGTGTGTGTGTGTGTGTGTGTGTGTGTCATTAAACTGATATACATGCATGTTTGTTCTTCTACAGGGAGCCAGTGTGTTGAGGATGCTGGCCGACGCTGTGGATGAGAGAGTTTTCAACCAGGGGATCAGAGTAAGCAACAGTTTCATTCAGTGGTTGTGTAGTTGTGCTACAAACAAACCTGTGGAGGAAGTAGTGACCCGGAAACTTTCCTCTACCAAAATAAAAGCCCAGAGCTGAGAGAAGACCTAAACCCAGAGATGTATGTTAAAAATAAAGAGATAAATTCTCCACAATTAACCCAAATGGCCTGGATTAACCAGCTTTCATCCTGTTCTTCTACCTCTGCTTTAACCAGATTTTCTCTGAATATATGTATGTATATATAGAGAAATATACTTATTTGACCCCAGTTGCTCCTTGTGTAAACACCAAAATAGAAAAAGTTGGAAAATATATTTTTTTTTTTACATTAGTGATATTAAATCTCCATGGATCCTGAAGCTGCGAGGCGACCTCTGACACCGGACCGCTAGAGACTGATCTCAATGTCTGTCAGTCAAGACAAAGTTGTTGTTTTGTTTTGTTTGTTGGTGAGGAGATGTGGACACTGTAGCGTACGACGACGACGACATGACTTACAACATGGGCGGGGAACCAAACTACCGCACCGGAGATTTCTAATTTGATGCTTCAGTTTGCAGTAGGAGGGGGAAAAAATAACATCTACATCGTAACTCACACACACTTTATAATATTGTGTTTTCCTGGTCCAAAAAAACAGAAAAAAAGAAAGAAATGTAAACCACATCCAGCCAACATAATCAAGGGGTTTCCACTTACTCTTTGGATACACAGGGATAGTTGTAGACGGACGTATATAAAGCCTTCATACACACAAAGACAAGAGCAGGTTTGATTCGTCCGCCCTCAGATTCCCTCGTGATACTCGTGCAGATTTTCCCTCTGGACCGGACTGAATTCATCGCTAATGCAACAAAAGCTCCGTCTCAGTTACATAAGTTTATTTGCACATCAATAAACAACATTTCCATCATATATCCAAATCCGATCTGTTGACAATAACATCGTATTACTGTTACTCTGAAGTCAAACATTCCAACATCTGGTTCATGTCTGTTGCAGTGGGGAAAAAAGGCAGCACACACACACACAACAATGTTTTTTATCCACTTGTACTCATGAAAATCACCGGGGGTGTTGAGTTGTTTCCCTGTGGGATGGTGCAGACGGTCAGAGTGATCCCGAGCTCCTCTGCAGACCTACAACACCTGCTCCATCATTCGCTAGCCTGTGTCCAGAAAAATCATAGAAAGCTTGTTTTCGGCAAAACATTTATTTCATCATTACATCCTCTCGTGCTCCGCTGCTGGCAGCTGTGTTTGGATATCTCCATCCAGTTTTCAGCATCAGTTATGAATACAGTATTTTAATTGTTTTGACTACAGAGTGAGGTGTGTTAACTATAAACCTGCCTCTCTGTCTGTTTCTGTGTCTTTTAGACGTACCTCAAGGCCAATGAGTATGGGAATGTTGACCAGAAGAACCTGTGGGAGCATATACAGAAGGTCAGGCCTCGTGAGATGTGTTTTGAAATTATTTTTACCACCTCTTGTTTTTAATAATAATTTGAATACAAATATTACTGTCTGCAGGCTGTAGACGAAGATAAAGGTAAGATGAAAGTCGCCAAGGTGATGAGCACCTGGACCGATCAGATTGGTTATCCAGTTGTCACCATCAACACGACCAGTGGAGTGGTCTCCCAGAAACGGTTCCTCTTCAATGACACGGCTGAATCAAGGTTTGTGCTCTACTGTCAGTCGATAAATTATGATGTTCGAAGTGCAGATGAGAAAAACCACAGACCAGTGTTTCTACGTCCTCTAAAACATAAACCATTAAGAAAAGAAGAAGGAAAGAAGCTTGTATGAGGTGAATGAGGAGCAACATGTGTGCATCGTTAAATGTGGCGTCCCACAGGGGTTTCTACTGGGGCCACTACTTTTTTTTAAATTTTTTTATTAAGCTACATTTAATTTAACAATGATTCAGATGACTAATGGTGATGGTTGTAGCTTACATTGATGATCTTACCATCAACATTGTGCTGTAGTTTCCCTGAACTCTACAGCTTTTTAGTCTCTGAAAGTGTTTAATAATGCTTTCCTGATGCTTAATTTTTTGTACTAGTTATTGTTTTGGTGATGTTACCAATATCACAGATCAACAGTTGGACAGTGTCACCCTCTATTTGTAGACAGTTTAGATGATATTACATCTCACTGGGATCTGGATAATTGTTGCCAAACACATAAATAGGTCATAGTAATCATAACTTCTTCCTCCATTGTAATTTTATGTCTTCTCTATGATTAGAAAAGATTGTTTACCTTCACTCCAGTATCTCTCCAAAGGCCAAAGTTCAATCATGTCATTTTATCATGTCACGTTCCTTCTGGGAGGAGTAGTCGCAAAAAAAAAAAAAAATTAAGGAGTCAATTTCCCCACGTCTGTTTTCAGCTGGCAGAAAACCCAAGTCATTACATCAGCACCACCTTGTTAACCAAGTATGTTTCTGCCAGGCCTGCATGAATCACTGCACTTGGCCCTATGGAGTGTTTCTGAAGCAATGCTTTGTAACTATGAGCTCCATAACACCACTGTGCTTGAGTTCAATGATAGATCAACACTGTGACCTGGTTCAGAGTTTAGACAGGAGAACAGCTCTGGAGACTTGATGGTACACATCACTGGACCTTTATTTTGACTTTTCACTGTGTCAGAGCTTTGTAATTACCATGCAGTGTTTTAGGGTTACCACATGTACCTGTTATATCTTGGCTTTGACATTTGTTTTTTGTTTTTTCTTTTGTCCATTTAGTCTTTTGTGGCATATCCCGATGAGAGTCATGTCAAATAAAACTGTATTTCCCCTTTTCTTCTTCTGGGAGAGTGGCCCAGGTAACCGAATACACAGCACACAACAGAGGGAATAAGGGCCAGATGCACTAAAGGGTTTTAACAGGGGTTGATTATTCATTCTGCTGCATGGATGAGATTGAGAAACAAAAATGAAGCCAAATCCTGCAGCGTGATCCCACTTCTTTTAGTGCATCTGGCTCCACGTTTCTCCAAACACTCAATTTTTAACAACTTTGGTTTCATATTTGAGAAAAACAAAAACATTTGAATAGGTAGTCACTGTGTTTTTTTGATTGAGTACAAGTCAGTCATCTTTTTGTTCTAACACTACTTTGACATTTTCTACCATACCAATGATTTTTTTTTTGTTATGTATGACTTGTCTTTAACCAAAATGTGTCTTGTGAACAGTATCACTCCACCAGTTCCACTCTAAAGACGGAGATTGGATCCTGGCAAACGTGAACTGTACTGGATACTACAGAGTCAATTACAACCCAGAGAACTGGGACGCACTCCTGAAGCAGCTGTTAACAAACCCACATGTGAGTACGGAGCCAGACAACGAGTTAACGAAAACCAATCTCCATCTAGATACTGTCCATTTTACAAGGTGCCTTTTTTACGAGGAAGTAAAATTACACCAAGATGCCCGGCTGAATTCTTTGCCCTGAAGTTCTCAGAGAGAGATGGTGGAAGAAATGAAACCTTGACTCATTAATCCAGAATTGAGAAAATTGTTAACATACTTATGTGATTGTTAATTTTGCCATAGTCAAGTGGTTTCTCGACACAAATGCAGAAAAAAGCCGGCAAACACGAATCAAAACACAACCAAGGCACACAAGGAAAGTGAGTCAAAGGGTATCGAATGAAAAGAAAAAAAATCAGCAAGGTTCACACAGTCAGTTTTTGCATTATTGTGAAGATTGGATCAGTTTTGTATAAGAGGAAGGGGAAAAAAAGGCAGCTGAATGTTGTGATTGAAGGAAACCAGACGACTTACAACTGAACCTGACTCCAGAAAGAACCTCGAGGGGAAATAAATGTTTTGACAAGTGAAAAGGTTCAAAAGTTACTGGCAATTAATTTTGGCCAGATCGAGCCCTGGAGGGATTTTAATCCAAACAGTCCAAACTGTGTACCTGCAGGTCATGAACTTGGTGCTGATGATTAGACGCCCCGATCGCTAAAGACCATAGAGGCCTGGGCCCCACTCAGAGAATATAACAAATCAACAATACTAAGAAACCTGCTGTGGTTTGTTCACTGAATTAGGGCCTATAAATTAATTATGTCATCAACATCTGTTTAACATCCCGTGTCTAGTGGAGGCTGTTTGGTCCAACACCTCATCCAGGCTAAAATATCTGATCTTCCTCAAGTACAACCAGCAGATCAAAGGTCATTACGTTGAGCCATTAGTGAGATTTGATGGCATCAACACTTAGTTATTCCTGTCCATGCTGTTGGGAAGACAAACATCTGTACCAGAAAATACAGGAATCTCTTGAATCGTGTGAACGCGAGTAAGAACAAGTCTTGGTCTGGGGACCAAAGAACGCCTGTGAAAAACTTTACGACTCGCTGGTGGAAGGTCAGGGGATCAATAAAGTCGCTATGAATCCTCTTTTGGTGGGAAATGTATGGCTTAATAAAAAGTCAATACATCAAATAGTTGCGGAGACACGTAACTGTAGACCAAAGCGTTGAGCCAACAGATAGACAGTTAATGTCATTCACATGGAAAAGCCTCTGGATCACTGGACAGCTCAAAACAGAAACAGCCAAAACTTGTATTTAATGTAATATTCAATCTTTTTATACAGTTGATCCCAGTGATGAGCAGAGGACAGCTCCTTGATGATGCATTTAACCTGGCAAGGTAAGAACTACTCAACTATTTTGATCGACACTTTCAGTCCACTGGGATCCTGTTTATCCAGGTTTCTACAGCAATGAAAATTATTTTTCTTTCAAACATGAAGTACTTGCTGCACTATCAGGTACTCTACCAGACTTGTAGGGCGTACAACCCCTTCCATACAAGACAAACTTGTAGACTGTGACAAGACCTTTAAATCAAGCTCCCAATAACAAAAGAAGTAACAATTGGTAACAATGATGATCGAGTGTTAATCCAAAATTTATTGATTTAAGTCTTTTAAGTCTTCTAATTGTTGTCGTTTTCTCTTTTCACCTCTGAACTCAACTTTTGCACTGATAATTGATTTTTGACATCTTTTCTACTTGCTGCACTTTGCAGAAGTTGTTTGGTCTCAATACCTAAAGAGATGATTGAGATTGAATGGTCATGTCGGCAACTCATTTGTCATCCTCATTTGATCTGATCAAAGTCTGATTTCTGTGTTCCCCAGGGCCAAAATGGTTGACGTGACTCTGGCCCTGAATATAACTCGCTTCCTTCGCAATGAGAGAGCGTACATTCCCTGGGAGGCCGCTGAGGAGAACCTTCGGTACTTTGTCCTTATGTTTGACCGCACCGAGGTGAACGGACCCATGCAGGTATGTATTGGAAATTTTAGAAACACCTGTTTTGTTACACTACAGTACTTCACTGTTGGTATATTACTGCATGTACTTCAGAAACTCTGCTTTAAAAATGCCTCCTCCTGCAGGCTTACCTCCGACAACAAGTGGAGGTACTGTACAACTTCTTAAGTAACTACACAGATAATTCAACTATCCCTGAGGACCACTCCCTACAGTAAGGAAATATTAATTTTACCACAGGTTATTATTATTATAAGTGGTAAGTTTAGCTGCCACATCATACTGAACACATCTTTAAGTAATTCATAACCATCTTAAGTTGCCAAATTATGTCATATTTCATTCTATTACATTTAAAATACAAGTTCGTTTTCATCTTCATCAAGATCAGTTACATTACATTTACCATGAATTAATTAATTTATACAGTATCTGCTCTCTGTACACTCACTGTAGCCTACATGTGTATGTAAATTGAATTACCGTGTTTCACCCGAAGGCTCAGCCAGAGCATCGCCATAAAGCTGGCATGTTCCAGTGGACTCCCAGCATGTGTAACCATGGCGACCACGCAGTTTGCTCAATTGATGGAACCCAACGGTACCAACCAGTAAGAAAAAACATTACCGGATTCTTTCTACCACCTTTAAAACGCACATAACTGACATGATTATGTTGTAAATTACTGGTTTATAAACCTCTGTCTAATTGTAATAGTTTTCATTATATTCTGTAGCTTTACTTTCCAGAAATGATTTTGTAAAGGTAGGTTCTGGTTAATCACCTTTTCTATGTGTTTATGACTGTTGTATGCATTGTGGGTATCTTTAAAGCTGCACGTGGCAGGATTTTCATGCGAAGATGGACTATTTAAAACTAAATAGTAAGATCTCTAGGAGTGTGATCCTGGTCCTATTAACTGAAAGTAACAAAACAATAACTGGACTCAGTCATGTTTCCAGATGCAGCTTTAAATGACAAACCCATCGACCTCTCATTACTATATTGTTTAATGCTCATTACTTTGACACACATGCATCTGTTTGTATGCATGGCAATTTGTTTGTTCATTTGCCAACATTTGTATGTAGATGTGTGTGTGGTATTTGTATGTGATGCTGCATGTTCAGTAGGCCTAACATGTCCAACTTCAGAAATCGTCAGTTTAATTTCACTTTAAGACTCAACAAGATTATTTCCAGTTGGATTAAAATAGCTTTTTGTAAGATTTGCTAGTGCTAGTAATAGCAATGCCAAAGTTATCTCCTGTTTCCTTATTTAACAGAGCAGTTTCTAAATTATTGCTACATATAGCTAGGATCAGCATTAGCAGCTGTTTACCTTGCAGTCTAAAAGAAATATTCAGCTTCCAACTTGGTCAAATTTTATTTGGTTACTCACCAAGAGCCTTTCTCCAGTGGTAGAAAGTAAACGCCAATGTTAGGTCTCAATTTCTTCTAGTGAAGTTAGTATGCTAACCAGCTAGCGCAGGCCAGCCTGGTCTCTTTTATGATTGTGTTTGGCAGCAGAGGAAAGGAAACATACAAGTGGCCCATTTAACTACACCCGAAGAAGGTAAAAACTGAAATGATACTGACACCTGAAGATCACAACAGAAATGATGTAGATGGATTTCTTTCTTTCGTTCTTTCTTTAAATGGAGAAATTTTGTCATTGAAACATCAACATCTGTAGAAGTTCATGTTCAAGACAATGGGTTAGACGACTGAAAAAGATCAAGTCTGGGAAAACCAAGAGTTATTAAGTTCGGAAAACTGTTTGTGTAATAAAAGTGTGTGTTTATTTTTGATGCAGAATCCACCCCAACCTGCGATCTCAAATCTACTGCCAAGCTTTGGCCTATGGTGGGAAGGCAGAGTGGGAGTTTGCCTGGGAGAAGTATCTGAGCACCAGTGACACGTCAGAGAGAGACGAGCTCCGAAGTGCTCTGGCCTGCACCAAGAAAATCTGGCTGCTCAACAGGTAGAACGGCAAAAAAAAAAAGGGCCTGAAAAACGCACAGTTTTCATTAAGTGAAGAGTGAATCGTCAGTGTCTTCTTATCTTGCAGATTACTTGAGTACACCTTGGACCCTGAGAAGATACGTCTAATGGATGTTGCTTCCACAATAACGGACATAAGCGCGAACGTGGCAGGGCAAGCGCTGGCCTGGAACTTTATCAGGGCTCACTGGGAATATCTCAGTCAGGGGTAGGTCCATTGGGTTGTGCCCCTGTTTTTCTGACTCATGAAAGTCTATCTAAGATTGTGCAGTTGGGTTTGACCAGTATTGATTTGAAGTGGCAGACATGACGATATTAGTTTTGGTCTGAGGTTGATGATGGGCAGTGTTTTGCACCATTGCTTAATTTTAAAGTTTCTATATTTTGTTGTTTTCAATTTAGATGGATTAGTGCAGATTGACTACACGACACTATTAATCGTTTTTATACATGAATTTACCTTGAAAACAACTCTGTCTCGTAACGTTCTGTTATTATCTCATAGCGTGGTGAATGCAGGTCACAACTTGTCCACCAGAGCGTATTGGAGTTGTTGGATTGTGTATTTGATGAGTTTGATGAGGGAAACCAAATTCCATGAGCCTCCGTAGCGTAGCTCTGAGCAGCTCACGGCCCTGCTCCGCCGTTCTAAAAATAGCTTGCACCGACAATTAAAGGTAACGAACCTACTCCTAAAACTATAGGGATTATGGCAATGGGCCAATTTGCCGAAATGTTGAACTATCCCTTTAACAGAAACCCATCACATCTCTGTTTTGTTTTGTTTTTTGCCTTAAGGGCATAAATTACAACTAATCCAAGTTAACCAGTAACTGGGTTTAATTTTGTGGCTTATCAATAATACCAAAGTCAGCAAAAAAAAACAACCTACGGTAACAATGAATTATACAGCTTTAAATGTTTGCGTCTCTAGTATCAGAGTTGGCCACACAATAATCATTGATTACACAGCCACACAATAAAACACTGATTGCACAGCCACGTGATTAAGGCAATAATATCTGCAAATATGGTGGCAGACTCGGGTTCATAAAGCAGTAGCACGCAAACCTATGGTGTCGTGATTGGTGAATGTTGTTGGTGTAGTCAAGGAACTGATGTGCTGATGAGTTACAGATAGACCAATGGTCAATTGAAGACATTTCAATAAACAAGCAGCCTCCATAAAAAGAAGACAACAATGGTGTTTGTATCGTCAAGTACAAAGGTTCCTCTCATTTAATCAGTCCTTATCATTCACACACCTTCATAAAAACCTCACGGTCTGCGTCGTTACCAGGAAGCCTGACTGATCACTTATCAGAGTTTAGATAAACTAAAATAGACTGGGTTTCATTTCATGAGCAAACAGAGACACCTGAGATTGATCTTAATCAAGCAACCAGCAGGGATTTATCCTCTTATAAATACACATTATGTCTATTAAGGCTTGTTCGTATGAATAAAAACACATCCCAGTTTATTCTAGATTACATCTATCTGCTTCTAATATTCAGTTTGTGTTGAAATTCCTATAGAGAGGTGTTTATTTATCTGTAATCCATTTGCTGCTGTTGCCTCACACTGAAAGCTGTTCCTAATAATTTGCTTTATGTCTTTCTTTGTGCTGACAGGGGTGAAATTGGGCTGATGGCGGGAGTGACCAGCCGGTTCTCAACACAGTTTGAACTGGAGGAGGTAATTACTCATGTTTTATCATATAAACATGATAACACAGCGCGGATTGACGTCAAACAGGATGATTGGTAACCAGCCAAGCACCAATTATTGATGAACACCAATAGGCTACACCCTGATATCTTATCATCAGTCCATCTGTCATCAGGAGTTTCTGACTTTTTACCTGTTGAGATGAGACATGGCCTAACTCAGAAATACTCTTGCTCAGTCTTTTTTTCTTCAACAGAGCAGTTTGTAAATTATGCTGTAGGGTAGCTGCTTAGCTAGCATTAGCATTAGCAGCTGTTTACGAGAAGAAACATTGTGAGTTTAAGGAGTAAATCAGGGTTGGGGCGGTGTTTAGCTCAGTTGGTAGAGCACCCGCCCCATATGTTGAGGCTATAGTCCTCCCTGCAGGCGGCCCCGGTTCGAATCCCGCGTCGGACGGCCCTATCCTGCGTGTCATTCCCCTCCTCTCTGCCTCCTGTTTCCTGTCACACTCTCGACTGTCCTATCTAATAAAGGCATAAAAAGCCAAAAAATATACTTTAAAAAAAAAAAAAAGGATGTCAAACTTTATTCCTGTACTCACCAAAGCTTTGAAAGCAGCACCTCTTTTCTTTTCCTCCTACTCCTTAAGTTAGCATGCTAACAAGCTAGCGTGGCTCGTCACTTTCCGATACCGAGTCACTGTAGGCTACAATCCGCCAGCAAGATGAAGCGCAGCTCGGAGAATGTGTTATTTGACTTACAAATATTTTAAAATTAAACATATTCAATTCTCATTTATAGACCTAGAAAACATTATTTTAGAGTAATTCATTGAGGGTGATTACATTTAATATCTTTCACAATGTAAACTAAAATGAACATGAACTGATCCAATGAGTATTTCTTTGTGAACTCAAAGCCTGACCTCTAATTGTTGTCCAGATGTTCAAAACACATCATTTAGTCATGTTCTTTTGTGTTTCTTTTCTCTTTTTTTTTTAGCAAATTGTCACTCAACCGGGAATAACCTTTTGTACATTGTCAGTCATTAATTGTCAATAGTTCCTGCAGCACGAGGGCGTGTGTTATGTGTATGAGTCGGGGTCAAAATGAACTACAATGTGTGTGTTCCCAGTGATGAAGGATCATGTCCCAGGATTAGGGTGTGTGTCCCTGATGTGTTTTTAATAGTATTTGGACAACAAGTGAGTTCAGTGATAAAGATGAATAAGGAATAATCAGAGTAATCAGGCTCTGGCAACACAGGCAACACTCAGGAGGATTATTGATTAATTCTGCTTTTGTTCTTTGCGTATCTGATGAAGAGTAAATGACTGTAGCAATGTATTACGATTATGTATATTTTCTCTTAATTATGAGGACAGTGTGTCATTATTAGTGCATCAGGCTTGTGTGTTTCCTCTTCTTTGGTATAAAGCAGTGTGCTCCTTTATACGAGTATTGCCCTAACATCGCTTTATCATCTGTTTTTGTTCATGCAGCTGCAGCGGTTTGCCAGTGACTACACTCTGGGTTCTGCCACCAGGATGGTGGAACAGGCCATAGAGCAAACCAGAGTCAACATCGAGTGGGTCGGCGAGAACAAAGAGGCTATATTGGAGTGGTTTGAAGGAGAATCAAATTCGTAGAGTGAAAGAAATCCACGTCAAGAACAAGAACAGATCATTTCCAGGTCTACTTTGTGGACGGGGGAAAATAAGACTTGAAAAAGAAAAGGACAGCATAGAGAGTATTAACTCATGTACATTATTTATATTCAGTATATTCAGTGGAAAAACGGGCAAAGTAAATAGATTTCTTAACTCCGCTGTTTGTGATTTTGCACATGATGCTGCTGCGGCATCGATTTTTACAATCAAAGTTTTTTTTTAAGTGTTTACAGTGGCAAATATGAATTTGATGGGGAAAAAACAGCTCCAATTTGATTGCTGCTACTTTCCAGACCAGCCAGAGCCAAAGGACAGAACCTCATGTGTTTGTTTGTTAGTTAGTTAGTTAACATATCTGTATGTGTATAGTATAAGTTTTAATCAATAAATCAATTTATTCTTGTATGTCCCTGAAATTGTTATTTTTAATTTTTTAATAAAACATCTACATCATGTTAAACAAGAGGCCTGTCATTCCTTATGTCAGCTTGATTTGCCTGGAGAACATTGTGCATGTTGTTTTATTTACAGGTCACTACTGAAACAGCTTAGAGGTGTGATTAGATTAAATAAATGACTAATTATGTCTCGCTTTTTGTGTTTTTGGGATGTTCTGATATCAAAATTTCCCTAAAATGCATATTGGCCGATGGAAAATAATTTATTTTGGTGCTCATCCTGTATGGGTGTGCTATGATTGATATGGCGAGGTAAGGTTAAACTCAAATTAATGCGTGAATGCAATTTAATTTCTGTTTTATCTTGTTATTTGAGTTTCAATCATAAAAAAATAAATCCAGGAATGACTAACTCTTCCTACACTGGTCGTCCTAAAACAAAAACCACTTTGAAATTAAAGCCTTGTTGCATATTTTCCTCAGTGAGACCACAAACTGTCTCAGTGTGTCCCCGCAACCCTTTAACCAGTTACTAAAGACATTTCTGCAGCTTCATTTAATGATAAACTGTCAGAATTTTTTTTTTTTTTTTTTTTGGTGCTTGCTATATTTAATCACCCCCGAGGCCAATCCATGACTTTGGGCTGAGCTGCAACTAAAACACTTTTTAAATTTATGTGATGACGCTGTAAAAATTAGGGAGTGTACCGACCGAGTGTAATTACAACACAACCGCTGTTGTTCCACTCTGTCTCTGCTGAGTTATAATCAGGACAAGATATACTGTATATGCAAGTCTAATTCCTGCCTCTATTTGTATTTGTTGTCAAGGGATGTCGTCCAGGGAGATTAGATAGTGACACCGAATCAGTGATCGCACCACTGAACCATCCGAAGCTTCGTTCAGACTACATCAATATTCCAGGAAACACAGCTGCGATAAATATTTACTCCTTTAATTCATTATTCCAGATGCTATTTTATCTGTAGCAGAATAAATGTCTTTTATTTGAATATTGTGAGTGGGAGCTTGCCATCGCCTTTCTTGTGAAATAATCAACATTTAATCAACATTTGCACATTTTTTTAAAGAGTTTAAATGAATAAAAAACAAATAGGAAAATACACTGAAGGTTTTTGATACGTGTCTCTCGCTGCATTTAAATCAGTCACCCACTCTCCACCAGAGAAGTCAATCCCATCTGTGTGTAGTTTACGTAACATTGCTTTATTGTTGTGGTGTGGTCCACACACCGACACAAACAAAAGGAGCTCCAGTCGTAGAAAGGTTGGGATTCAATCCAAAGTATATAAGAAGAAGGGGTGAAGCCTCAAAGACTCGGTCGCAGGGAACAGCCGGATACACGGAGGAGCTGGAGGGATCAAGTCCTGCACTGTTGAAGTGATGCAAGGTTTCAAAACCCCAAGGCCACATGTGTAAGAGGTTCAATACCCAAGTGGAAACGTGGGAGTCCGGTCCAAGGACAGAGACACAGGAACAAAGCCAAGTTGAAGTGAGTTCAACCCCGTCGAGGCTGGATGGAGGCCACGACTTCCCCCGGCTGATGGAGAGATGGTTTCCTCACTCATCCTGAGAGAGAAAGACAAGTGAGGTGAAGTGAAACATCTCTGGTTTCCCCCCTTTTGTATTAACTAACAACATCACCACCTTCATCCTGGAGTGCAGATGCAAAAAAAAAAAAAAGAAAAAACAGAATAAAATAAGCATAACGTGACTGTAGGTGCCAGACGAGCTCCTCTGAAACTGCTGATCACACGTCTCCAGAGTTTTTACCCAGAATGGTGAGAAAAAAGAAGAAAAAGAAAAACATCCAGTCAGCAGCAGCAACAGCAGCTCTGTGGATGGAAACCAGATCAGAAAACCACTCTCTGACAGTGAGGAAGGCTGAGACCGGTCTCAGCGTGAACCACCTATGATGTTATATGTTTTTGTGTCAGAGGAGTGGATGGTGAATGAAAACACTTTTCATTTTTTACTAATCAATAATCTATTTCACTTCCAGGAGCTTCTGGACACTTTTAGGGTGGAAGGTTTTCTTGCTTGCAACTCAACGCAGGATTTTAGTTTGGAAATCAATTCTTAGATCACAAAACAAAACAAAGATGTGATGGGTTTCTGTTAAAGGGATAGTTCAACATTTTGGCAAACTGACCCATTGCCATAATCCCTATAGTCATAGAAGTAGGTTTGTTGTCTTTAATTGTCGGTGCAAGCTATTTTTAGAACGGTGGAGCAGAGCCGCGAGCTGCTCAGAGCTACGCTACGGAGGCTCATGGGATTTCTTCCCTCATCAAACTCATCAAATACACAATCCAACAACTCCAAAACGCTCTGGTGGACAAGTTGTGACCTGCACATTCACCACACTATGAGATAATAACGAAATGTTACGAGATGGAGTTGTTTTAGAGGTAAATTCATGCAAAACAGCTGATGTGCGTTCCTGTCAGGGGCAGTTCTTCAGCAAGCAGTCTCTGCATTTACCTCTAAAACAACTCTGTCTGGTAACGTTCTGTTATTATCTCATAGCGTGGTGAATGTGAAGGTCACAACTTGTCCACCAGAGCGTTTTGGAGTTGTTGGATTGTGTATTTGATGAGTTTGATGAGGGAAACCAAGAAATCCATAGCGTAGCTCTGAGCAGCTCGCGGCTCTGCTCTGCCGTTCTAAAAATAGCTTGCACCGACGGATAAAGGTAACGAACCTACTGCTATGACTATAGGGATTATGGCAATGGGCCAATTTGCCAAGATGTTGAACTATCCCTTTAAACTATTGGTTAATTTATTTATTTCACCTTTATTCTTTCCCTTTCACCAACTCCAGCCCTTGCACACACATACACAAACCAACTTTCACTACCTTTAATACACTTCATATTAGAATAAAATTAAGTTTTTGTCTTGTGTTACTGTATCAATAGTTCATACTTAGTTTTATCTTCCATGCATTTATGTTGTTTCTACTGTTTCTTACCCGTTTTGTACCTGCATCAAAAAATGTAAAAACTAAAGAAAGGAAATCAATCGATACACCATGAATATCAATGAACTGAAGTAAATGACAACTTTCATTGGTCTTTATTAGCTCTATTTCATGAGTGACGTTCAATTGTGTCTTTGTATGGAGAATAAACATTGTGGAGCATCATCCTGGTGAGCAAGTCGTCTAAAACAGTAACAAAACCTCTGGGACGTGTTGAACATGTGCACTGGAAATGAAAATCAACAAACTCTGCAGCCGCCATGTCGACGCCACACGTCCAGTGTGTTCCTGGTATCATGTTTTGGCTCATCATGTCTCCGTAGGATGAACTCATGACCGACCAGCTGGTCTTTCTAAACTTTTCCTCACCACTTTCACAGAAATACACATACACATACACTGTCAGAGAAACATCCAGTGCCAATTCCTGCATTATGAGTATGACTATCCTGATGATGCATGAGGTGTTAACAGTTTGTTGTAAGTCTTCAACAAACACCCTGGACATCTGTAGTGAAGTGTTTGCTGCATGAAAACTGGAATTTATCATCCTTTCAATCTCTAAAAAAGGAAAATTTATATAGTTTTTCTTTTGACCTTGGACGGTTAAGCACTGACTAAGATTATTTAGATTTCAGCAGCTGAACATTTCTACAGAGTAGACAATAGCATTGTTATTGCTGTTATTCTGTTATTGTCTCTTTTTTATGGTTGTCGAGTGTCAATGTCTTTACATCTAGTATCACTGTCTTTACATAATTTGTCGTATGTCACTGTACGTCAAATTAACTGCCACTTTGTGGTATGTCATTGCTTTATGTTAGGCCTACTGTCTCTATTCTTCTTTTCTTTTGTGTCACTGTTGTGCTTTTATTGTCTATATTTTAATGTTATACTCCCCCTCTCCCTTGCCCCTTAGGAGGTCTTTCACCTCCTACCAGGCCATTGCCCTAATAAGAATGTATTCTTAGCAATTCTTGCCTGGTTAAATAAAGGTTTACTACTACTACTACTACTAGACAGACTGTATGTGCAGGATCTCGTTGCTCTCACCCATTCATCCTCCTCCGCTCCCTCTCCTTCTCCTCCGGTCTTCTCTGAGCCGCCGGCGTCTGATTTGTTGGCCATGATCTTGTCCGTCCACGAAGCTCCGGCCTTCTCGTCTCCAGCAAAGTTACACTTGGTCACCGTGCCGCCGTCGACCTTGGCCAGGGAGACTGAAGGCACGGAAGAAGTTAAGACGGTGAGTTTTGTGCAGGAAGCACAAGATGAAACAGAAACTGAAGAATAAGAAATAAAAAACCGAACAAACCAACAGAACAGCTGTGCAATGAACGAACCCAGAGGCTTCAAGCTATTTCATGTGGCTCGTTGGTCTAGGGGTATGATTCTCGCTTCGGGTGCGAGAGGTCCCGGGTTCAAATCCCGGACGAGCCCAAAACCACATAATTAAATGCTCTTCTAACTCAGCAGTACATGTGGAGTATGACTTTGGTTTGGACACAAACTGAGCTTTAACCTCCAGCAGGATTTATAGAACATATGAAATTAGCTCTACCTCATTGTGCACACTTACACTGACAACTGCACGTAGGTGGTGCTAAACCTCCTGTGAAGCAATAAAGTATTCTTTTGTTTTGTCGTGTTTCAATATAAAACTATTAGTTGAATGATAAAGTGATAATAATAATAAAAAACTTTATTTGTACATCACTTTTTATACAAGAAATGTCACAACAAAGAAATTACCTTCACATGAAAAGACATAAACATAAAGACATTTAAAGTAATTGATGTAAAATGAAAAACATAGGATGATAAAATAAATAAGTGAAATAATAATACATTTACATGAAAAAATAATAATATATATTTAAAGAAGAAGTGCTGATGAGTTGGTGTAACACCTGACTGAAAACAACAGATCAGGCTGGTAATAAATCAGCTGTTTTATTATGATGATACATTTCTACTTTAGCGGCCTCTTCATGCTCTCCTTGGGATTATAAAACTCCAAAATGGCTAAAAAAAAAAAAAAAAGTGTAAAAGTATAGGGTGTGAAAAGAGCAAAGCACTCCACACCACTAAGAAAAAAAAAAAAGGGTGGATTGGATATCACAGGGCTGGATGGCTCCTGTGAGGTCAGACTGTGTTCAGGCCCTGGGAGCCGACTTATGAAACTGTTAAAGAAGAGAGCAAGGGAAAAAAAAAAAAAAAAAATTCAAGTTTAATTTCACTCACTCGCTCCCCGCTGCCTCTGAGGTCACCGCCGGGACAAAGCCGGGTCGACGTGAAGAGCATGAAAACCAAACGCAGCCATTTGAGGTAGTCAAAACAAATTAAAGAGCTGCAGCTAATCCTGTGCTGCTTTTTAACTTAAGCCCGGTTCACAGCGTTCTTCCCTTTTCAGGCTTCATCTGATACGAGGACGGACGATCAGCGCTTGCTTTTTTGTTTTGTTTTGTTTTGTTTTGTTTCTGTTTCTCAAAACCAAATATGAGGAGGCGGTTAAGCCGAGAAAACAGGCCTGGTGGTAATAACACTACTGACTCACATATGAAGGGACTGTTTCCTCTGGTCTTCAGCCGGACGTCCTGCCCCGTCTCCAGCTCTGTTTTGTCCATCTCGGACTCGGGGTACCAGAAGGCCCAGGCACCGGCCGGTCTGTGCTGCTCTGTTATTTTCTCCAGCTCGGCTTTGTTCACCAGGGCCGACAGCTGATCCTGGGACAGCAGGTCGGACTCGCCCTTGGCCTCCACCTCTGTGTGGACAGAAGGAGTCAGACGTCTGAGATAATAAAGACAGACAGAGTGCAGTGGAAGGAACGTGAATGAACTCTGATGCACTATGACACTTTTTTTTTTTTTTGAATATACACTTTAAATCAGAGTGTTTTGATTGTTTGTTTTTTTACTTTCTGTTTATTTAAGTTTTCAGTTCTTTTTTTCCAACAAATATGCAAAGAAACAAAAAACAAAGAAAGAACAAAAATAAACAGAGAATAAAAGTGAACAGACAGGTTGACACAGGCCATACATTAGTCGACATCGTTCACACAGACAATGAGTTACATGTTAAAGAATATGAAGTCCAGTGAGCAGCCAAGAGCACTTTATAAAGATAGTTGTCGTGGGCCATAAGTCCAACTGGGATTTTACCCAAATACGGTGTAATAAAAGAAAGTTATTGATTGTTTTCTGATTCAGATTCCTCTGCTGCACACAGGACAGGCATTCACTCCAAAATCTATGATTGGAAAAGCATCTTAAACAGTTTATCATTCAAAGTCCTCAACAAAAACACATTGGGTACATTCAGAGCTCTGCTGTAATGTTGCTTTTGCTCGTGTTTTATCGTTTTAATATGGTTATTTAAACTTGAGTAAAGCTCTAGATAGATAAAATGTATTAATAAATAATCAAAACTCAGAAAATTGCTGTGTGAGACAAAGCGATACATCACTGTCCCTTATTGCTTGATTAGCTATACACACATCCACTAAATCCTATGAGTGACTGTGGCTGAGGAGGTACAGGTGGTGGTTCGATCCCCGGCTTCTCCAATCCACATATGAGAAAGGGCAAAATACTGAACTCAGACGTGATGTAGCATCAATGTATGATAAATGAGTAATAGAAATATGTTGGGTAAATGTAACTATTAGTGTAAAATGCTTTCAGATTAGATGTGTTTATATAACTCACCAGCTGTTACAATAATAACACTTTCTGTTTTCATCAGAAGAGTGATTCACGCTTCCAGATAAGACTTCCCGACACACTCCTTTTTTATCTTTAATGACTTTTTTGGACCATTTAATGACAGCTCCAGTGGAGACAGACAGGAAGTACTGAGTCAGTATAGTTGTGGAGTGGATCCAACGACCTCCTGCTAAAGGCTCAATACAAACTCATGGTACAGAGACAGTGAACATGTGACGCATTCAGGTCCTTAACTTAAAACAACATTATCCACTTTGCCTTTCTGTAACTGATAAATAACATCAGTGAAGTGGTTTGAGGTAAAATAGAGATGTAATGTATCCTAGATGGGCAGCACTCAGTTGTCCTACGTTCGGAGGAGACTTTAAAGGGATAGTTCAACATTTTGGCAAATTGGCCCATTGCCATAATCCCTATAGTCATAGCAGTAGGTTTGTTACCTTTACTTGTCAGTGCAAGCTATTTTTAGAACAGCGGAGCAGAGGTCATGAGCTACGGAGTTGTTTTTGAGGCAAATTCATGCAAAACCGCTGATGCACGTTCCCATCGGGGGCAGTTTTTCAGCAGCAGTCTCTGCATTTACCTCAAAAACAACTCTGTCTGGTAACGTTCTGTTTTTATCTCATAGTGTGGTGAATGTGCAGGTCACAACTTGTCCACCAGAGCGTTTTGGAGTTGTTGGATTGTGTATTTGATGAGTTTGATGAGGGAAACCAAGAAATCCCATTAGCCTCCGTAGCGTAGCTCTGAGCAGCTCGCGGCTCTGCTCCGCCGTTCTAAAAATAGCTTGCACCGACAATTAAAGGTAACGAATAGGGATTATGGCAATGGGCCAATTTGCAAACATGTTGAACTATCCCTTTAAAGTGGATCCCAAATAGAGATTCATTTAGCTATGTGCTTAAAATCGAGACAAAGAGTAGCTCAGTCTCAACATCAACCTCTCAGCTGCTTTATTCTTATTTTAACCTATTTTTGGGCCGTTTTTTGCTTTTATATTGATAGTGAAGTGAGACAGGAAACAGGTGGGATTCAAACCTGTGCCTCTACATCGGGGCTAAGCCGACTACATCCCAACCTCCTGGCTTCATGATGTGTTTTGAACCGTGTCACACACACATACACAGAAATCTGCAGCAGCGTCTTATTAGTGTGACTGCTGAAGCAGTCACACTATTGTTCTTCTGTTTGGCCATTTTCTTCCGCCTTTTTACGGTCTTCTTCTAGTCCTTCATACTTTGTGCTATTTCAACAATTCATATATCAAAATGTGCAGCTTTTTTTGAACTTTATCGGCATTACTTTTCTCTTTTTAACTATTTATACTTTTTAAAATATTTAACTTTTTCACAAAAAATCTCACATTCATCAAAGTCTCAACCTCTCTTCTTCACAACTCCACTGTAGTGTAGGGGTTAGGGTAACTGCCTGCCAATCCTAAGGTCCCTGGTTCGAATCTAAGGGAAGAACTCTTGTTATGTTATGTTGAATTCTGCTCTCCTCCCCCGCCTTCAATTGGTTACAGGTGTTTGTTATCTCCTTGATTACTCGTACCAGTTTGCAGCACATCATCACATTACAATGAATGACAACAGTTTTAAAAGCAGTGTGCTCTCTGTAGCCGAGTGGCAGAGTAAAGGTTTAGTGATCATATGGTCATGGGTTCGATTCCTGCCTCAGTCTTTTCACTTCATTGCTTGACTTTTGATTCCAATTATTCAGCTGTCATTGGACAGTCTTTGATTCCTCATAGTATAAAGCTCATTGTAACTCAGGTTCTCTGTGGCCATATGGTTAGTGCTCAGCCTGAAATTCACAGACATTTTCATTCTAAGTCATTCAAGCTTGACTCTCAAGCTTTCTTGATGTTGACAGTGTGAAGATCATCAACAGACAACAGTCTCTGCAACTGTGTGTGCACCGTGGCCTAGAGGCAGAGTGGAAGTCTACTGACCATGAGGATGTGGGTTCGATTCTGACCTTGGTCAAACATTTGTATGGTGATCACAGCTTGCACTATTTGCTAATTCTGCAACAGCGTTCAGTTGCTGTCAGCAGTCACACCATTTCCATTCTTGGAAATGCTTTTTCTAGTTTATTTTCACGTTCCTGCTGCTGCAGAACATCAGACTCTGTTTCATTCATCTGTCGTTCTTCGGCAGCTCTTCACAGATCTTCACAGATCTGTCTGTTCGCCTTAAAGGCCCTCGCATGTGTGATTTAAAGACACAGCTGCAGTTCATAAATCTCACCCCCACACACATATACACACACCACACTCCAAATAGAAACTGGGGATGGAGATGGAGACGTTTGTTTTCCACTCACTGTAGGAGGACATGAGGAAGCCGGTGTTGACCTTTTTGGTGTCACTGAAGTTTGGCTCCATCTCTTTCCCACTGGCATCGAACTTCCTCTGGTGGATGCGGCCGGGTTTTATGTACAGCACGTAGAAACGGACCTGCCAACGAGGGGAAAATGAGCAAAACAAAAACAAAGTGTGGTTTTCCGTTCGTCTGTCTGTCTGTCTGTCTGACTGTGTGTTTATGTTTAGTCTCTGCAAAAATACAAACACTGATAAGGATTTGGGAAACGCTCTCAACTTCTTGTGACAAAACGGTGGAAGAGTTTCTTTCTAAGGAGGAAAGATGATGTGAAATTGGGGAAATCCTCATTAAATGTATTATTATTTATAAGGTATTACTTTATATTTACTTTTATAATGACATGTGAACCTATAAAAGCAAACGGTTCCTTATCATCCTCAAAATCAAAAGGAAACAATATTTTATTTAATTGAAAGGACAGAAAGTGCTGTCAGTGATTCATCCATCCATTCATTTAAGTTAACCACTATTTTAACACCAAAATGTAGGTGGAGCTGAGTATTGGAAGTTAAAAAGTCCTGGATACAAGACGCAACATTGAGCAGCAACACAATAAAATCAAACAAGTGTCAAGAAATAAAACAACAATAAAAGCAACTAAAACATTCAAAATTTATTTAAAAAATAAAAAACTTACTTAAAATATTAAAATAAGGCTGCATAAATCAGCTAAAACAGGAACATCTGGATGAGTTTTAGGATTTTTCATTTTGTACCTTTTGATTGTTGACATCAGTGATTGAATGTCTGGAAACATCCAATAACTTTCCCTCCAGAAGAACTCCTGGGCCACTGTGTGAAAAATAAATAATACATTTTAAAAAAAAGATCTATCTATATCTATTTATACAATACAATACAATAAAACCTTATTGTCCACCATCGTGGAAAATACATGATCTACTTCTATTTATTGCAATGCTATAAAACAGACTCAGCTTCTAACCTAAAGGTGGTTGTTCTGTTTAATGTACTTGAACACATCATGGAGGGCGTCAGATAAACAGGAACAGTATTGTATAAATACCAAAACACTATTTACAGCTTTATTCAGATTAAGTTTTTTTTTAAGGCCGAATGCAAGAGCAACAATTATTTATTACAAATATAATGTTTAATATTATGTAACTCACTGCTAACTGCACAAAATCTCTAAGAAAGCTTAAATTTGAGGTTATTTTAGATGAGGTTTGGTTCAGTGTCCACTAAACACGGAAGATGAAGCAGCCACAGAGAGATAATGAGATTGACAGTAATCCGATTATCTGATAATCAGATTCCCAGTCAATATGTTTCCATACTTTATCTTTAAAATCCAGGGGGCGCTGCACGGAAACCTGTTATTATCTGTCAGGACCAAACCTCGAACTACAATTTTAATTTATTTATTTAGCTATTATCTAAGTCAACAGACAGAATTGTCTCGTGCCCCTACCTTTCATACGTGGACGGAGCCCACGCGCGGTCATATTTCTCATTGTGGACAGGTTTGTTCTGTAAAGACGTGTTGTGGTAAATTCGGCTCATTATTTTATTTAAAAAACAAAAACAAAAACAGTGTTTCTCTAACTTTTCCCGTCTCCGAGATTTTTTCCCCCGTTTCCGGACTTCCTGGTCCAGTCGCAGCTGAGGTGCGCTCGGTTTCAACCAGAGCGTGCGCCGGCGGCGAGTGACAGCTGTGAGAGCGGGGCGGAGTTAGGTTCACAGAGAACTCAAAGAGGACGAGGTTAACACAATATGCCACCTATAAAAGTATATATTATTATATGTGTATGTATGTATACCTTTTTTGTAAGTTTATATCATTTATAGTTAATTGGTTTTACAAATATCAACAAAAATAGATGCATACAATAAATTAAGTTACAACATAATGTAATGTATTATGTATTATTAATTAAAATGAAATAAAATATAGGTTAATGTCAAAATGAATCATACAGACAACTGGTTAAAGCTTGTTTTCTTCAGGTAACCAGTAACTTCAATCTTTGTGCATCATCCATATTGTGTGATAAATCATTATGCTTTTATTTGACTTAACAAAACCTTTTTGCAATTCAATTCCACATGTGAAGAACAATAGAAAGCAAAATGACATGTTCTATATATCAGCCAAACAGCACATAAAGATTATGATAGAGCATTATGATAGCACACATTGTTTTATGTGGTATAACATGTTGCAACCATGAACATTCACTTTTTTTATTTCATTTATACATGTTAATTTTTATTAAAACATTTAATAAAACATATATATATATATATATATATATATATATATGTTTTATTAAATATATATATATTAAATATATATATATATATATATATATATATATATACTTGTGTATGCTTACCTTATTCATTTCTTATTGATGTTAAATTCCCACTCTCTTCCCAGTCTAATAAAGTGGTCTCTGACCAGGGTACACACTGTTTATAATATTAACGCACATGTTTACAGTCTTTAGGATGGATATACTGTTTACATAACATGTAGCTACAATATAAGATCATATACATCAACATACATAGTTGTTTTGGCTGGAAATATATGTGGAATTTGTAGAATTATAAATATGCTACTACAATGTATTAAAACTCTGCATGAGGAGTATTTTGCAGCCTTAGGACAGAGTCATTCTTGCTGTTTCCCAGTTGTTTACCTCCATCACTTCCTGTTTATCCTTTTCCTGCTGCAGATACCATAGTGTGTACAGACCAGTATACTTAAACTCACATCAGCCAGTGTAATTAAAACCTCTGTTTGCTTACTGCCTGGGCCTCCCCGCGGTTTCCATTTGCAGCAATCACAACAAAACACTAAATATCACATTGAAATAGTTTATTTTTACAACAGGCAGTAGTACTTCAGTGTAAAAAGGTGTGCAAACTTTACTCCATGAACACGGGGGACAGACACATTTGGGCAGAATCCATGGTTTGACTCGTCCTTCTGAGTTGTTTTGGCAGAATCTGTGTGTTTCCTCTGCATCTGGCCTTTCTCTCTCTCGAGGCAGAGCAGGAAGATGGGGCTGCAGATGGATTCCTGCATATAAAAACATGTGAGTTTGTTGTTTGGGGACCGGTGTGAGGTCCAGAGCCCAGATCAGTGGGCTTGTGGGGATACATCCTGTTCCAATCAAGGTGTTTTTGTGTTTTGTTTCACTCTGCTGCTTAAGGAGCTTTCTCTTTGGCCCGGATCGCAGGAGTTTAATTTGTTGTGGAGAGGATCCTGTTGCCGGAGGGATGCTCACATCTTGGGCGCTCAGGTCTCGTCTGCATCTAAAAAACACATTAAACATTACGATTAAATCTTCATCATCATTCAGTGGTAATTTGACTCCATATCAACCACATCATACAGAACTGATCCATGACTTTTCCTCGGAGCTTCAACTGTGATTCACAGAAACGCCTCATGCCGAGAAAGAGACTTTTCTTTTTTTAACTTGGATGCTCGGCCTCTGATTCAGAGTTACTCTACGGGCTCTTCATTCATAATCTTTACAGGAATTGTCACAAATTGTCCCAGTTTTTGTCTCGAATGCAAAATCAATTTCCTTGTGATGACAGAGAGTTTTGCACAGAGATGGCAAAAGTACCCAGATTCTTTACTTGAGTAGAAGTAAAAGTACCTGTGTAAAAAACAACTTAAGTAAAAGTGAAAGTACTGATCCAAATATCTACTCAAGTAAAAGTAAAAAGTACAGGCTCTGAAATTTACTCAAAAGTATTATTAAAAGTAAAAAGTATTTCCATTGCACGATTCACTGCAAAGCAAATAACCACACGATAATTTATCTTGAATCCATTTCATCAATGTTATTGTTTAAACAAACATTGTTCACATAGCCTAAGTTTACCTGCCGGACACAAAATGTATCTTAATGTACTTCACTATGGTCAATCGTAGGCATTTGTATTGTGGTTTACACATCACACTTATGAACATTACGTTGTGGACCAGGATTGGCTTCTAAACTGTGGTGTCACAAATCATGCTCGTAGTCCCAATGTAATAATCTTGTGGATTGAGACACTTTAGGGGGGTTATTATTTATGGCCCTTTTCCACTAGCGCAACTCGGCTCAACACGTCTCTATTAGTTTTGTTTGTTTTTTTGTTGTTGTTTTTTTTTTGCTTTTCCACTAGAACTCAGCTCAAGTCGAACTGTAATTTTATTTTGCCGTAAATTTATTTTGCCGTGGAAACCCTAAATATATTTAAAAAAGTAACAAGCATTTTGGGGAAATGTAAGGAGTAGAAAGTACCGATATTTGCGTTAAAAATTTACTGAGTAAAAGTAAAAAGTTGTCAGAAAAATAAATACTTCTAAAAGTACAAAGTACCTGACAATTCTACTTAAGTACAGTAACGAAGTATTTGTACTTCGTTACTTGCCATCACTGGTTTTGCAATAGTGTCAAGACAACTTCTTTTTAATTAACCCAGATGTGAACCTGCACCTGCTTCTTCCAGTTATTGTTGTTGGAGCAGCTGGGGCCCAAACCAGTTTGCACTTCAAAATAAAAGTCTCCAACAAATTCATGGGTAAATTAATGCAACAATTTAATGTAGCGTGTATTATTTGTGTCACTACAATAACTCTGAGCTCTGCTAAAGGAGAATCTACGGTGGCCTTGAGAGCTCAATGCACTGCAACTTAAGAAAACACATTTACACTGTAACTTTTGTGTCCCAGAAACACTTCAGTTGTGTTGTGAGTTTTTGTTGCAGCACATGTGGGATTCTCACCTTTTGAGACGACCTTCTGCTTCACTCTTTAGGGCTGCTCTCCTCACTGATACTAGAACGACACAAGTCAAATGAGATGAGGAACACTTCATCTACTGTATGCCCCTTTCCCACCTGCCAAAAAAGTAGTTTAAACCCGCTAACTATCGGTGAGAAAGGGTCACTGACCCGCGTTGCCTTGCGCAAACGACTGAGGTTTCAGTCGGCTGGCCTCTGATTGGTTTGCAGTGCGATTATACAGGTCAACCTGCTAATTTCTACATGATGATGTATGGCACTATGTGCACTGGCGCTGACAAGACAGCGAGATAAAAGAGCTTCTCATTATCGGTGGGGAAGAGGAGGTTCAACGGCAGGTCACAGGGGCCGTGCGAGACGCCGCAGTCCACGCTGCTTCCCATTGTTTACGTCGCTAATTTTCTGTTGCACCGGACGCGCTGCAGTGAACGGCCAAACATCTTGGCAGCTGGAGATCAAATGTGGGGTTTTTTTGGCCAGTGGGAAAGGACTGTTTGCGATTGGGCCTGCGTTTAAAAGACCGGTGTCGACCTGCTAATTTTAGTGGGAAAGTGGCTTTATCATATCATATAAATTATACAATACACAAGTTCTGGAAGTCAAAGTAGAACCAGCACGAGACTTGAAAACAGTCTGCATGGTTTCTTACAGGCATCTCTGCAGCATTATACTATGCTAATGCTAGCTGCTTGGTGCCTCAGGTTTAAGTTGCATTGATATCAGCTTAAAAACCCTTCATAAAAAAACACACACAAACACCCACATATATAATTGATTCATCACTTTTCCTCGGAGCTTCAACTGTGAATGATTCACAGAAACGCCGAATGCCGAGAAAGATATTTTTATTTGTATTACTTGGATGGTCGGTCTCTGATTCAGATTTACTCTACGGGCTCTTCCTTCATAATCTTTACAGGAACTGTGACAAACTTCCCAGTTTTCTTCCCAACTGCAAAATTAATTTCCTTCTGATAACAGAGAGTTTTGCAATAGTGTCAAGACAACTTTTTTTTATTAACGCAGATGTGAACCTGCACCTGCTTCTTCTAGTTATAGAGCAGCCAAACCAGAGTGCACTTCAAAATAAAAGTCTCCAACGGATTAATACAACAACAATCTGAAGCAGCCTGTATTATTTGTATCACTACAATAACTCTGAGCTCTGCTAGAGGAAAAAAACTCAACAAGAAGAACTCATTGCACTGCATCTTAAGAAAACACATGCTAAAAGACACAAGCTTCATCAATTTGACAAGACATGCGCTGTAAAATCTCACAACACCTGTGACTTTTTTTTGTCCCCAGAAACACCTGTTGACTGAGATTCTCACCTTCAATCTGCAGCTTCTCCTGATGTCGGGCTGCTCTCCTCATTGATATCTAGAAAGACACAAGTCAAATGACTTATATTATGCAATATACAAGTTCTGGAAGTCCAACTAGAACCAGCATGAGACTTAAAAACAGTCTGCATGGTTTCTTACAAGCCTCCCTGTACCATTATGCCACGCTATGCCGATGCTAGTTGCTTGGAGGTGCAAGGTGAGAACAGGTTTAAGACTGTTACACTGATATAAGATCAAAAAACACTTCAGTTTTGTTGAATATAAATGAAAAGTGCTATTAATATCTTGACATATAAAGGTAAAAGATAAAATATATATATATATAATATACTGTATATATAAATAATATATATAATCTCTACTGAGGGGGTAGCGGCCGAGCTGGATGTTGAGCCAGATGTTTCGTCGTTGAGTCCAGCCGCCTGGAGCTTCCACCTCGTACAGACGCTCCTGATGTTCCTCATGCTGCTGCAGGAACCTCCTGCACACTGAACACAGGAAACACACACACACACACACACACAACCTGTCAACAGGTTTCTGTAGAGTAAGAAGAAGAAGAAACTTGCTATAGAAGGGAGGTTTACTTTGCCTAAAGCGAATACAAATGTGATGAAAAAATCTGTTTTGTTCAGAGCTATCTTAGAGTGGAATTCGTTGCCACTTTATATTGTGTTAACAGATTCTAAAGAGAGGTATACATTCTTGCTCAAACAGTTTCTTCTAATGTTGCAGCTGCAGTAGTTGGTATATGCTATATGATGAGGTGCCTGTTCTCTTCCCTGCCCTATGAGATTACTATTTCGGTTTTTGTATGTTTTATTGTGTTGCCTTCCCCTTGTATGTGTATATTTATTGATTCTCGATTGTATTGTACAGGTGGTGTACCGTCTCTTGTGCTATACGTATGTCTGTGTGTTGGGAATTGGGATTGTGTTAGTTGTTTTGTTCTACTTTATCCTTGATGTACCTGGAGGAATAGTGGTCAACTTTGACTGAATGTTTGGACTCCAGGGAGAATAGCCAAGCTAATGTGCTGGTGCTAATGGAGATCCAATAAATAAATAAATAAATAAATAAATAAAACTTCAGCCGACCTGCCGCCATGCCGGGTGATAACGGAGCGCTGACTCCCAGGAACTCCTCGGTGGGGAAGGAGGAGCAGAAATCCTCCAGCATGAGGAGCCCCAGGCCTCTCCTCCTCCAGCTGCTCCTCACCAGCACCGTGTCCAGAACCGGCAGCAGGTAGCAGCAGCTGCTCCAGCCGTCACACAGGCTGCCTGACACACAGGCAGCGGGACAGTTACTGTGACATGTAAAACACTTACTACCAACTTCTTTTAATTAAGACTTGTCTTGGAGTCAGACCATTCACTTCCTGATGAAGGCTCCCAAACCGAAACACATCAAAGTGCTTGTTTTTACTATGTTCTGCCCATATTTAAATAAAGGCATTTTAATTTTATTCGTCAAGATATAAAGATGCGTGCTTTGGTATTTTTTCAGTTTTTTGCCATTGATCCAGCCCTGAGCCAAAGAGCACCACCATAGCAAAAAGGCAGCACTCCTACTCTTCGGCTTTTTCCCTCCTGTTTGTTTCGTTTTATTGAACTTGTCTCAGCGAGGCGTTGATTCAACAGTAGGTTCATTCTCAGGGATGTGGTGTGTGAAGCTGTTGAGTTTCATAGCATTATACAGATGTTTTGTTATTTAGCTATTTATGGGGTGGACAAAATCACGGACACACTGGTCTGTGGAGTTCAGTACTATCAGAAAATGTGATATTTATTGCACAACTGCTGTTTTAGACTGTATCAAATTATTTTTTTCTTCACAACTTTTTCATGTGGTGGCTTCAGGACACTTGGGTCAGTACAGACGAGCAGTATGGAGGTATCTGGATGTTTCATAGTGTGTGTTTTGGACGATTCAAAAGTGAACTCTATCCGCCGCCATTATATGAAAATACGTTGCCAGCTGGACCCCCCCCCCCTGGAACTCCTAAAGCGTTTTGATGACTCTGAAAGTTCTCCAAACCCTTCCTTGGCATGATGGTCAGTAGATGATTGGTGAATTATTGATTTTGGTCTCTTTTTTTTTGTATTTTTCACTGAGATATAAACAGAGTAACACATCAGAAATGAAAACAAAACTAAAAGAGAAAGATATGGAAACAAACGACAAACATAACGATTGTCCTCCTCCTCCTCGTCCATGGTACCTCTGTGTTTGACGGTGTAGAAGCCGAGCGCCTGGCCGTCTCTCCACAGCAGCTTGCAGCTCTCCGTGCGGGGGTGCAGGGAGAACAGCGCCTCCTCCTGACGACTCTTCTCCACCACTCGACTGAGCAGGAACACGATCACCCGCTCCATCAGGGACTGCACCTGGACACAACGTGGCGACTTAGGAGAGGGAACCACCAGCACAGATGAAAACAAACACCAGCATGCACATCATGGCTCTGCTCGAAAAATAAATACAACGGTCAAACTGTATAAAAGTCGTTGTTCTGAGGCAGTTTTGATCTCAAAAGACTGATTTTTTTTTGACTTGTGGATTTAGCAACATGAAATATACTTCAAAGATAAATATTGTGAAGCATAGGTTAGTACTTTTTGTTCTGTTCCTGATCAAATACTTTAGTTCAAGGCCTTGACTTCAAAAAGTAGCCTTTTGAAAGAGCAGTACAGATGTTTCTTTGCACACTGTTCAGACCTGTGTAGGATTTCTCATCAGTTTGCCACTGTGTTGTATTGATGCTGACAGACAGTCAGATGCACCAGTGCACAGTTACCAACATCAGGCCACTTCTGGATCCGCTGGACGTCCGTAAAAGGTCGTCCACACGCCACCACTTCTGATGCAGATACAAAGCCACCACTGAAAGGTGCACACAGGAAAGCATTAGTCTCTGTACACGCACACACACACACACACTCGATTAGCATTTATGAGGAACAACATGCAGGCTAAGATCCAAAAGGACTTGATTCTTTGTGCCATGGATTTCACAAGACGTTGGAAACATTCCTTGGAGATTTTGCCCCGTGTTGACATGACTGCGTCACGTCATTCCTGCAGTTTTGTGAGCTGCACAATCTCCTGTTTCGAAAAGGTTTTCCACTGAATTCAGGGATGCACTGATGCATCATCAAGTTGCGTAAATTCTGACCTCAGTGACTCTATGAGTCTATATCTGAGGATGCAGTTTTAAACCTTTATGTTTATTTGCACGATTAAAAAAGCAACAATAAAACTGAAAACAAAATTAAATTGAAAAAAAGACATGTGCAGGTGAGGTAGAAACCCACTACAGGCTTATATTTAAACCTCACCTATAAAAGCAATTGCACAAATAACAAAACAAAGCAAACAAAAGAAACATTAATATAACTTAAATAGCATTATAGACAAAAAGAGAGAAAGAAAATGTATTTGAATCTGGGTAAAGACAGAGAATTAGTAAATAAATGCATATTTTTGTTCCAAACCTTGTGTTGGATCATCGGGAAGGTGAAGCGCCATCACTGCACCGTCAGGTTGGTCATCTTCAAAGAGCTGCAGCCACTTCACATTACTTGCTGTTATCTTCACCTGAGAAAACAGGACAGGACAGCTTTATGTTTAGGATAATAGCACATGAATTATAAACATTTTAAAAAGAGTTACGGTACCTTTGATGTCTGTGACACTTCCAACCACTCATCGTTATCGCCACATCTCGACTCCAAAGACGAGAGGTGCTTCTCAGATCCTGATGTCAGGTCACTGCCATCCACATCTGGAAGGTCGACAGGGTACATGGCCTCTCACGGGGCGGCGGCAAACAGCTGTAACTGTTCAAGGAGCAGTTGACAGATAGATTTTTGCAATGGACATCGTGCATCAACAAAGAACAACAATATCTGCACTGACTTTATAACTGGCACCATGTTTGCCAACAAATTGAAGTTTGATCTCAACACAGAAGTGCCTTTGTTTTCTGTCTCAGAAAGTCGATAAGACCTGAATGACTCTGTTCTGCAGATCTTTTTATTGAATCGGTGGCACTGAACAGAAAAATGTCCTACAAGGTATTGTGAAGGTGGAGTTTGTTGGAGGGAATTGCTTATTTAAGTTCAGTTCAGTTCAATTCAGACAACTTTGTTTATCCCGCAAGGGGCAATTCATGTGTACTAGGTTTCCCAGTGCACATTCGTTCACACATTGAGGAGGGAGGAGTCAAGAACCAGATAAAAACAAATGAGCTAAAAGCAGATAGTGTAGAAGCTGAAGCAATAAATAAAACAACAAGTCATTAAGAAGCAAGTACTGTGGAAAGCTGGGAGTATCTGTATCCTCCCACTTCCATTAGGGAAATGAACCTGGTTGAACAGGAACGATGATGATGGTGATCCTTTACTGTGGCTGAATACAACACATTTTTCATAAACCTACATACCTTAAAATGTAATGATCTTGTGGACTATAAAACTGCTCAAATGATGTATAAAGTAAATAATAATATGCTTCCAGGTGGCGTCCAGGATGTTTGAGACTTTCAGACCAGTAGATATGAAGTAAGTGGGACTTATGTGTGTACAAAAGCAAAGGTACGAACAAATGTGAAACAAAGATTTATATCAATTAAAGGAGAAAGAAATAGAAACTGTGTAACACATTTAACAGAAAAATAATATATAAAACTGAATTATAAATACCAGTGTGCTCATAAACTGCTGTATGTAGAATATGCAGGCTTTTTGTTCTGTGTTTGTTTTGTTTTGTATATTTTATACTTTGTCTATTGTACTTTGTACTATTGTTTTTACAAGATGGAAATAAACCCACTACTAAACTAAACTACTTCACTTGAGACTGACATTTGTTGCACTGCTGTTTTTATAGTGGGGCTGTGATCGGTTGTTTGTTTCCTCAAATGTATGTCTTGTTTTCTGGGGGGTTTTATACACCTACTGCAAATAAATTGACAAGTAAACTATACTTGACTGGACTTAATCATAGACAGCAGGGGAGGCATGATGTCTCTTCTGCACCCAGACCACATAAAATATTACGTCACTTTTAAAGTCTCCTCCCTCGTGCCAACACATAATAACAAGTAGCAGATGACTTATGATCTTTGGCAGGTTTGTTAGTTCCTTATTATGGCAAGATCGGCCCAGTGTGTTACCGTAACTGACGCAAATGAACTGAACATTAACCTTTTAGTCACACACACAAACACACGCGCTATGCTAACCTGGCTTTGTCACGCTAACTTTGCTAAAGATTTAACAATTAATTTACTTACTTTACAACAACAACCACAACTTGCACAAGTTTTTAACTATCCACCTCTCACATGCTGTCGATAGAGGTTGTCAGCTTCACCTCACCTGTGGTAACTAAAACTTCCCTAACTAGTTTTTCTTAGAAGCTGCAGCAGCGCCACCCTACGGTAGAAAACAGGAACTGCGTCACCGGAAAACGTAAGGTGGACTTCAAAATAAAAGCTCACTAATTTCAGGCATTCAGGTGTTTTTTCCTGAGAAAAATGTGCCAAATTAATATTTGCCCGGTCCTACTTCTTACATCTGCAAAAGAAAAATTATGTCATCGTGATTTACAATAATGAAATAAAATGTAACAAAATAATACATATTATACAATATATTTTTTGTTGTATTGTTTACTTTTAATTGAACAAGAAGTTGACCGCTCCATGTAATCTTGCGTCTATTTATTTGTCTTTGCTTTATTTCTTTTCATATATTTATTTATTCACTTATTTATTTTTTGTTTTGTTATTTATTCTATATTAGCTTTTGCATTTTTTGCCGGTTTCTCTCTTCTTTTACTCTGACAAAAAAAAAAGTACGAGCGAAACCATTACGCCATAAAAAGCGACGGACTACCACCCGACGTCATCATTTTTTTTTTATTTTTTTTTTAAATATTTTTTTGGCTTTTCATGCCTTTATTCGATAGGACAGTTGAGAGTGTGACAGGAAATGGGAGGCAGAGAGGGGGGGAATGACATGCAGGACAGGGCCGCCCGACGCGGGACCCGAACCGGGGCCGCCCGCAGCGAGGACTGCAGCCTCAACACATGGGGCGGGTGCTCTACCAACTGAGCTAAACTCCGCCCCACCCGACGTCATCATTAGACGACGACTCAGTCCAACATGGAGGGGATTGAGTGTTTTCTGCTGGTGGTTTTGCTTCATGTTATGGCACATGGATTCATTAAATCGACGGTGGAAAGTAGGCGAGAGTTTCTGGCCAAGCGGATTCAAGACGCCCGCGATTCACGACGTCGAGCACGAATACGACTTTTACAGATCGTAGGAGAGTTAGACCACGAGCTGGCAGAGACTCATATCCGCCATCGGGCACTTAGGAGGCGAATGGTAAAAGCATTTCAACATCTATTTCAGCGTCACATACCTTGTGTTGTAATGTTACTATATAGCTAAATCACCTAAATCAACTTATTTTGGTGCTGTTGTGTTGTGTGCGATTCAGATATGCGATTACTACAGAGGACGTTGAGCTTCTCCTTCGGGCGCACAATAGAGCAACGCAACGAGTTGGTGTGGGAGTGGTGGGAGACTGAGACTGTGGTTTCCGACCTTTACCGAAGCTCAGTGGATCCAGAGTATGTCCAAGGAGACATTTCAGTATCTCTGCCGCCGGCTTGGACCAGAACTGAGGCGACACGACACAAACTAAAGAAAGGAATCGCCATGGCATAGGGGGAAGCTTGCAACACCAACAAGGAATAAATACAGGAGCAGGAGCTTGTCGCATTTGTTTGGAGTTGGCGTCACCACGGTGTGTAACTGACTGTGTACGTGATTTCTGCTCTTCTGTGGAGAAGGTGCTCATCATGGCCGACACAATACAGCTTCCAAACGCCGGGAAGTTAAAGTGATAGTTCAACATTTTTGCCAAATTGCCCCATTGCAATAATCCCTATAGTCACAGCAGTCGGTTTGTTACCTTGGCTTTAATTGTCGGTGCAAGCTATTTTTTAGAACGGCGGAGCAGAGCCGCGCTATGGAAGCTAATGGGATTTCTTGGTTCCCCTCATCAAACTCATCACATAGTTACACAATCCAACAACTCCAAAACGCTCTGGTGGACAAGTTGTGACCTGCACATTCACCACGCTATGAGATGATAACTGAACGTTACCAGACGAGAGTTGTTTTGGAGGTAAATGCTGCTTGCCGAAAAACTGTTTTGATAACTCTGAAAGTTCTCCAAACCCTTCCTTGGCATGATGGTGAGTAGATGATTGGTGAATTATCGATTTTGGGTGAAGTATCCCTTTTTAAAAAAAAAAAAGGTATATTTTTTTGGCTTTTTCACGCCTTTATTTGATAGTACCGTTGAGAGAGACAGGAAATGGGGGTCGTCCAATGCGGAATTCGAACCAGGGCTGCCTGCACGAGGACTACAGCCTCAACATATGGGGCGCCTGCTTAACTCACTGCACCACTTGGCGCCCCGTGAAGTATCCCTTTAACATGTAACTCATATTGGTAAATGGGTGCGTACTGCTGAACATCACTGTTGTCCGTACCATTTGTTCTTGACAATAAATGGTTGTCATGTCTGTATGTCTCGTGTGTTTTCACTTGCTCTGCCAGTCACACTTATTATTATTCAGTTTTAGCCAGTTGGATTATGTTTTTAAAAGTCATAATTCACATGATTTTCTGATACTTGTAGATCACACAATATATGAAGAACTCCCAGTACACATAGTTTCAAGTCTATTTTTTTATCAAGAAAACATTCAAATAAAAAAGATGAGCAGTGCAAATAAGAAATGTCCAAATGTAGCGAGATAGAGTCTTGAGTCAAAAGTCAGTCCAACGGGGAGTCGGCTGGTTTGTTGCGGCTGAGGGCGCTGGCTAGCTGCCCAAGAACGGCCAGAAAGCCGACCTGGAAGTCCTGCTGAAGACGCCGACTTTCAGCGGCGTCGGCCTGGAGGAGCTCCAGTTCCTGCCTCCTCATCTCCGTCTCCTGTGCCTGCGCCTCGAGCAGCAGCTGCATGTAGTGGTCACGCTGCTGGTTTCCCTCGTCAATGACCACTCTGGTGGCGTCCTCCAGCTCGCGAAGTGCGTCCAGGAAAGACTCATCGTGATCTCTTTTCCTTTTTCCTAAGCAAGCGACACCAAAACACAAAAAGTAAATACACGAGCGTATCCTCACACAACTCAGAAATGCTGACAAGTTAAGGCCCTTACACACCGGGGACATGACAGATGAGACAATTTTTAATCAAAGTTTTGTTTGTGTCGGGTGGTTCCTTGCTGTGCCTTAAAGCAATAGTTCGACATTTTAGCAAATTCGCCTTTTGCCATAAAAGTAAAATGAGTAGGTTCATTTTACCTTTAATTGTCAGTGCAAGCTGTTTTTAGACTGGTGGGGCAGAGACGCGAGCTGCTCAGCTCACACAATGGAGGTGTGCGGTACTTTTCGCCTTTCCCTCATTGAATACACAATCCAACAACTCTAAAACGCACTTGTGGAGAAGTTGTGACCTGGACATTCACCACGCTATGAAATAATGTGTTTTACAGATTTTCAATGAAAAAACAAACATGCATTTACAGCGACTACTGAAACCAAAGGAGATGGTGAGAAGGAGCACGTGAGAGCTGTTTCCATTCCATTGTTGTCATGGTGTTGTGACGTACCTCCTTTCACGCTACATGATTGGTTGATGCGTTTAGTCGCCGGACGAAAGCTCAGAAGAAAAATCAACCTCACTCAAAAATGATGTTGCATTTTCACTGCGTAACATTCGTGGTCGATGTGAAAGTATTGGATCCGTGATGAAAACCGGTGTTTGGGAAAAAAATTATATATATATATACACATCGATGCACGTAAAATACGTCCCCCGGTGTGGTTCAATGGGCCTTTCGGCGTAACGTTGCACAGTTTACCTCGGCGATTGTGTCCGTCCTCGGAGGACCGGCGAGGGCTGCTGGCCGCTGTCGGTGCTGGGAACGAGGTCGAGGCCGGCTCAGTGTGAAATACGTCCTCTCTCTCCTGGGTAGTCTCATCTGGACAGCGCGGACAAAGAAAAACATTTGCTGCTGGTTAGCACTGGGACTAGCATACGGGTTAGCATTACGACTAGCATGTAGCCGGTTAGCATAAGGACTAGCATATAGTCGGTTAGCACTGGGACTAGCATGTAGCCGGTTAGCATCATAGATAGGACTAGTATGTAGTCGGTTAGCATTGGGACTAGCCTGTAGCATTTAGCTTTTGGCTAGGGTAACAAAACACTTCTGTTAGCAAAGTATTACACGCATTTTAAAACGGGGCAATGGTTTACCTTCGGTGTCGTTTGATTCCGCGTTGTCCTCTCGCCGTGGAGCTTCCACCAACAACGTTGCCGGGTCCTTTTTGGCTGCCGAGCCGGAAAACGCCGGCTTGTGCCCCAGCAAGGAGTCCAGTCGGTCGTACCACTTCCCGGAGCGCCAATCTTCTGGACTGCTCCGGTTGTTGTGGTCTTTTATTCTTCTGTAGTCCTGCTTCAGCTTCTTAAGCTTTTCGCGGATCTGCTTCACGCTGTGGTTAATGTCCATCTTCGCCAGCCTCGCTGCCATCTTCGCGTAAACTATGTCATTTCTGGTCGAAGATTCAAGCCCTCGCTGGATCTCCTCTTCGGCATAAATGAAGAGCAAGGCCTGCACCTCGTGGTCCGTCCACCGGTCCAGTGATTTCTTGCTGGGCTCCATTATTGAATCTTTAATCTTTAAACAGCTGCAAGCGTCGAACAGGTAGAAAGTAAACAGTGGGCTTGCAGCCAGAATTAAATGCAAAACAGAAATCGCGTTTCCACTCAAAGTTTCAGGAACCTGTAGTTCCTGGAACCTTTCGTACCCGGAACTAAATGGTTCCTTATTGGCCCGCTGTTGTCTGCGTTTCCACTGGGGCCCGAAGTCCCGGGGAGATTATGCAAATTACTAATCTTAAAGGGATAGTTCAACATTTTGGCAAATTGGCCCACTGCCATAGCAGTAGCCAGGTTCGTTACCTTTATTTGTCAGTGCAAGCTATTCTTTAGAACGGACGAGCGCAGGACGCGAGCTGCTCAGAGTTACGCTACGGAGGCTCATGGGATTTCTTGGTTTCCCTCATCAGACTCATCAAATACACAATCCAACAACTCCAAAACGCTCTCGTGGACAAGTTGTGACCTACACATTCACCACGCTATGAGTTAAGAACGTTACAAGACAGAGTTGTTTTCGAGGCAAATGCAGAGACTGCTTGCTGAAAAACTGTTCCTGAAGGCAACACGCATCAGCGGTTTTGCACGAATTTACCTCTAAAACGACTCAGTTTTGTAACGTTCTGTTATTATCTCATAGCGTGGTGAATGTGTGCAGGTCACAACTTGTCCACCAGAGCGTTTTCCAGTTGTTGGATTGTGTATTTGATGAGGGAAACCAAGAAATCCCATGAGCCTCCGTAGCGTAGCTCTGAGCAGCTCACGGCTCTGCTCCGCTGTTTTAAAAATAGCTTGTACCGACAATAAAAGGTAACAAACCTACTGCTATGACTATAGCGATTATGGCAATGGGCCAATTTGCCAGAATGTTGAACTATCCCTTTAAAACTACAACGGAGTATTAGGCCACATTGGGACATTTTTTCCACAGACTTTGAGAATAAAGTAATAACATTACTTGAAAAAAGTCATCATTTTATGAGATTCTTTTCAAAGTCCTGATACTGATGACAATGTGGTGCTGATGTGCCAAAATATTAAAGCCCCACTATGTAGGATTAGTTGTGTTGCTTTTACTCTGGTTGAGAAGAGCAACTGTCAGGGAAGCAAAGTAGGTACTGTCCTGAATTTGTTCCCGTTTACCGTTTTACAAAACATCTGTCGTGATCTACAATAGAATAAAATTTCCAGACAAAATAATATATATATTTAACAAAATATGAAAAATAAAATGCACATTAATAAATCAAAAATCCTTGTTAATCTTTGATTATTTATTATGTTGATTGTATTGTTTTTTCTGAACGTAACCACTCAATAACATACAAACATAAACTGACTTTACAGATTGTTTCATTACTGTATCTTTATTTCCAAAAGATAATATTAAAGGAAAGATTGTGATCAAAGAGACATGGAATGTTATTTCATATACAGCATGATGATCATGGTGCATAACATGTGAATGACACAGTAGCAAAATGGACACACTGGTCAGCCTAAAAAACATCCTTTAACCTGAAACTGTGGGTTTCTTACAAACATCCCTTTTTTGAATGTTGTTAATGATTCTTGTCACCTGAGAGTAAATTGAGTCTTTTGTGCATCATGGCAGTCAGTGCCAGTATTTTTGATACCTGTCCTGACATTTATACAGGACATTTTCTAATAGAAATAGAAATTTACAGATGCTGGTAAATATAACTCACATGAATAGTGACAGGGTCATATCACCACAATGTATGTGTATAGTATATAATGTTAGATAGAATTATGGATTGGTCACCACAAAATATTTGATATATTAAATATTATTAAATTATATTATATTATTAAATATTTATATTACTGAGCATCTATTGTTTTCATGCAACCCAAATCGATGGGTTTTGACACTCCAGATGTTCATAGGTATCCTATATGAGTGAAAAATAAATCATAGATTGGCCATAAAGTAAACATTTGAGATTGAATTTATAACTTGCACTATCATTAAAAACAAGACCGCATCAAAAAGACATTTAATGAGAATCCTGTACAGTTTTGTACTGTAGATGCTAGCAGGGCAACTTAATGGACGTGATATCAAAGTGTGAGCACTGCATTATGTCGCTGTGGGCTACCCGTGGTCACGATTATCTGAGCTGTGGAAACAAAGACATGAGATTGAACATTAAAATTTTATATTTAACACTGTTGTAGAATAGCAGGAAAGCTGTCAGTAGGCTCGATGCAGTACTTACAGTTATATAGGCTATGGCGCTGTCTGATCCCACTGAGTCATATTGTGCTGAGCTCAATTCAGAACATGACTAGAAAATAGATTTTAAGCAACTCATTCTCACAATCTGACAAAAAAAATCCATAAAATAAAACAAAAATCTTAAAAAAAATAAGACACCTTCTTGGTTTTTAAAGTGCACTCCCACCCACTCCCACTGTGTACACAATAGCAGCAACCCACATTCAGCTGATTTAGTGGGTTAAAAGCACAGATTTTAAAAATCAGTAACATTGACTTCAACAGGAATGTGCTTGGAAAGAGTTAGAAGAAAGATCAGATACACAAATTATGTCCCAATAAGGCAGCAATGAATGATCCATAATGTTAATCACTTCATTAATTTTTTGAAATCTGTGACTCAGTAACCTAAGAGGCCAAGACACAAACACATCCCTGTTGTTCTGTCAGTTTTGTAGTCTGAGTGCCGACAGAGGACGGACGGTCTGATTGAAAACATGCAAAGAATTCTTCATCTGGAAATTAAATTGTCTCGACTTTGTGGAAGTGGCTGAGGAAACGAAGAGTCAGCAACCAGGTCAATCAGTTTCTGAACTCACTGAAAAAAACTTAAAGCATTCCCCCAAATATAGACGATCTGTTTGCTGAGATACAGTAGTGATCTTCATTTAAAAAGAATGCAATTGTTTCATACAGTTGAGAAAATCTTTTGTTTTTCCATCTTCTGTGATTCAGCACAAAAAAATAAAACAAATTAAAGTTTTAATTTCAAAAGCTTTGCATCAGTGTAGCAGTAATTCTGTGAGAGGCTCAGGCCCTTTTCACATCATGTCAAACAAAATCATCATATTTCATATTTTGTGGAAAGAAGAAGCAGGGGAAGAAAAATCCAGTGACTGCCAGAAGTCGGCATCAGCGTCTCCGTGGTGACAGCTAAGGCTGAGGATTTAAATACTGTAACATCGTCCAGTGACTTTGATGGATTTGGCTGAATATGAAGGACACTGAGTCCAGGCCCTTTCCACGGGTTTTATGTGCTGAAGCTCAGAGAGACTGAAGAACAAAAAAAAAAATAGATGTGTAGCTTTCCAAATACTTGTGGTCTGGACTGAACTGTAACGTTGCTGGGATTTTCATTATCTCAGATGCTGTGAAACTCATTCAGATGAAGGGAAGGACAGTAACGGAGATCCTTGCTACAGTTTTATCTCGTTAGATGGCAGAGAGATCGACGATGAGACATGGACGGACGTGACTTACAAAAGAGTCACTAGAGCAACGTTAAAGGAATAGTTCACTCAAAATTGAAATTTCACTCATTATTTACTCACCCTCATGTCGACTAAGGGCTGGGAGAAGTTTCAGAGTTATCCGTGGCTTCGGTTGCAAATGGATACCAACTGTCTTCGTAACAAAAAGACACACCAAAAAACATCCAAATACTGGCGCAAATCTCGCGAGATTTGGGCGGACCAGGAAGAGGAGCTTCCGCTGCAAACAAGCTTGAAATATACAGGGATGCAAACAGCGCGCCGAAAAGCGAAACTCGCTTTTTTCATGACCAATTAGGTGACTTGTGTGAATCGTTCAGATCCGAAGAGTTTTTGTTTTGAGGGGAGGGGTCTCAGCGTCTCAGCTGGGGTCAGTAAAATGTTTTTCTAACAGGCTGACAGTGACAATCACGTGAAACTGAGGCGAACTCATTCATGGTCTCTGATTATACTGATAACAGCCGACCTCCAATGTAGACGCGACATGCGCGCTCATTAAAGCGGCGCGTATCCGCGTGCAGTCGGTGCGACGGCAATGCCGTTTTTCCCCCCGTGCTCCGTGGAGCTGTGCGCCGCGGACATGCACGGTTCGCTACGTTGCTGTGTCAGGCAGGTGTTTCCACGGAGCTCTGCCCCGTTTAGAGGTGAAGGAAGCTCTAAAGACGTCGCCTCCGCGATGTAGAATGTGTTCAATTAAATTGAAACTAACACATTATATAGGCCTATATGTCTATTACACACTGAATGAAACATCCCATGTCTTTATTTATTCAGTTTATTTTAATAGTAATAATTATGACCAACATTCAGTGAAGACTTAAAAATCAGTATCTCCAAAATGGAAATATTGCAAAGGAATTTTTTTTTAAGTATTTTATTATAGAAATGTTGGCCTTCTGAAAACTATGTCCATCTATATGCACTCAATACTTGGTTGGGGTTGACTTTTCCGTGATATTGTAATGTAATCATTTGTTAATGGTGAACCCCCCCCCCGGGAAATTCCTCTCTTTTTTGGTCCTGACCCGTTTGCATCCCTGAATATAGACTTATTTAATTTTTTTCGGAACAATTTCGCATTTCGGGGCTTCAATACAAGACGGACATTACATACGGGCAGCATGGAGGTATTTGGATGTTTTTTGGTGTGTCTTTTTGTTACGAAGACAGTTGGTATCCATTTGCAACCGTTATATTGACATGCACTGCTACGCCGAGACCCCCTGTAACTCAGAGAAGCCACGGAGGACTCTGAAACTTCTCCCAGTGAAATCTGAATTTTGGGTGAACTATTCTTTTAAGTGCCGGTTTCAGTCATTGAAGAGTTAGTTTTTTTAAATACTTGGTTGAATGGAGCCACCACAGAGCGACACGTTTACCTTTCCTCCCCACATCAGCAAGACAGGAACACCCCAAAGGAAGAAAATAAACCATCCCCGGTCTACTCTACATCTGAGGCGTCGCTGTCAGAGAGGAGGCGGTTGCTGCCTTTTACCCGGATGTAGTGGATGTGACGGTGGCCGTGGGGCGAGGAGACTCCGCAGGAGCAGAGCGGACCCGTGAACAAGCTCTCGATGTCCTCCAGCTGCAGGCCCTGGGTCTCCGGGAGGCAGCCCTGCACGAAGAGGAGACCCAGCACCACCAGGCCTGTGTACAGGAAGAACGCCCCTGGAAGAAGAGTCATGTGTTCATATTCACTGAAATAAAGTCACAACATATATATTATTAAAAATTTTTTTAAAGGGACAACGAGGAGTTTTGGAAAAGCGAAGCGTTTTCACACTACATTTATGAGCCTCCGCGCGCACCGTGAAATTCTTTGACCGGCGCAAGACAGACTCTGTGGGCCCATTAACAAGTGTGGGTAGCGTAGATTCATCCACATTAATGTGAGACTTTTTTATTGTCGTGGAATTTTTCGTTCTGCCGATGGAGAAACTCCTCGTTGTCCCTTTAAATATATTTTAGATAGATAATTTATTATATATCTTTCTTCAAATTGACTATATTTGCACTGATGTGAATACCTGCTGCTGAAGCACAATCGTTTTTATTCATTTATTTTTTGTTTGTTTTTTATTGGGTTTTCAAAAAAAAAAACTGTAGTGAGAAAAACAAAACAATCGAAACTGACAAAGAGCTAATAGACACAATTGCATGAATGCCATACATGGATACAATCTCCTGTGTGCGTCGGATATAATATACATACTGTACTTCATAGACTTTAGTTTTTTGTTTCAATTTGTTACATTTTCAATGTGAAAATTGAAAATGTACAATCATTTTTAAAATATCTCTTATCTTATCCACAATATGACAAAAAGTGTTTCCACATTTGAAGTGTTTAGTTAAATGCAGCTGAAAGTGTTATTAATATATAATATTTGACGTTTTGTTTGTTTTGACATTTTTCAAGTGTGGCTCAAGTGTGAAAATCATTTCTGGGGCCACTGTGCAGACTTAAATTTGATATACGTTACGTTTTAAATAGATTTCATTGTGCTCTCTAGGCCTGAGAAATGAAATTGCAGAGCGGGGCCTTTTGCATTTCACAACGTTAACTCATAAATGAGCATGAAACAGAAGTGGCAGCAGCAGCACCCTCCGAGGCTTGTTTACCACAGCAACTGCTAAACACAGGGACATTTGAGGTTGTTTATAGCTTATTATTAAATTTAGCTCTTAGAGTCTGGGCTTGTTTTTGACCTGCTCATGCTTCAAATCAGTGGGAGAAAGTGAGGATTCATGTAGCTGATGGACAAACGTTCACTGTTCCTCAGATTTTGTCGTCTATAGCTTGGGTGAAGCAACGGTTACAGTTTAATATGCTGCAGCTGTGGTATTCTCCTCACCACTTCTCTGTTGCTGTAAATAAAGACGGTGTGTACAGTGACCACACCTGGTTATATAAAAAAGAATAAAGATAAACTTTAAGGATCAGGGTAAAGCACAAGTGGGGGAGATGCTTTCACTGGCAACATACTCTTAAAGGGATAGTTCACCCTAGAATGACATTTCGCTCATTATCTACCCACCCTCATGTTGACTAAGGGCTGGAAGAAGTTTCAGATTCCTCCGTGGCTTCTCTGAGTTACAGGGGGTCTCTTAAATACAATCTTAATTACATAACAATAATAGAAGAAAGTGAGTTAAATAAACAGGAAACTCTCAATACTCATCTGAACACTTATCACAAAGGATTTAAGCTCAGAGTGACTTAAAGTTGAGTTTGAAATGGCACAGCAGCAGAGAATTACTTCATCCTTGAACCAAGCTCTTCTAATTAAAAATATCTCACCTCTGAGATGTAAATACCGACCCTGATCTGATCCTCCTGACTAGTCTTACCATAGTAGGTCAGAAACTCGGCGATGTGCAGGAAGGTGAGAGACACCAGGACGTTGAAGATCCAGTTGACCCCGGCTGAGCAGGCGTTCCCGGTGCTGCGGGCCCACAGGGGGTAGATCTCAGAGTTCACCGTCCAAGGCATCGGTCCCATACCTAACACACACACACACACACACACAGGAGGATGCATAGTTAATATACATAAAGACACAGTATTTTTACAGACAAACCAACATTATGTTCACTATTTGCTTTTATTAAAAGTTAGTCAAATACACACCTGGAGCGAAGAATGCGAGGTAGAGGATGAGGCCGACCAGGACGACCCAGGAGTAGGACGTGGGACAGTAGTTGTAGGCCCAGATTGGACTGCCAGCTGCCTCTGTCTGGTTGGAACATCTGGATTTAAAATGAAAAAAAGAAAAGGCAAGATATTGAAAAGCATTCTTTCAAGGGAGTCTTAATTATCCAGTATAAAGATCTGGTTTGCAAGAAGCTCTATCTGCTGTATTTTATAAAAACCTCTTTTCAGATTAAAATGAGGATGTTGCTCCTTTAACTTCAGCTTTAAAGGGATAGTTACCCATTACCATAATTCCTATAGTTTTAGGAGTATGTTACCTTTAATTGTCGGTGCAAGCTATTTTTAGAACGGCGGAGCAGAGCCGTGAGCTGCTCAGAGCTATGCTACGGAGGCTCATTCTGTTATTCTCATAGCGTGGTGAATGTGCAGGTCACAACTTGTCCACCAGAGCGTTTTGGAGTTGTTGGATTGTGTATGTGATGAGTTTGATGAGGGAAACCAAGAAATCCTGTGAGCCTCCGTAGCGTAGCTCTGAGCAGCTCACAGCTCTGCTCCGCCGTTCTAAAAACAGCTTGCACCGACAATTAAAGGTAACAAACCTACTGCTAAAACTATAGGGATTATGGCAATGGGCCAATTTGCCAAAATGTTGAACTATCCCTTTAATGCAGATGCTGAAAGTGAAATCTGCCCGTCACGACTTCGAACTGCTGCTGTTGTTGTTGATACCATTTCATGCACAGGGTGTAAAGTTTCATCATGTCCCAATGCGACACACACAAAAAAAAACATCTCACCTTCCCCACGCTGCGTGGTCTGTGGCCTCTTGATTGACGGGAACGCAGGAGGAGTTGTACACTTCGAGCCCGTTGTCGCGGTAACAAAATCCACAGTTCGGATCCAACATGCAGAACTCACAGGAGCTGGAGGAGAGAGAGAGCTCATGGTGAAACATGAAGACCGACACAACAACCAGTTCACTGGAGAAGAAGACGCTAAGAGCCGTTTGAGTGGTTTGTTCACATGAGTGGCTGGAAATTGATATTCTCATATTTACCTAATAGACATTAAATGGAAATATACTTTAGGACACTTGCATTGGGGATTCAGAAAAGGTCAGAAATTAATAATAATTGATTCAAATATTCTTTCAGTGTTTGTATATTTTCAGTTCATGATAGTAAAGACATTCAATTCTTCATAAAGATCCCTGATGATGAAGCTACCTGTTGTTTTTTATTCAGCTCTAAAATTTAATATGGAGAAAAAGTGCGTTGTGTCTCACATTTAAAACCCAACATGACCCGTCTTCTCTACATTTCCAACATGATTGCTACCTACATGTTAATTAATGGAGTGAATCGAATGCAGAGTGATACTGTATAATCTTACCTGTATTGATTGCAGGTGGAGTTCAGACCGTCGATCGGGTGGAGGGTGACGGATGGAGAGTTCAGGGCAGAGAGCAAGAACCCAACTGCCAACAAAGCCAGACTCAGACAAGTACCTGCATTAGAGGAAATAACCACACTCATATTAACTGTGTAATAAAGGCCCTGACAACTAAAATATATCTGTACATCTTCTATTTTATGCACTAACTAAATGCCAATGCAGTAACAACTACACTATCACAATAAAATAGCAAATTGCTTTATGTAAATTGGTTTTTAATTAACTATTTATTGAGAAAGAAGGAGAATATCAATCACAATTTGTGAATTTGAGAAATACAAAATCCTCTGATTGCTCTGAATCTAGGTCACACACCTAGCAGACTGCCCAGCGTCAGCTTCCTGCGGCCCACTCTCTCCACCAGCCACACCCCGACCATCGTGAACACAAAGTTGGTGGCGGAGGTCGCAGCAGCCAACCAGATCGCCTGTTTGTCGTCCCGCACCCCGGCCATCTGCAGGATGGTCGCACTGTAGTACCTGAGAAGACAGATCACAGATCAGTTTGCAGTCCCGTTACCTCCCCCACCACAGCTCAGCCTGGACCAGTTCTTCCAGTTACACAGGATGAATAGATGACCTACATGACGGTGTTTATCCCAGACAGCTGCTGAAACATCTGGAGGCCGCAGCCGACGATGAGGGCCCTGCGAGTCGGCCCGTGGCTGAGGATCCGCAGAATAATGGGACCTCCTACAAAAACACATTTAAAGAAAAAAAATCAAGAACAACTTGTGTCGTAAACTTGTGTCTTATCTTCAGCTCCAAGTTTTCTCTTCTTCTTTTTTTCCTTTCTCATCCTAATTTTCAGAGATGTGTCACCTCCACCCGCCTCTTTCTCCTCCTCCTCGATGCTGGCTCTGATGGTGTCGTACTCCTCGTCGACGCTCCGCTCTCCTCTGATCCGGGCCAGGACGCTGCGAGCCTCCTGGCTCCGCCCCTTCTGGAGAAGCCAGCGAGGGCTTTCGGGGAGGAAGAGGAAGCCGACGAACTGCAGCAGAGCCGGGACGATGGACAGACCCAACATGTACCTGCAGGAGGAGGAGGAGGAGGAAGGGGAAGAGGAGCATGAATGGGAGAAAATAGACTTCAAACTTTCAAACTTCAAACTTTATTTATTTATATAGCACCTCATACATATAAAAAACAGATATTGTACCTCCAGCCGTCGTGGCTCAGGTAGCTGAAAGCTCCGTCCACCACGCTGGCGATGAACTGACCACCGGTGATGAAGAGGGAGTTGACAGTGACCAGCTGACCTCGCAGGTGAGTCGGGGAAACTTCAGCGATGTACACAGGAACTGTCATGGAGGCGAGGCCTGAGGGGAGGAGGAGACGGGATGTCAACAAGATCTCCCACACACTTCACACATCCAGCAACATAATAGAGTGCCTAAGCGGAAGCAGGGAGTAACGCTCGCCATGGGACCTCAATTCGGAAGAAATCTCCATGTGAGTGAACGGGAGTCAAATTTTTATTTTGTGATCCAATTGAGTTGTGCCATGAGAAAAATATATGACCTTAACTTGTTTAAAACATCGCGTTTCATGCCAAGAAATCAGCAGTTTGTTGTAAAACTATTATAAAATAAAATTTTGAAAATCAGGTGGCGTAGGTGACGTCACACGCCACATGTCAGCTTCTCCACTGTTACTGTAGTCCGTAGAGCGTTCTTCACACAAAATACATTCTTCCGTTGCTCTTTTACGACAAACTGCTGATTTTTTAGCATGAAACGCAATGTTTTAAATAAGTTAAGGTCTTTTTTTTTTTCTCACGACACAATTCAATCAGATCCCGAAATAAAATTTTGACTCCCATTCACTTACATGGAGATTTTTTCCGAATCGAGCTTCTCTTCCGCTTAAGCTCTCTATCATTTTCCTATGAGGCATTCAAGCAAACAACCTCACAACAGAACTGGATAGGCAGGTGAGACGAGGTGAAGCTGCTCGGTTTGTTTCCACCAACAATGTACAGATAGGTTAGAACAACAGGAGGCAGAGAATAGATCCGCTCATTTGACAGGCACAGCTTGTTGCTTGTGGTTCGACTTCTTCACTAGATCACACTGTAAGGAAGTGAACAGGTGGTGACCTGAGGGCTGAGAATCTGACCTCCTCGTTGTTGGATGAGCCCAAAACAATGAAATATTGGGCATTTCTAACATGTTTTACAATATTTGATATATAAATATTTGATCAAAGAAGAGGTAAAAAAAAAAAAAGCTTCTGCATGTGACAAACAGCTGATATCAAACCTCTAGGTTAAGGGCTCTAATTGTAGCAGGAGGAGCTATTAATTGATTATCTGTATCAGTATGAAATAAAGCAATGCTGATAAACATGTCACTTTACCTGTATAAATAAAGACAAACAATATGTTAATATGAGGCAATGTAATATTATTGCCTCATTTTATCTCACAGTTTTACTAAGACACTCTAAGTTTTACTTTTACGCCTTCTTCTGATTTAACTCATTTATCCCATCTTTTCGTAACTCATTTTATCTCCTTTTATCATGTATTCCCCCCCTTTTATTTATTTTATCTAATTAACTGCATCCTGCATTTTAATTTGAGTCCTTCTGGTCTCAATTTGTTGTTAGGGTCTTGTATTGGGTGTGTTGCTGTAATGCTTGGACAGCCCATCTCCTATGGCTTGTGACTATATGTGACTTGTTGCTTTAGTCAAGCACTTTGTAAACTTGTGTTTTTAAAGTTGCTATACAAATAAAGTTATTATTATCATGATTATAAAGATGAGTGTGATTTCCAACCCACCTATGCCCAAGCCAACTGTGATCCTGCCCACCAGGAGGACCACCTTGTCCGGGGCGACACTCAGGATGATGCCGCCAACGCTGAAGATGAAGCTGGACACGAGGATGGCCACCCGGCGGCCCAGCCTCCCGTTCAGGCAGCCGCCGCCGAGGGCCGACAGCGCCGCGGCCCCCACGGTGCTGGACACCAGCAGCTCCTGCCACAGGGCGCTCAGGTTCATCTCCTTCTTCAGGAGCAGCATGGCCCCGGACACCACCCCGGTGTCGTACCCGAAGAGAAACCCTCCCAGGGCGGAGAAGAAGGCCAGCACGTACACGAACCCCGGTGTGGAGGCGTCCTGGTCCTCCAGCAGAGGAAGAGGGTCCTGGCCCCCACCTCCTCTGCCTCCTCCTCCTCCGATGAGACTCCGCTCTCCATCGTCCACCGACCTCTGCCTCCGGCTGCTGCTCATACGGCCGCTCATGTGCTTCAGGCTGAATTCATCGTGGCAACTGGACATAAGGAAGCAGTTATTATTTTAACAGCAGCAGCAGCTTCTTATTCTCACTCCTTCATTATTTAGATTAGTTGACACCACTGCCCTACAAAGGCAAAGTGCAGTATCTGCATTTTTTCAAAAAATGTTTTTTGACCAATCGAAAGTGTGGCATATTCTCTTCAATCTGGTAGAATTGGATATTGGTACTGCTAAAATTTCCAGAGTTATTGGACTTTTTTTAAATTTTGCTGTCCATCCAAAAAAGCACTGTGAAACCAAGGCAAAAATACAGTATCTACAAAGAGTACTGTACTCCCTACATTCTATAATTCCATTGTAAAACCAAGTATACCAAACCAAGTACCAGTATCTGCACCAAAACCAAGCCAGAAGTGCAGTATCTGCCATAAAACTGTCTAAATTGGTCAGGAAGACATACAAAATACATTTAATTCAGTCCACCTTTATCCAATTATAGACTTGGTAGTTATTCATAATTTGATGCTTAAACCTAACAATGAAAAACACAAAAAGCTGTGTCTCAGTTTGACATTTTTACAGATAGCCTACACTTTGCCTTTGTAGGGCTGACCAGGAGGGGACTCTGATGTCTGCAGCCATGTCATGTGTAGTTAATAAAATGCCATTAAGACACATTAACAACAACTGATTTAAAGCGGATCCATAAGGAGAAAACTTTTACATAAACAAAGATAATGTCCCGATAATCCCCAAATAAAAACTGCCACCTGAGTGTTTTCAACGCTGAACCCCGAAAACAGAAAGTCTGTAACCAGCAGCCATAGTTAACTTAATATCTGACAACGACAACGCCTCGTTTTAAGTCCCTGTGGTTAATGAAGTGTTTATGCCGCAGGTTTGTGTCACATCAGGTGAAAAACTCGCCCAACCGGTGAATTTAATGAGCTTAAACCGCGTTTGTTTACCAGCGACTCTGCTGCTGTGCTTCCACCACGCTGTGCGGCCATGTTTACGTAACGTCACCTGATCGCCGCGCTGCGTTCAAGTCAGTCAGTTCATTAAAAAAAAAAATTAACAAAAATAAATAAAAGTTCCCCAACAACCTTTAAAGCAACATCTATCTCTAATAACTTACTTACACGCGTAAACACACTAAAAATATTAGCGGTCATTAGAGAAGTAGGATGTGTTTTGAGCGTCTAATAACAACACGCTGGCACTTGACTGTTGCTCTTGAACGCAGCACCGAGCTCCGTTCAAAATCTGTCAATTTATTGAATCACTGTTCTTCTGCAAAACAGACATTTCTAAAATCATTGTGTCTTTTTAATTCGTCATATGTTGCAAGTTCCTTATCCCAATCTTTTTTTATTTAATAGCTGTTTATTTTATTTTTTAACTTTTCCCAAATCAAATTCACCCACAAACAGATGACAAGTCACTGAATGAAAGAGCGAATGAGAGAGACCCTGTGATCCCTTTGGATCAGTAAAATAGGCTATCTCTACTCCAAGTCTAATAGCTCATCATTTCAATGTGAGGTGAATGAAATTGTCTGTGGTGAATGGTAAATAGAGGCTTAGGCTATAGCTACTCCTAATCAAATTCATCAATGAGCTGTAATGCAGGCTACAGTTATTCAACTAGAGGTTGAAAAATTAAACTGGAATGACAAAACAACACAATTCAGTCATAAAAATGTGACGCCATAAAATCTGACAATGCCGACAAGCCAATCACATTCGCTTTTTTTTTTTTTTTTTAACTGAACGACTCACAGGTAAAAACATGTCGTTTGGATCATGAAATAGCCTACGACATATGGCAGGTATAGGTTATTCTTGTTATTAAAGAGCCTCGACTGAACCAAACAGTTGATATCTGTGCAAAAAACTCACCTTTGAAAAGCTTATTCCTGGAGCTCTGCTGCAGCTGGCGTCCTCCTTGAACGGGAAGTTTGTCTCATGGACCTCGATCATATGACCACCAGTTGCCGCAGGACAGGACAGGACACGCCCATTTGTCTTACAATGTGTAGTTTACCTGTGTTCCCAGTGACCCTATAGTAGGCTATAGCAGGCAGACAGGTGTGTTTACCTTTGACAATTTGCATTGTTGAGTAGTAGGCTATAGTGTACGATCCAACTATCATATAACAGCTTTTATTTGGATATTCCTCATTCACCTCTGGCTATAAAGACTTAACAACGTCTGAAATTGAGTTTTATTAGCTTAGGGGCATAATTCCCATGTGACATGGGTGCGGCGAGCAGCAGCAAATTGATTCATATTCAATTTTAAGCTTGAGACATTTTATAAAGAAACCCGTTGATGCAGAAACTGTCTTGTTCATTTGTAAAACTTCACATTCAGAATCTGAATATTTTATGTTTTATGCCACAGCGCATAGGCCTACACAAAAAAAGATAACATTATAACCTATAGGCCTACTCAAAATACAAACTGTAGCCTAAATAATGAACAATATAATCTATATGCCATTTACAGTCGGGTGAGTTACCGTAGGCCAGTGTATACAGAGTTGTTGTCAGATTGTTGCGTACGGTTGTGATTACACGTGGGCAAAACTTGTCCAGGGGATCATCGAATTGATTGTTAGAGGGAGGAGTTGCATTGGTTGAATTTGGCTAAATTTCAATGTTGGGCAGTGACGCTGCTATTATCACTGACTCATTATAGCCTTACCAAAGCAGTGCGATGCTGAACCACAGGCTCTGTAAACACTGTGCTTACAGTACAATACAGTAGGCTACAGTCAGGTACAGTCATGATGCGCCAAGTGAGAGTTACCGTAGTTACGTTGTTAGGTGCGCAGCGTAAAAACAAATATGATGTAATTGCCTAATAAGTAAGAGGAAGGTGTATGGCCGAATTTAGCGATGCATCTTTAGGAGTTGTAACATGTATTAAAACTAGTTATATGAAAAAAATAATGGGGCAATTCGGCAACAAAGACGGCAAGTGCGGACATTTTCAATGGAATACGGCACGAATCAGTGCCGCCAACAAAGGGGGTGGATCGGACGACGCGCAGACGTAACTCACAGGCGGCCATCTTGTGTCGGTCCACTAACTTTTTATTTTTTTCCGGTCCGATTACTAGCCACGGAGGATGATCCAGTCATCTGAACTAAAAAACTACTCATAACTCGGTGAAATTTTGACCGTATAGCTATTACTTAGTAGGCTACATTATTAAAATTATTTGTAATTTAAAGTTATATAGCTTCAGTATCATGACTGAATTTCTGGCGTTCATAACCGTTTGAAAATCAGTCAAAAACTGCGCAAGTTCTTGCTATTTTAGTAGATGCACCATTGGAATAACGGCGTTATAAAGTAATGGCGTAAGGTGCTACTTTTTTTTTAGTAAGTTACGTGTTTGCCATATAACGCCGTTACCGTTAATACTGACTCAAGAAGTCCCGTCACAAAATACACCTGTTTGAGTGTACGTTATTTGACGTACGTTCTCCTGGTAGTTATTTTTATGATGATGTAAGTCAATTACTAACTCAGGTACTTTTTTGGGAAAGTAACTAGTACCTATCTAATTACTTGAAAAGTAAAAAGTAACGTGCCCAACACTCAGAGGGAGCTAGTGGACCGACGCAAGATGGCGACCCCGTGGCGACGCCGTGTCTTTGGGCAGCAGCGTCGCGTAAAGTCATCTTGTTATATCTATGGTAAGCAGTCAATCTCACCAAGTCCACGGCTGACAGACATTAGACACCACCTGGGTGGGTGATGCAGGCAGACTGTGGGATAACACGGGTAGCCTGTCTACCACTCGACCACCACAACGGCTAGCCGAGCCATTTTAATCCGAGTTAAAAACAAACAAAACAAAAAAAAATCACTCTGTGTCGCTCCCCTCGGCGGCGGTTAACGCCGAGTGCCGCGTCGCTCACATTGAGATTACATTGGGCCGCGAAGGCGATTACTTCGCTGCGCTAAGCATGCTGGGATACCTAACGGCGCGACCCAATGTAATTTCAATGTGAGCGACGCGGCATTCGGCGATGTCGTCGCGTGTAGTGGAGCTTCGCTTAACCGCCGCCGCTCGCACTCGCCGCACGCTGTCTATTTCCAGCTTCTTCCTCCTCACCAAACGGGAAGTTTTTCTGACCGGAGTCATATGATGTGATGTGACATCGAGGCCGGGGGGAAGGAGGAACACCACGCCTGGCAGCCAGGAAGAAACCACCCGGACTTCCCCACAGAAAACAACAGAAAGTGTCCGATGAGTCGACAAAGCAAAGAGCAGCAGCATGTTTTTCCCTGAGCTGGGAGAAAGTTACGTTACGCTGGAGCCGTGATGTCAATGTCGGAACCGAAACTGCGCGACATTGACAGCTTCCTCAATCAGTGGGTGACAGCAACTTAGCTTTGCTGTAGCTTATGTCACATTGTGTAACACAACTTTTACTAATGTGATGTAATGATTCGTGGTTTTAGTAGCACTTTACTGTGTCTTCCCCGCCGCTGCTGCTGCTCTTGTTGCTGCTGCTGCTGCTGCTGCTGCTGCTGCCATTAGTCGGTAACTTGGGAGGGACAGCACTGATTGACCTAAATGCAGGTCAAGTCATCCACTGGAAAACAGTATTTCAAAGACCATGGTTAACAAGGAGGAGCTGGAGGAGAGGCTGAGGAGGCTGCTGGTGAGGCTGAGGACCCCGCAGGAGGACAGACAGCTCAGCACCCTGATCCAAATCATCCAGGATCTGCTTTTCCTGGCGCACACAGACCATGGTAGGAAAAACACATTGTTCCCTCCCGCATGCATGTGCATCATCATCCGCATCCTCATGCTGCTGCTGCTCATAAAGTGAAGTGACCCCTAACTTAAAATTGTAGGAGCACAATCAGAACATTTAGGGGCGCACACTGTAAAAAGACCTGCAAAGCAAATATTCACATTTCCTGTTCATTCATGATCACACACACAGTGGCATGCAAAGGTCTGGCACCTCTGGTTAAAAATTCTGTTAATGTTAATGTGAACAGTTAACCAAGTGGAACATTAAATGATCGCCAAAAGGCATACAGTTAAACATGAAACACTCTTCCGCAAAACATTTTAAGCAATATCGGTGTATTATTTTAGTTTTCTACAGTTTTAGAGTGATAACAGGAAACAAAGCAGCATCCTGCAAAATAATGTTAAACCCAGGAGACTTGAGCTCTCAGATAACTTTGACCAAGGTATCACAAACTTTTGCATGCCACTGTATTGACCTGCCACCTTACTGCACCAGATTCTTTGAGTCGTCCCCTTCCACATTTCACCAGAGTTTAAAAAAACAAAACAAACAGAAAATTCACATGTGCAAGTAAATGAAAAATTTACTTGCACTGTCTCAAATAGGGGCAAAAGGCCCCCATTTTGGGGCAGTCTGGAGCCCTGTGTTGTACAGACATAGAGGGAAAAGTTGGCAGATCCTTCACTTCAACTAAAGTAGTAACGTTTATTTATTTGCACCATTAAAAATCAAGGACAATTACAAAAACAGAAATGAAACAAGAACAGTAAGTATGTGGGAGAGGTTAAAAACCCTATAGGAGCGTAGTATACAATCATACCTTCCCAAAAATATGCAAAGAATCAAGAACAATTCAATAACAAAAGCAACAAAAAAGGAAAGCAATACAACTGTCTTAGTATAACAAAAATAATCAAAATAAAATCATGAGTATGTAGCCTATAAGTGTGAATTGATTGTGTATGAGTGGGTGAGAATGTATAGATTCACTAGGAAAGGAAACTATTGTGAGTCTTGTTGTATCAGATACAGTAGACCTTCAGTCTTTGTCTTCAGTGTCGGAGTTGAGCTGAAAAGATACAGGATAAAAACTTACAGTCCTTTGTTATGTTACTACGCTGTAAGTGCAGGATACATCCAGATGAGCAGCTGTACAGTAAGAGCACTCTGAAATTAGTTGTTGCCAGTTTTGGTTCCTGGTCCACAGATTAGAAAGGAGTTTAAATATGTCTTAGGGGGGTTTCCACTGTCTAAATTTTGTCTTCAGTTTTATACTGTCTGTACTTTTGCTTTTACAGCTGAGCTCAACATTCAACTCATAATTGTAGTTGCCAGTCATGTACTATAAAGATACGACTCAAAGTGAAAATGATGCATTGCTGTAGTTTGGTTTGGGTAATGTAACCTTTAAAACATCTGGTTAGATGCACCCTGAACCTATAGAACAAAGTTTATGTTTTGTACTAAAGTGCACGTTATTGCTGAAAATACCTTTTTATTTAGTTGGAGGCGAGAAAGCAGGACTGAGAATGATTAGTTAATATATTGATTAGTCAACTTACAGGAACATAATTGAGCTAAAATAGAAAATATTTCTGACACCCAGGTCAATAGTCAAGATTTGTTGTTTCCATCTGTCCTTTATGATAATGCTTAATATCTTTATCTTCTCAATTGTGATGGTTTTATTGAGACAGTATTTGATAGATCAACATGTGGGCCTGCTTTCAATAGAGTATTTCTTATATTGTGATATATCTGTATTTGAATGCAGCTTCTATGACTGCACAGACATAATTTCATCTCTTTGTCTACTTGTCAGTGTGTTGACGGAGCACCTCTCTGAGTCTTCACAGTGTTTTGCAGAGGAACAAAGACACCGACACTTGCGGCCTCATAATGGCTCCTTGTTATTTCTAGACTGTTTTCCAAGGCGTCCCGCAAAAATAGAAATGAGTGTGAAGAGTTCAAACTGAACCTGTGACATCACGTCTTCTCATCTGTTGTTGTTGGTGTTGTTGTTGTTGTGTTGGTTTTTTTGTTTGTTGCAGCAGCTGAACTGTTCGAAGACAAAGACGTCCACGCCCCTCTCATGGTGATGCTGTCGTCCTACATCAGCAGCAGAGGAGTCCAGCAGGTGAGTGATACCACACGTCGTCAGAGACACGCGAGACCTCACAGTTGTGCACTTTATTTTCTCCCTGTGCGTCTGTAGTGAGTTTTTCTCTCACAACAACATAGACTGTTTTCAAGTTTATCCAGCTAAACCGAGATAACAAACTCCACGTAACACTTCATGTTAGTTTTCCAGATGTTTCCCACCTTCATCCAGGCTCAGGGACGTGTGAGTGTGAACAACAACAGCATCACCATCATGCTCGGACAGTTTGTGCTCTGTGTAGATACAGTGGCTCACAGCTGACAGGCCCATGCCTGATCCAGCGTGTTTATGGCATCTCGTGACTGCTCAGCTTATCAGACCAGAGAAAGAGAGGGAGAAAGAACTAAAGAGAGGTGTCAGAGGGCAAGACGGCACAAACTGAGAGACCCGTGTACAGGTTCAGTCATAACAGAGTCGTTCCAAGGTTAAACGTGAACTGAACTCTGTTCCCACGCTTGTCTTTGTCTCGTAAAGTGCACAAATGAGGGACTTTGTCCAAACTGTACTACATTTTTATTGAGTTTTCTCCACATTCAGATCATTAGGATTCGGATAGATAGATAGATAGATAGATAGATAGATAGATAGATAGATAGATAGATAGATAGATAGATAGATAGATAGATAGATAGATAGATAGATAGATAGATAGATAGATAGATAGATAGATAGATAGATAGATAGATAGATAGATACTTTATTTACCCCGAGGGAAATTCAGTTTCTCAGCTGCACAATAAACATCATCATTCAACAACAAGACAACAGACAGTTCATAAAATTAGTGCATAGAGAATGAGAATGAGAATGATTTGCATTTTTATTGATGTATAAACATTTTTTCCTTAATTTATCATGGAAGTTATGACTTATTTATATACAGATACAAATACAAAAAAAAAAACTTGATTTATCCTCAAAGGGCAATTCAATTTCTACAGTTCAAGTTTTCAACCATTCACACAACATAAAACCTTCCAGAAGAATAAAAATAGATAGATAGATATGGCCAGTGGTGTGCACAGAGGGGAGGCAGGGGGGGTCGTCGCCCAATTGTTGAAAAACACGTGCAAAAGTGTCCTCTTAGGAGCCAAAACACATGCAAAAGTGCCGCCTTCTGTGGCGAGAACACGCTGTTTGTGCCCTTCAAAAAGTCTGTGCACGCCGATGGATATGGCCATATGAATAAATAAATAAATCGATAAAACAGTATTTCACCACAGGTTATGTTTTCTGATGATGAATATAATAATTATATCCATGGTGACAGGACCTAGCCTTGAAGGAGAGTGTGTGATGATGTGATTGTTGCCACAGGTTGGCTGGTCACTGCTGTGTCGGCTGATTGAAATATGCCCTGGTACGCTGGACCAGCTGACTCAGCCGCTGCAGGCCGCCAAGGAGTGGGAGGTACTGGCAGTGCACCAGTAAGTAACTGAACTACTTTTTTTTTTTTAAACTGAAGTTTTGATATCAATAAGGTGATATAGTTAAAGGCTTAAAAGACCAAAAACTATCTCAGTCAAGTTTTACATCTCCTCTTTCTGGAGCTTTAGCAGCAACATGTAGCAACAAGGGAAATCAAATCTTGTAAATGTTTTTTTGTTTTTGTGATGAACTTTTTATTTAATTTTTACTGAAAAATATAGAAAGGTACAAGTGAGTCAATGTTACTTACAACAATAAATCATAAGATATATATTCAGATATACCCATACCTATACATGTGTACAGATAGATATACCGGTAAACAACAAAACTAAAATGATAAAGATATAGGAATAAGTAAAAATAAATAAATAATAATAATAATAATAATAATGAATTATATTATGCTAAATAAATCGTGTAAATGTTGAATGACCTGACCACTCTTTTCAAGGCTTTAAGCTGTGTGGACTCAGGCTTTAATACTTTGTTTCACAGGATTAATGTAGAACCTATTCCTGCTTCATAATCAAAGAAGATCACATGGGAATTGATCTTAATAGCATATAGGACCTTTAATGAATTCATATTTTCTTCTCACACAATGTGTCATGGAATTACATGTCAATCGCAGCAGTGTGGTCGTCCAGGTTACATAAGATTCATGTTTAGAAGAAGCCATGAAGTTTGTCCAGTGAGCACATATTTATGTAACTCTGTACATCATTGTCAGACAAAGACACACACAGTATCTTCATACACAGTCGTACATTTTGCCCTAAGGTATGAGATGTTAAGATTTTCTCTTCATTAAAAAAAAACAAAGCTTACGGTAATAAAAAATCTGCTTTTTATTTAGTTCATTTATGTTCTATGGATGAAATTTCTCTGAATATCCACCAGAGCTTTATGTGGAGTGGACATCAATATGTTGAAGTTGCACTCATATGTTCATTAGTAGCATGGGTTTTCAGATTACTTCCACATGAGCTGTGCATGCCTTTTTTCCCCTGCTCTCTGGTGATATGCAGATATGCAGTTGACTTGGAGTCATTTTTTTCGCCCTTCTGGTCAACAGATTTTTATCTCTCAGATGACCAAGTTCTAGATAAATATTTTTAGTTTTTTTTTGGATCTTTTATGCTTTCACTTCCTGTGTATTGTAAGAAACCAGTTTTGCATCATATATTATGGTGTCACGCAATGTCAGTTTTACTTTTGGATCTTATTTCCAAGTGGCCCTTTCAGTTCCTTTATAGTGCCATCTCACTTTTATCTAGTTCTTGATTTACACTTCTCTAATGACAGGGCTCTAAATCACAATATAGTTCAAAGGAATTAAGATGTTTGGTTGAAGGGATAGTTGAACATTTTGGCAAATTGGCCCATTCCCTATAGTCATAGCAGTAGGTTTGTTACCTTTAATTGTCGGTGCAAGCTATTTTTCGAACGGCGGAGCAGAGCAGCGAGCTACTCAGAGCTACGCTACGGAGGCTCATGGGATTTCTTGGTTTCCCTCATCAAACTCATCAAATACACAATCCAACAACTCCAAAATGCTCTGGTGGACAAGTTGTGACCTGCACATTCACCATGCTATGAGATAACAGAACATTATGAGACAGAGTTGTTTTAGAGGCAAATGCAGAGACTGCTTGCTGAAAAACTGCCCCCGACGGGAACGCGCATCAGCGGTTTTGCATGAATTTACCTCTAAAACAACTCTGTCTCGTAACGTTCTGTTATTATCTCATAGTGTGGTGAATGTGCAGGTCACAACTTGTCCACCAGAGCGTTTTGGAGTTGTTGGATTGTGTTTTTGATGAGTTTGATGAGGGAAACCAAGAAATCCTATTAGCCTCCGTAGCGTAGCTCTGAACAGCTCACGGCTCTGCTCCGCCGTTCTAAAAATACCTTGCACCGACAAATAAAGGTAACAAACCTACTGCCAAAACTATAGCGATTATGGCAATGGGCCAATTTGCCAAAATGTTGAACTATCCCTTTAAGCGTTAATAGTAGCTTTTGCACAGAAAGAGACAGTAGAATGGATCCTACTGTCTTGGCCACAGCCCAGGTTTTAGTTTTTCTTCCTCTTCCTCTGTGTTTTCCAGGCAGATCCTGCGGGTGCTGTCTCAGTACCGGGCCGACTGCAGGGTCACCATGGTGGGACTCCGCGCTCTGGCGCTGCTGCTCACATCAGGTACACGCGGATACGCAGGGGACACGTTACAACACACGGGGGCGATGACTCGGGCTGCACGCTGTTACGCACTAGAAAGCAGAGAGTCGATTCGCTCCCCTTCCCCGTGACCCAGGCCACAGTTTGTGCGTTTTAATGGAGATTCTACGTCTCACGGGGGGAAAGTTGATCCGTATAACAAGCTCACAGAAAGGTTTACTGTATGTTACACTGCAGTGACGTCATTGGAGTGATTTTTTAGAACGATCAAAAGTAATATTGCAATTAAAGAAAAGAAAAACTGTGTATAAAACATCACAGACACACAACACAGATGTGTTTATCCGACTGTAATTCTGTATATTTAGCAGTATGTAATGCATCTGCTGTGTGGGGTTTCCCCTGTGAGAGCCTCCTTCAGCCGATTTTTATAGTGAATTCCTAGAGCAACATGCCATCTTTGTTCCTTAATCAACCCCTTTGGTTCTGCTTATTCCCCATCTTATGTGTAATGACCTATATTTCACGATTCATCATAACGATTTGATGATTCTGAGAAAGCCGGAAGGGGGGATGGCGTCATATTGTTGATTTTGATTAGTAAAACAGTCAGCGGTTATGCTGCCGGGAAAATATTTACATAATCTTGAAAAAAAAGGTAACCTCATATCTGCAGCTGGGTCCAAATATTTCTGACTTATCACATGGCAAATTGTGAAAGTGAAAGTATGTAGATAACATTATAGTTAATCTACAGTATAGGTGACAAAATAGTTTGGTTATGTATTGTGCTTTAAAAATTATTGATTCATTTGTGACCCGTATGTTGAAACTTGTTGGATGGGAGGAATTGATCACCGATTGCCATATAGAAGAAGTGTTTTTTATTGAAGCTGTTTTTATTGCAGACTTGATTCCTCTGCTGGTGCTGGAGGAGGAGGAGGATGTGTTCAGCCTGGTGGTGCACGCCATGAAGACGTTTCCTGCCAGCGAAGAAGTGCAGCTCCAAGGCTGTGCAGCTCTGCAGTTCCTACTGGAGAGCGGTGGGCAGACACACACCAAAACCTTTTTATATATCATCAAAATAAGATATAACACTTAAAGGGATAGTTCAACATTTTGGCAAATTGGCCCATTGCCATAATCCCTATAGCCATAGCAGTAGGTTTGTTACCTTTAATTGTCGGTGCAAGCTATTTTTAGAACTGCGGAGCAGAGCCGTGAGCTGCTCAGAGCTATGCTACGGAGGCTCATGGGATTTCTTGGTTTCCCTCATCAAACTCATCAAATACACAATCCCACAACTCCAAAACGCTCTGGTGGACAAGTTGTGACCTGCACAATCACCACGCTAACAGAATGTTATGGGACGGAGTTGTTTTAGAGGTAAATACAGAGACTGCTTGCTGAAAAACTGTCCCTGAAGGCAACATGCATCAGTGGTTTTGCATGAATTTACCTCTAAAACAACTCTGTCTGGTAACGTTCCGTTATTATCTCATAGCGTGGTGAATGTGCAGGTCACAACTTGTCCACCAGAGCGTTTTGGAGTTGTTGGATTGTGTATTTGATGAGTTTGATGAGGGAAACCAAGAAATCCCATTAGCCTCCGTAGCGTAGCTCTGAGCAGCTCACGGCTCTGCTCCACCGTTCTAAAAATAGCTTGCACTGACAGATAAAGGTAACAAACCTACTGCTATGACTATAGGGATTATGGCAATGGGCCAATTTGCCAAAATGTTGAACTATCCCTTTAATTTAGACCCATATGTTCAAGATAAACAGATAATGTAATACCAATATATAGAAACAAGGTCAGTAGGCAGTAGCCGGTGTTTAACTAGTGAGCAAGCGAACATGCAGAGTCTTTGTCTGCGTATTCAACCACAGGTGTATCATCAGAGCAGAACATGACGCTATGTAATGTATTTCAGTGAAGGTGACATCATTGAATCCACACATTACTCATCCGACTTTACTCTGCTAAATATACTATATATGGTAGCCTAACAGTCTGTCCTGTGAGGCTCATTATGTAGAGTAAAGCTTCGCTCTCACTTTGTTCTGGGGGCGGCTCCTTAGCATGAGATAAGAGATAAGATAAGCTCGCCCTTTATTATAAGATTGTCCTTTATTAGTCCCACAGTGGGGGAATGTGCAGTGTCACAGCAGTAAAGTGGACGGGACAGAAAAACAAAGCTGCAAATGTCTCTATCAAACACTGAGACTTTATATAATATTTAGATTTAGCAAAAATAGCTGGATTATTGCACATGGTGTGTGTGTGTGGTCTTCTGAGTGCAGTGTTGTGACGACAACAGGAAGGAAAGGCCTGTGATATCTTCCCTTCACAGCCTGCAGGTGTGATTCAGATCAGATAAAGATTCATTTTATCATCCCAAGTGAGAAACACGAATTACAGTCATATAAAACAAACAGATACGACATTTTCAGTAATGCTCACAATACAATAAAACAAACAAACAGCACAATAAGATCATCAGACGGAACTGAAACTAAAATGAAACTTGCTGAATGAAGATCTCAGCATTTTTTTTTATGTCAGTAGGTGAATATATTCCCTGTGTGTGTGTGTGTTTCCAGTGAGCGATGACCACCTCATGGAGTTTGTGGAGAACCAGGACCACCTCGCGGTCTTGGCGGCTCTGCAGAAGTTCCCCGACAGCTCGGAGCTGCTGCTTCAGGCCATGAAAGTGCTGCTGCCCCTGGCTCGCCCGGGTAACGACCTCATTACACCTCAACAGGGCTCATGAGGGCAAGAAAAGAACTGGAGCACTAACCTTTTTTTACGACTTGATCATAGATTAATGTATAGATTAAGTGGATGTGTCCATGTGGAGAGGAACAGGAATGTGTGCTGTTGTGGTCACTCCACTAATGTCATGATTGATGTGTTGTTATGGCACAGGACTCTCAGTCGTACACAGAGATCCTAAAGAAGCACATTAATCAACATCCTTGTCTTCATCTTTTTTCACACAGTCTATTTCCAGCCTTTCCTTATTTCTCCCAGTCTATTTCTAGCCCAGTCTCACTATGATGTCACCGTGACGTTTTGATGTAAATTAGATTAGATGACAGTAAACACTTTTGGCGTTGTGCTCCTGCAGAGTAAGAGATACTGTTTTTTGCTGGAAAAATCGTCAAATCTTAGTGGAAATTCCCCCCGTGGGGAGGAGGACAGCGAATACTCTTTGTATTTGCTTTCTAAATACATAGTAGTTACGCAACAGATAATTGAGTCCTCCAACATTTCCATTAAAACTTTATTTTAAATTGTTTTGGAACAGCAAATGTGATTATCAGACAACCTCTGCAAATCCTGGTATTACTAGAATTTAATTTTTCTGACGTCGTCAGAAAGGGTGCTGTCAAAGTGGGAGGTTGTTGCTTGTTTAAGATGTTATCATTTTTATTTTGAAGTTTTATTCACACACAATTACGGTCTGTTTCATAAAATCAAATGCCACTGAATTAATCTCAAAGGTCCCATACAGTATAAACATAGATGTCTATGTGTAGTGTGATTATAAAGCAGATCTAGGTTCTATATTAATACTGTAAAAGTATTAAAGTGTTAAGTCTACAGACAAATGCACACAGTCTGTATTCAGAAACTGAGCCTTAAAACCAGCCGTGAGGACTTCCTGTTACTTTGTGATGTCATAACAACACAGCTTTTAGCCGTGCTTCAAGCCCCGCCCACCTGGACACACCGTCTGCCCTCGCAGGATTTCGTTTCCCTGAGTGTTTCCCTGAAATCTCCGAAAGATTTTTTATTTTTCATCATCCAGAAAACAGTCAGCCAATCAGAGAGGAGGCTCAGAAATTCTGTTCCGATTAGATTATATGAGGTTATTTATCAGTTTGAAAAGTTAAGCACAGTAACGCAACGTTATATCATCCATTATCTCTTAAAAAGCCACCAGCTGACTTACGAAGAAAAATAACAGCACAAAGATAAAAATAAATAAATACATCAATAAATAAAGAAGAACCAACTGAGACGTTGCTTTTCTCTGAAATTCTAATTATCTGGATGATTCCTGTGTGGATCGTTGACCTGAACACGAAGAAAAGGAGGGAAAAAAGTGCAGAGGACAAAAGTGGAGGAGTTTCAGTCATGAACATTTTTTTCCACATTAATCTTCACAGATGTGTGATTTGTCTCGGTCATGGGGGATTCCAGCCTGTTTGGAGATAACACTCTCTGTCTTTATGAAGGACTTTTTCTGACCTCCTGCTTCATTTCCTTCGCTGATTCTTTTTTTTTTTTTTGACAGCTGAAAAGATCCTTATCTTTGTCTCTGTTAATCAGCTCTTATCACATTACTCATACTATCTGGACTCTATATATACAAATTTATATTTATGTATCATCTGTCCTTCGATTGCAGACTAGAATTTAATTAAATCCCAACCAGAAACACAAAAAAATGTTGTTCATACTTTGAATTTACAACCTTTTTTTTTTTTTCCCCCACAGTCAGCAACGTGGAGGTGCTGATGTCAGGAGGCGCCCGATGCTACAGCATCATCATCGCTGCCATGGACGCTTTCCCCGAGGTGGAGGAGCTGCAGGAGACGGCCTGCTGCCTCTTCAGGAGGTTTACTTCAGGTCAGACCCCGATCGTAACATCCATGTAACATCTTAGCCGCCCCCATGCCTCCTGCAGTATAACACAATAACTGACATTTATTACATTACATACTGGGAAGAAGGGACTTGTATAACAGAAAGGCATTTTTACCTTCTTAGTGTATTTCTTTTAATTCCTTTACTTTAATTTCTACTTTTTTATTTTCTGTTTTATTTATTTTGCTGCATGTATTTATTTATTCAATTATTCTGTCTTTGTTGTGTTTTCTTGTCTTCTTTGTTCCTGTTATTATTGATTTTTATAGTGCTTGTCATTTTGATTTTGTAAAGCACTTGATGTTCTCCACTCATGATGCTGAGTCTGTCAATAATTAACTCCGGTGTATCATCTCACTTGTTGACAGTCGCTACCATGACAGTGATAACACTGTTTGTGAAATCAAACAGTGTTATCACTGTCCACACAGCAGTGTTTGGATTTCACTCACTTAGAAGAGGCTAATGTGTTTTATTGACGGTTGACAGATTAAAGAGATAGTTCAACATTTTGGCAAATTGGCCTATTGCCATAATCCCTATAGTCATAGCCAGATGCAGAATGCAGAGATTGCTTGCTGAAGAACTGCCCCCCGATGGCATCAGCTGTTTTGCATGAATTTACCTCTAAAACAACTCTGTCTCATAACGTTCTGTTATTATCTCATAGCGTGGTGAATGTGCAGGTCACAACTTGTCCACCAGAGCGTTTTTGAGTTGTTGGATTGTGTATTTGATGAGTTTGATGAGGGAAACCAAGAAATCCCATGAGCCTCCGTTCTAAAAATAGCTTGCACCGACAATTAAAGTTAATGAACCTACTCCTAAAACTATAGGGATTATGGCAATGGGCCAATTTGCCAAAATGTTGAACTATCCCTTTAAGATTGATATTGAATCAGTAGAGGCATCTGTTTGTGTCGTCTCGTAGAGAGTTACTACAACATCCTGGTGCTGAACGGCGTCCAGAGGGTCGCGGTGAGGGCCTGTCAGACTTTCCCCAACAACGCCGTGCTGCAAGCAGCCGCTCTGTCCTGCCTGGCTGACCTCAGTGAGGACACACACTCAACACACACACACACACACACACACACACACACACACACACACTATACTATATATAACACATTTATTTATTTATGTCCTCATAGATGGATTAGTTATGGAGAACAATGAGTTGACCTCAACGTCGAGAAATAGCAGCGTTATCTTCAAAAAGATCCTCTTTACATACAGAAAGAATGCCGATTGATTCGATTTGATTTGATTTACCCCCGTCAGCTGCAACCATCGTGCAAAGCAAGGCGGTGGCGGAGCAGGGTCTGGAGGAAGGAGAGGAGGAGGAGAACAGGGGTAAAGAGGAGGTGGAGGACATGGGCCTGGGCTGGATGGAGGCCTGCTGTGTGGCGCTGGAGCTCCACGCTGCCGAGCCAGCAGTTCAGGTCAGTCCAAGTCACTTCCCAGCGTCAGAGCCACGGAAAAATATTTAACCTCGTGTAACCCCCCGGTGGTGAAAGCCTGTGACTTGTGTGAATCCTCAGGAAGCTGCCAGTTGGGCCATTCACAGTCTGTTACTGCACAGAGCTGGAGTCGGCCACTCAGAGGAGGAGCAGGAGGAGAGGTGCTCACTCAAACACAATGACACATCAAACACATTTGATCCTTTTTGAATATGTACGTATTTGAACTTTTATAAACTTTTTAAAACTTTTTTTTTTTATTTTTTTTTACAAAAAATAGAAAAAACAACAACATACAAAACGGGTATACAGCACCTGACATTGTTACATGAAGTAATTGAAGTAATAAAAAGAAACACAGAGGCTATATGAGGATATATACAATTAGGGATGTGTACCAAGTTCTGTACTTTTTTGGTACCGACAAAATTCCCACCAAAGTACCGAGTACCGATTGACGTGAAGTCAAACGGTACCACATTTCAGTACCTGAACGAACCTTAACGTGCGTCAGCGAGAGTGGATATAGTCTATGGGAGAGTCTGCCGCCACGCAAATATTAGTCATCACGGTCTGCAGCTTGCAGAGTTTGTGCTGCTCCTCAGTTTCATTGTTTTTTTATTTACAGAGTTTCACAGAGTCTTTCCATGTTTCTCCCTCTACCACAGTAAAAAGGGAACATTTACATATTTTCGTACAAGATAGTCTCATGAACTATTAATTTCTTTTTCATTGAATGACTATTTGGTATTCAAAAATCATTTACCATTCCTAAAACGTAAAATGCTCTGTGATGTTGTTGAAAAATAAATATTCAAAATTCAGAATTTTGACTATTATTTATAGACAAAATAACTTCATTTACCACACCCAGGTACTGAGTATTGGTACCGTATTGATTCAAATGTGAAAGGTTCCCATCCCTATATGCAAATAGCCAAAGTAGTCCAGTGCTTCCTGTCCCCTGCTCCCGTCAGGGGTACGGATAGTTTGGTGCAGTCCATCTGCTAAGGCGTCCTAATCCGTTTCATCCTAGAAACAAAAAACATTTCGTTGAGCCACCTCCTACACACATTTTATCCTTGAATGAATAAATGAATGAGAGAGTGTAATACTGTATGTCTGCTGTTGTGTTGTGTGTGTGTGTGTCATCGTGTGGTTTTGTTTCCAGGACGCCGGTTCACAGACAGTTGATGGCGGCCATGCTGCTCCACTCCTCCTCTCCCAGCGTGTTTAAAGCTGCTACCAGTGCTATCGCCACTCTCATTACTCACAACAGTGAGTACATATAAGCAACCACTGTATCTACACATGTATCCACCCTCCTGTTTTGTAAATCTAAACGACATTGACTCATCTAATTACACTAATAGGTTCAGTGATTAATAGATAGAGTGCTGTTTTATCTGCTTGTACAATAAAAGGTCTGTTCTGGGTTGCAGGTAAAATGTGTTCTTTGCTGCTGTCCAGTGGCCTCCATGTTAACCTAGTGGAGATGATGAAGAGACATTCATCCTCAGCAGAAGTTTCCATCAGCGCCTGCAAACTGCTCACCCTGCTTTTCCAGTCGAGGTGAGCAGCACAAACACTCTTTGAACCCAGCGTGTCCATGTTGGTTGAGTAAGTCACAGGAATAGATGAGGTCAGATGTTAGCGTGAGGGGGAAATATGGTAATTTTGAGGTCAATGTTGTTTGAGTATGAGTAAAAGAGCCATTTGTAAGGTCTGCTATTGCTACAACATAGCTAGTGTTTATCAAATCAGCATAAATGTAACTATTTGTAATGTTTGCGTAGCTTTCATTTGCATTAGCAGCTGGTTAACTATTCTGCAACTGAAACAGCTTCAAGTTTCAACATTAAACTTCACCAACATCTGTCTGTAGCAGTGAAAACCAGCTGTTAACACTTATGAGACCTTTTCTCTTCTACTGTTAGCATGCTAACCAGCTAGCACTAGCGGCTAGCTTGTCTCATCACTTGGAGAAATCGAGTCTCTGTAGTTTCCAGTCTGTCCTGATGATTTATCGCTGCTCAGAGGGTTTCTTATAACTTCTAATGGCAAAACCATATTCAGTGGCATCGATATGTATGAATAGGTTGTAACAGGTGTAAAAAGATAGTTAAAGGAGAACTTCATAAATTCATATAGCTTCAAATCCATCTTAAAACAGCGGTCAGAAGCCCATTCAAACACTGCAGATATGTTCCTAACATGATCGTCCTCCTGTGTCTGCAGGACGGCCAGTCTGGATGAGTTAAACATGGCCATGAGTCAGATCCTCAGCGCCATGAAGGTCCACAACTTCCAGCCGGAGGTTCAGCTGGAGGCTCTGCAGGCCAGCCTGGTCTTCCTCTGCCCAGGTACATTAAAACCTCCTCCCTAATTTTATTGTAGCCACTGAATTTGCCCGGAATTGTCCTTTAATTTATGGACTAACTCCCCCCCATTAAATCAAATAACGGTTGTATCCTCTTTTCCCTGTTATCCTAGTTATTTTGTCTGTGTCTATAAGGTTCAGTTGAATCTATTCCAGCAGTGGACTGTAAGTTTTATTGTTTTATTGTATTAGAGACATATTAACTAAATAAACTGACATTTTACCAAAGCATTAGTAATGACAGGGCTAGTATCAGACTCCCATTCATCAAGTGGCTGAAACACAACTCTTTATGAAATAGTATGCGATTACATTATGCTCTACATTTTGTGTTAACTCCAATCTGCTCCAGACTGAAATCAATTTACGGCATTAATGCCTTAAATGCTAACATTTAAGGCATAAAATTGCAATTCAAGCAATTGAAATAAATATAGGGCAGCACACTTATCAGGATCTGATCTGTTAGCTAATTTTCAAGAAGGTCAGGAATGTTTACATGAGTCCATGCACTGTGTGTGTGTGGTATAACAGTCTCTATCTGGTGAGAACAGAGCAAGACAAAGCTCACAGACGTATATGGTGGATATAGATCTTAACTTCTGTGAATGAATATCTGTAATTCAGTTTTGCCTAGTCAAAAAGAACATTTCAGATATCCACAACTACATTCTTCCTAAGACAAATTATATCACTTTAACCATTCATGTGTATGGGGTTTGTCATTACAGATATCTACAATTCAGTTGCAGATATCCAGATATGCAGATTGCAGATGCAGATTATGGATATCTGTAACTGAACTGCGACTAGTACTAATTCCAGTTTGAGATATCTACAATTTGATTCTGACTAGTCATAATTCCAGTTACAGATATCTTTAATTCACATCAATTAAAGATATCTACATGTCCCTTTTCAGGTATCTTAAATTAAGTTTTGACTAGGCGAAATGACGTTTCAGATATCTCAAACTGGAATCACTACTACTAGTTGTAATTCAGTTACAGATATCCGTAATTCACATAGTGGATATCTGCAACTGAATTGTAGATATCTGTAATGACAAACCCCATACACATGAATGGGAAAAGTGACGTCATTTATCCTAGGCACAATGTAGTTGTGGATATCTAAAATGTTCTTTTTGACTAGGTAATACTGAATTTCAGATATCTTGAATCAAAAATCCAACTACTCAAAATGTAATTACGACTAGTCATTAAGACGTTGTTGATATCTACAATGTTAATTCCAGATAGTCAAACTTGGATATGTGTGTCCATGTGTATATGTTTCCTTGTGTCTTTGTCTTCACTTGTGTCTCTGCTGTGTGTGAACTCCCAGACAGGAGCTTAAGGGAGCACGGCAGCTCGGTCCCAGATCCCGACATGGTCGACGTGTCGCTGAAGGTCCTGAAAAACCAGTGTGTGGTGGAGGGAGCTCACACTCTTTACCTAGAAGTTCTCAACAGGGTACGACTTCCCTAAAAACATCTCTTTGTGTAATCTGACCCATCTTCTTTCAGTTTTTTTATCGGTCTCTTTGAATCTGTGGCCTGATGTGATGGAGGGAGACAGCAGAGGTTGAAAAAACACCAGAAAACAACAGTGGGATTTGTTCTCCTCCAAAAGAGAAACAGCGTACGTCCATAGACTGTACATATAGTTCCCAGTCAGTACATAAATTAAACAACAGTTCATCCATTCATTGCAGAAATTATACAGTAGCTTGTCCCACAAGCAGAACATCGGAAGGATGTAATTACATTTCTAAAAAGAATTTGCTATACTTGCTGGGATGAATGAATGGGTGCACATGTTTGTTTTTTTTCCCCTCTCTCCTCTCTCTTGTTGGTATCGTGAGCCCGAGGCTGACGTGGTCGACACAGACAGAAACAATATCAGCAGGAAAGCCAAAGGGCAAAGACTAACAATAAAAGCTTTCAACCAGTGTTTTTTTTGTTCCTAACTGAGACATAAAGCGTTTGACAGATATGACAAAGTTGTTCATCTTAAACCAAAGATTTCTTTTTTATGAACAATTCAATAACAGACACTAATGCGGCCCAGTGCAGTGAATCCTGCCTTCATGAAGGTTTTTATAACGCTCAGGTTCTCAGCCTCCACAGCTGGCGACAGCTGCTGTAGCCTGAGGCTCGTTCTCCTCCTGAACCGCAGCAACGTCTTGAGGAAATTCCTCCAATTTGATACAAATTCTCAAGGATGAAGTGATTAGATTTTGAAAGTCAAAGGTCACTGTTGCGTGATTGTTGTATCATTTTTAGGGAGGATGTGAATCAGTCCCATTTATAACAGCAATTACATCAACAAAGATGTTGTGCCACGAATTTTATGCACTTTCTTATCCAATAATATACTATTTAACATATAAATGACAAATATCTCCATCGTTATGCACAATAATGCATTAATATGGAGATATTTGTTATTTATATGTTAAATAGAAGCAGATTCAGTATTAACTTCTGTGCAACATTGGTCCTCCCAGGTCATAATTTTCTCTTTGATCTGTTTATCTGTGAATAAAATAACTTAATAACTTGATGCCAACGCATTACTGCCCCTTTTACATTTTCCTTTGATATTTTATTAAAGAAAAAAACAACGAAGAAGCTAAAATTTTAGTGATTTGAATGACGAATGATGACGTTCAGTCAGGTTGCTGTGTTGAAACCGCTCCAGTAGTGTGACCTGCATTCTCATGACCTGGGAAAACCACAGATGTTCAATGAAAACAGTGATTGTTGATTAGATCAGCAAAAACAGAAGTAAGGATCCATTCATGTTACTATCAGGTTGTTATGTGAAAGAGAAACATCGTCTCATTTAGTGCTCTGTGTGTGTGTGTGTGTAGTTCATCAGCAGCCCCGTCATACAGCGGAGCGGTCTGAAGGTGCTCTCTGCTCTGGCCGACTGCTCCGGTGCAGTGGACCTGCTCTGCCAGCAGGGGGCCATAGACACGGTGCTGCACACACTACAGATGTTCCCACAGGACCGAGGTACAGTATAAGCAATTGTCGGTAATGGCCCTTTAACAGCCCAGAGGCTAAATGAACACAAATTAGATTGTATTATTGCATTGTGGGCAACACAGGGACAGTTTGTCTTGTTATTAACACGACAGCCGCTCCCTCGGGGGTCAGTCTGTAAAACCAGGTTTAGGTCGATGAAGAAGATGATTATTATTATTATTTATCTGTTCCATTCAACGTGTTTGTATATCGGACCTTGTGCTTTCACTAACTTTCCCCAACGTGCTGCAGAGATACACTACTGGGGACTGACCCTGCTCAACTACCTCGTATCCAAGAAGAAGCTGTCGAGGATGATCGTGCCTGTTCTGGCCTCCGTGGTGGTGGTCACCCTCGTCCAGTACAGAGAGGACTCTGAGATGCTCCTCAAGGTGACCGGCCGCTACTTCTTTCTGCTTTAATGCTTTAATATGTCACGCCTACCCTGACATGTCCCTTGGTCAAGATGCTGTTGCAGTTTGAGGATGCAGTTTTAGGCCCAACACAACACATCCACATCCACATCCCACTTCCTGTCAAACACCTGCATCTTCTTACCTGACATGATGGGAAAATGATGCTTGTTTAGTCAATGAGACGAATCATTCATAACGACTGTAGGCTACATGTGATATTTGTTTTGAATTAGGTAAATTAACCTGAAATTACGTGACCTCGTATCTGTTTGTTCTTTTGTTTGTTCTTCACCTCATGTTCTCATGGTGTGATGAAATGTTCATAAGTGAGATGAGTTGGATGAGTAGATAAGAGACTTAAACTCAGAGAAATGAAATTGCTTGCAAGTTACTTACATATTAAAGCAAAGTAACTCACTACAACGTTTAAAATGTTGTAATTCTAACGCACGTTACACCAAAAACAGTTGTGCACAGTGTATTGTCACTCCCACATCGTGTAGTTTTGCTTCAGTCTCATCATCTTACATGTTCTCACACATGGTCTCCCCACTTTCTGACTGACTAACAGGTTCGGCACCGTCTCTGTCTCCTGTAACTCACAGCTCTGTTCTAATATAAGATGTTAATGTGATTGATGGGGAGCTCCAGTTTGTTGGATGCAGATTGTATTGTTTTATTATCATGAGCTATTTAAATAAAACTGACCCGTCTCTGGTGGTGTGTGCTGCAGTGTTTTCAGGTGGCTCTCAGGATGCTGGATGCTTGTTCAGGAGCAGCTGCTGAGCTGCAGAGAGAAGACTTTGACAGGCACATCTTCCAACAACTCAGGGATGAAGGTCCAGACCAGAGCAGCAACCCGGTGAGTCAGACCACCGCCGTGAGCGGAGCCAGACGTCTGTGCTGACCTGAAATCCAAGACATAGATTTGAAAGTGTGATCTCAGGCTTTCTGCTGGTGTTGTTTGTGTTCATTGCAATGAGTTTTGGGATATTTTGGGCCATGAAGAAGATCCCATTGGATTGCATCCTCTTGTTGCATCGCTTTGATAAAATCTTTAGTCTTCAAGTGCAGCCTCAGAAGGATTCAGCCCCAGAACTGGGATAATGATTGAGGGCTGTATAAATATGTTTTTTTCTGTGATGCAACTACAAATGTCAGGAATTTCAGTCATGTTTAAACAGAAGTGGCTTTGTACGCACACACAGCCCCCACTGAAAGGACCATGTAGTTCCCAAACGATTGCACAGGACACAACAGACATTTTTTCGAATACTTTTTAAATTGAGCATGAAGTTCTTAGAAAATCTCCTGCTGAAAAGATTGGGGAAGTTCAGAGTAATTTAATAAACAGAGTTGTGTGGGACCATTTTAGTCGTCCTTGACCTCTGCTCCCTCGCTCCCTCAGCTGCGGAAGTCTGTGTGCCTGGCTCTGTCTAAGATGTGGAGCGACTCGGAGCTACACTACAGGATGTTAGAAAAGGCCTGTAAGGACGGAAACACCACGATGGCCGAGTGTCTGATCGAGATGGGAGCCGACATCAACAAGAAGACGAAGACGGAGTCTCTCATCTACCAGGTGGGATTATCACGATACACGAAGGCGGGATTAGGGATGTGACGAACTCAGCAGGTCACATGTGAAGTTGTTCGACCCACAGATATTTGATCTTATTTGTCAATAGTTTTTAACATTTTAAAGTTGTCGTAAAGTAACAGTTATGTAAGATAAGATAAGATAAGAGGCCTTGTCACTGCCTTAAAATACAATGAAATTGCAACCACCCATCACAGTGGTATTCTGGCATACATACTTACAATCATCACACATCATAGAAGCAGGAAACAGAAAAACACTCTTCAACATAAAAACAAGAAACAAGGTAGGTTAAAAGAAGATAAGGAAACAAACACAACATGGCAGGTTACATGGGGTAAAGTGCTTGTAAGTGGTGGTATATGTATATGAGTGTAGTTTTAAATATAGTGTCAATAATCAATAGAGAAATGTGAGTATATTTCCCCGAGACCCCCTGATTTTTATTGAATGAAGCCAAACCTACAGATCTGTACCTTCAAAGTTATCTTTATTGTCCCTGTTGGGAAATTGATTTGCAGACAGGATGTCCAAAACACATAAAAACATCCAATACCCATAAATACACATAAAACACCACAGAACAATCAACTGTTAAGAAAAACAGCACATATAGAGCTCCGGGAGCTGACGTCACGCTGACGTCACGCAGCCCCGAAACTTACAGCGACGCCATTTTGGCAGGAATCAGCAGATTTTCGTAGAGTAGATACAGGGGAGAGCCGGGTGCGGAACGAGAGTAACAAAGCGATTTTCTCCGAGCCCATACAAGTTTTACATGTATAACTTTGTCAGCATGTAGTATGACCCAACAGAACTGCTAAACATATTGAGGATACGTCTTACTTTGACCGAGTTACGTTCAAGAACCAGCCGTTTTCAGTGACAGAAAAAATCACTCGTAATTTTTTTCGATCGATCAGCTGTGTTTACTGTTTCAGGTGTCATAGTTATGATGGTTAGACGGATAAATTAGTCCTCTAACACACCCTAAAGCTTGACATGTCAGGGTTTTTCAGTATAGAAGCAACTAGAAGGGTAAGTGTCGTATCATCCCAGTTAATGCAGTGTAGCATGGCTAACGTTAGCTCATAGCTGTCTGGGGTGCTATGGGGTGCCGGCCGGGAGCTCTCCCTGGTGCTGATCAGCCCACGGCGGATGCGGCGGTGCGCTGGGACCGGCTCTGGGTCAGCGTGGAAAGGCTGGAGGCGAAGGAGACTCACATCTTATATGTGTTTGCCTCTGTCTTTCCTGCTTGTGTCATTTTGTGGAGCACAAAGAGCATAAAGCCGGCTTTTGTATGCTTGTAGAGTAGTTGATCAGGTAGCTGTGTCCGGATACTGCAGGTCTAGGACGTCCTGTTCTGCGAAAATATTTTTGAAAAGCACCCCGAGGGCATTATAAGGGTCGGTAATATTTAATCCATTTAGTTTTTTTTATATTAAGTCCAATGTGTTGGAATTAAAGTGAGATCATGTGAACTCAGACCGCTTCGGCGCTTACAGTCAATGCTTCGGAGCTGGCCAGTTTCCTGCCAAAATGGCCGCTCGAACGCTGGAGGTCACGTGGGGTCCGGAGCTCTATAGCAACATCTTTATAAACATGATGAACTGTCCTGTTGGAGAATAAAAAAAGATCAAAAATCAAAAACAGAACAGAAGTTAACCATAAAACTATTGTGATTCAGTCCACCTCCTGACGGACTCATCAGTACTGAGAATAAACATTAACATCCCCGTGTTGACGTGTGCGTTGTGTCTGCAGGTGTGTGAGAGGGGCGGGCCTCTGGAGCTGGTGGAGCTGCTGCTCAGCCGAGGAGCACACGAGCAGCATCTCCGCAAGGCTCTGGCGGTGAGCGTGAAGCGGGGCGACGGGCCCACGGTCATCCAGCTGCTGGGCCGACTGGGTCTGGACCTCAACAACAGCTCCCTGTGCCTGGGGGGCTTCAGACTGGGTCGCCTGGACGCCGCCTGGCTCAGCCCCCTGCTGGCCGAAAGAGGAAGAGCACACAGTCTCCGTTATAACAACAGTGAGGAAGAGTCTATGCTTTTCTCTGTTTTATTCCATTCCACGTTCATTATGTTTTGATTTTAACTTAAAGATCCCATTATGCTCTTTTTACTCAATTTCACTCAGCTGTCAGACGTCCAGCTAAACTGTATTCGAAATGTATTGCCCCAAACTGATCCGTGGTCCTGAATGTCGGCTGTCTAAAAGCTCAAATGAGCTCTACTGAGAACAAGCTGTTTCTGTGCCTGCACCTTTAAGTAACATGGTTACTGTACACAGCAAAGATTATTGCCACTTTATGACTTAAAATTGGTCGGTATTTCTTGCTGTATACTGTAGCCATAGAAATAGACGTGGTAGGCGTTTTATCGCGCTGAGGGGCCGGCCTCACTCCCGTCGTGACATCACCACAGGAGCTAAGTCTGAACAGCCTATATAAGCACCGTTTTATCAGGCAGTGGGGCTGCAGAGTCGATGCAGGACCCGTTTGCTTTCCTCATTCTAGGAGTTGGTAGGCTCAGGGAGGATCAGTTTATGTAAGTAGAGACCAGAAAAAACCTGTTTTTCATAATATGGGACCTTTAAAGGTGAACCATGTTCTTGTTTTTTTTCTTTCAGGTAAAGGTATGAGTCTGGCCAGGTACATTCAATCCCTCCAGAAGTCCAAGAGCGTCAGCGGCACCCCCAGGTCGGTGGGCGACCCCTGTCTGACCTCTGGCTACATCTCCGACGAGAGCGACGACTCCAGCTTCAGCTTTGTCTCCATGGACGACAGCCTGCTCTTCAACGACGACATGGAGAGCGATGGTGAAGTATCAGACTCATCAGACACATGCGTTCTTTTCTTTTTTTTTTTTTGCTTTTTTTCAAGAACAAAGTTACAATAACAAACTGACACAACATAATCAAATCAGGGGAAAATTCAATGTCCACAAGGTGGCAAAGTAAAAATAAAATGAACTCACAGTGACAGGACAATAGAAAGTGGAAAAATAAATAGAAAAATTAACAATAATAATGACAGTAATAGATGAATAAATAAATAAAGTACATTATACAATAATCAAAGATACTGAGATAGACATAGTGTAGCATGTGCTGTCAGATTTTCCCAATAAATTAAAAATGGTGGCCATATTTTGTAAAAGGTCTTACTTCTTGACACGTGTGTTCATTCATTAATATCAGGAAGTAAAGTTCATAGCACAGTCTCGGGGGGGTTGTTAATCTCAGACAGTTTGAGTCTATAGAATGAAGTGGAACCGACACTTTATTAGATTTACACACTAGAATCACAGTAGGTTTGTTCAGACAGCAATTTAATTCTATTACAGGCTGAACTTCTCAGACTGTAGTCGTATTGTAACACCCCCTCACTGTCCCCTTGTCTTCTCAGAAGCATCATATACTCTCACATTGTGCATTTTTTCAGAGAGTCACATTGATTAGTTATAGATGTTTTGACTTGGCATTAGTCTCAGTTCATTCTGCCTCAGAGTTGTGATGCGACATTAGTGACTCATCTGTTCGTTTTGCATGTGACCTTTTCTTTTCTTTTCTTTTCCTTTTTTTTAAATTAATAAAAAAAAAAGAGCATCTGTAGGCCGGCTATCCGACATGACACTAATGTGACTCTGTGCTCTTTCCTCTGTCTATAAATGAGTTCTTCCTCCTTTTAGTTGAGCCTCCACAAACAAAAAAAACTTATTTTCTTAATATTAATGGGCTTTATTTAAATCAAAACTCTTAGGCCTGACTATAATATGGCTGAATATTAACCATTTGTTCTCTTGTGCGTTTTTCCTTTTGCAGGCAGTGATTCACTGTCTGGTGTTCTGTCTCCAAAACCTCACAATAACTCCACAGAGGAGCTGAGGGGGGGCTCCTTTAAGAGGAAGCAGGGGCGACGCAGACATGCCAGTGCAGAGGTAAAAACTATTTATTATTATTAAGCACTTAAAGCTTGTGTGATGCTGTTTTCTTGTGTATTTTAGAATAGATTGAATTACATTGTAGTTTTTAATGTTGTTGTTGTTGTTTCTCTCTGTCTCTCTGTATTTGCAGAGTGGTCAGACTGAGTGTGAGCACGGTGAGTCTCTACACAGGAGATACGGGAGGACTAACTCCGCCCACAAAGGTAACTGCATTAGCTTTTGATTCGGTTCAGCTTTTTTCCCATTTGTCTTTCAAACAAAAACCTTTCTTTTTTTTTTTGTGAAGTGAGTGAACTTGAAAAATGTTCAAATGTTATTAATCTGCCTCTGAACCTGGAGCTGCTTCAAATACACACAGTTATAGACGAGGACGGAAGACGTGTGCCACAGAATCTTTCACACTTTTTTTAATAGACTCTATCACTTCTTTATTCTCCATGGAAAAGATGATTTAATCCATTACCGGTGGGACAAGGCTAAAAATTAGGATTGAGAGACATTTTTTAAAATCCTTTTAACCAAACACTGTCTACTGACGTCATGTTTCTGCACTTGTTAAATTGATTTTCACAGTATTTTGTACCATCCAGTGGCAAAACCCCTGACCTATGACCGTCTGTAAATCAGATCAGATTGTACCTAATGATTTGCCTCCTGTGGCTCGTCCTCCTCAGTGCTGGGCTCTGGTGAAAGCTCCGCCGCTCTGCCCAAAGAGCGGGAGAGGATCCGCCTGCTGGACCTGTCGGGGAACGAGCTGGACTCTGTGTCCTGTCTGATGGACGACGGCTTCGTGCAGCAGCAGCTGAGCCACGTCCTCCGCCTCGACCTGAGCCACAACAGTCTGCTGGAGTTTCCCTCAGAGCTCTGCCAGGTACCGGCTCTGACCTGTGCCGAATCACTGTCATCGCTGTTTATAAAATCACGCACATTTGAAATTTATGGATTTGGTTAAAAAGTTTAAAACAGCACAGATAATGGACAAAGGAAGAAATAATCTACTGCCAAAAAATATGTTCACAGAAAGAGACAGAGGCATTAATCTAAGGGGGAAAAAAATAAAAAGACCAATAATGAAAAGCATGTGCATATTAAGCAATGCAAACAAACCTAAATATATTTAAAAAGAGGTATCAAAAATTATTTCAAAATAGGTATATGGAAGATGAGGGATAAAAATAAATTGCTAAACATGGGATATTATAAGTTCGTATGGATATTTATCTAGTATATATATGTTATTCATTTGAATGGATGTGGTATATGTTTATTTATATGGATATTTATGTAGTATACAGTATATCTGTATTGATATGGATATTTATGTAGTATATGTATATAGATGATGTTTATAGATATATATGTATAAACCATGAGTAGAAAGTGGTGGTAATTTAAAAAAAGTGCATACTTTTTCCTACTTCTTTTTCGAACTTGTGTATATTATGATTTGTTGATAATTATATTTCTTTTTTTCATTTTAGACACGTTCATTCAAAATCAATTCATTCATTATTCATTCATTCATTCATTCATTCATTCAAAAAGAAATACACATTGAAGCTTTTTTTTGTTTGTTTGTTTGTGACCTGGCAGGGTTTGTACAGTCTGACTCGACTGGACCTGCAGAGCAACCAGCTACAGTCGCTGCCGGTGGAGCTGCTGTCTCTGCCCTCGCTCAGCATGCTCAACGTCTCCCGTAACTGCGTGGGTCCCCTGCTGACCTTTGACCCCGCAGTCACCTGCCCGACGCTGCGCCAGCTCAACTTGTCCTTCAACAAAATCACCACGTTTCCTCACGAGCTGGGCCGCGCCGTGGATCAGCTGGAGGAGCTGTTCATGGAAGGGTAGGCTGCCGGGAAAACGCTGCACTGCAACAAAACTTAAATATTTAAAGGTTGAATATGATTATAAAAGGCTTCATTGAAAACAAATGCACACGACCGGGAGGAGGCTAAGCAAAACAGCGGCGAAGTGACGGCTATTGGCTGGTATGATGTAAACAGGAAGTCCTTGTCGAACCCGTCAAATTTTCTTGAATTAATTAATTCAGAATAAATATAAATTGTTATGGAAAAGCAATACTTGTATTCTGCACCCCTCTAAACGCATATTCACATCATCAAGGACAGTTATATACCGCTAATATGTAGTACGTAGTAGTAGTAGTAGTAAGACAGGAAGTGGATGCCCTCACATTTATGTCACTTTCGTTGTTTTGATGTGTTTGTTGCTATGACACCAATAAAACCCCACGTATAATGAGATTTTCCCTGGATTTTGCATTGAAGGAGGAGGGAAATGTGGAAAATTGTGAAATTCGATTTATTTCAGTCCATTGCACAACAGAGAGTCAGCCATGTCTGCTGTGGTTACAGTGAATCGGCTGAATCAGGTCAATGCATAAATGACCTACAGTATACCATGACTCTTGCAGCCACTGACCTGAATTACAGTGATATTATGTTACTGGCTGCCGAAGGTCAAAACCATAGTAACATTATTTTATTTTCTCTTTATGTATCTTAGATGTCTCTAATAGAAACACGTAGTACACACAGCTGCACCAGTGCTGCACAATCCTTTGTTCAACATTTGATAGTTGATAGTTCAACATTTTGCCAAATTGGCCCATTGCCATAATCCCTATAGTCTTAGCAGTAGGTTCGTATTTTTAGGAGTAGGTTCGTTACCTTTAATTATCGGTGCAAGCTATTTTTAGAACGGCGGAGCAGAGCCGCAAGCTGCTCAGAGCTACGCTACGGAGGCTCATGGGATTTCTTGGTTTCCCTCATCAAACTCATCAAATACACAATTCAACAACTCCAAAATGCTCTCGTGGACAAGTTGTGACCTGCACATTCACCACGCTATGAGATAATAACAGAACGTTACCAGACAGAGTTGTTTTAGAGGTAAATTCATGCAAAACCGCTGATGCGCGTTGCCTTCAGGGACAGTTTTGCAGCAAGCAGTCTCTGCATTTACCTCGGAAACAACTCCTTCTCGTAACGTTTTCGTAACGTCTCGTAATGTATTTCTTTTTGGAGTTCATATGTAAAGGCTATACTCGCTCGCCATCAGAGAGCGACTCCTCCAGCTGAACTCATACAGTCATAACAGGCCCATGATGCTCCTTCTCGGCCACAGTGTTTTTTAGATGGACGTCGTCTGTCGATGTCGCCCCTGCACACATGGTGATCTCAGTCGGTCCGGTCTGTTCTGGTCTGTGGTTCCCAGATGGTGGAACAAGTGTCTCCCTCTGTTTCTGCAAGAATCTCTTCAGGCTTTAGAGTTTAATGTCACTCACACTGAAGTCACTGGTTCTTGGCCAACCTTTCCAACACATCTCATTATTATATTATTATATATCCTGAGACAATTAGACACGTCAGACTAAAATCAGTATCTCCTCTGCAGTTTCTCGTTTCCCTCCTCAAATTCTTGCATATTATTTTCTTTTTCCTTTTCCTATTTGTCATGTCGAATCAGGTTTTTCACACACCATGATAATTCACAACAACCGTGCTTCCATCATTTTAACTCCGGAAACGTTTCTCTTGTCCCTCTTTTCAGCAACAGCATAACCGAGCTGTGCACCCCCCTGTGTCTGCCCGAGATCAAGCTGCTCGACGTGAGTAAGAACAGCGCGGAGAACATTTCCCCAGACTTCCTGAGCGGCTGTCCCAAACTGGAAACCTTCAGCGCCTCCATGAACCAAATCTGTGAGTGAGAGCTTTGTGCCTTCCTTTTCTCCCCGCTATATGCTCGGCTGTTATTTAATTTTTTTCAAAGTTTAATTTGAAAACACTCTGAGGAAAAAATATTTTTGTCAATCAGGTCAGTCCGGGTCGTATTTGAAGTATGTGATCACACAGAAAAAAGAGGAATCTTGTCTCAAAATAGATAAAAATAGAAATCTCTGCACCTCTCTCCAGGTTCCCTGTCTCATCTGCCATCTAAGATCACCACACTGAAACTAGCCAACAACAGTTTCACGTATGTTTCTGAGGCCATACTTGATCTGCCAAAGTAAGTCAGATTCTCAGCTACTCTTCTCCATGTCTGTGTATTTCAATATACAAGTGTGTGAAACTATTGTACTATAGAAATGTATTTATCTTAATAATTACCTGGGTTTGGTCTTATCTGACGTTATTGGGGTTAATTATTTTGCTATTGTACCCAGCTACAACCTCCTGGAAATTATTTGGTGACATAATGGCATACAAATTCAGAATTATGAAAACAAATGATTAATTGCACGATTTAATTACATACACATCTATTTACTCAAATGCCACAAATTATTTGAATTTTTTTTTTTACCGAGAAGTCTGGAATAATGTGTGAACTTGTTTTTCATCCGTCCAGTTTGAGGTCAGTGGACATGAGAACCAACAACATCGCAGTTCTTCCCGGCCCGCGGTTCTGGGCGTCCAGCAACCTGAGGGAGCTGATGTTCAGTCAGAACTGCATCGCGTCTGTGGATCTGAGCGGACCAGTACACAAGTGGACCAGACTGGAGAAACTCCACCTGAGCGGCAACCGGCTCAGTGAGGTACAGCTCAGCCCAGAGCACTAGATGAGAACCGAGACACTGGAAGCTGGAATTTCAGGTTAATCGCTATAACGACGAGCTGTGACGCGGTGTCGTTTTTTTTTTTACACCCAGGTTCCTCCGCAGATCGGCCTGTTGGAAGGTCTGACCTCTCTGGACCTGAGCCACAACACCAACCTGCGCTCCTTCCCCGATGAGATGGGGAAGCTGAGCCGACTGTGGGACCTGCCTCTGGACGGCCTCAAGCTCCAGCTGGACCTCAAGCTCATCGGCAGCAAGACCAAAGACATCGTCAGGTCAGGAGCTTCACTCGCTGCATTCACATTCATGTTTTCATATATCCATTCATTCTTTTGTAAAGAGAAAGGAGTTTGCTTTTGGTCATAAAAAAGACTCATATTAATGTGGATGAATCTATGTTACCCACTTGTTAATTGGTCAATTTTTGATAAATATATCGTTTTGTCTTTATAGTTATTTTGATATTACTATTTAGTGGTCGACTCGCCCAGCATTTCCAACTTTCGGTTTCCCGGACACTGCCCAGCGGGTCATGGGAATAACACCGCCGAATAGCCGGTTGGCATCGTTTATGGTTGGAACTATGACGGTATCTGATCATCTTCAAACCTCCGACTTTCGTTCTTGATTAATGAAAACATTTTTGGCAAATGCTTTCGCTTTCGTCCATCTTGCGCCAGTCCAAGAATTTCACCGTGCGTGCAGAGGCTCATGGGAAATGTAGTTTGAAAACACTCCGCTTTCCGAAACTCCTCGTAGTCACTTTAAATGATTCATCTTAATTTAGTGCATGAATAACATCAGATTTACATGGATTTCATTGCTTGATTGCTTGGTTTTCGTCTGAAGTATATTGTATATTTTCTTTATTTAGATTTTTAAATCAGATTTTATTTTATTTTCATAACAACAACCATGCATATAACCATACATCAATAAGTAGTGGAGCTAGGGGAGGAAAAAAAAGAAAGAAAACGAAAATGAAGTAAAGTAGAAAATGAAGAGAAAAGAATAAAAGAAGACAATACCACGAACAAAAATAAAGCAAAAGACAGAAAATAACAACAATATGTGTCTTTGAACATGTTAAGAAATATTTTTTATGTTTCCCCTCTGGATAATTTCATTTAGATCCTGAGGCAGGTAATAAAAATAAAAAATGTCGTAATTTCCTTTTAACTCGGCACTTAAAAATGTCTTTGTACTACTGAGTTCTAGTGGGAGGTTTCTCACAGATCCAATTAAATAATCTCACTCATTCTTGAAGTTGTAGAAGAAGACATTGAGTTAAGTCTCCGCCTTCCTCTGCGCTGCAGGTTCCTGCAGCAGCGGCTGAAGAAGGCGGTGCCGTACCACAGGATGAAGCTCATCGTGGTGGGGAACGCCGGTAGCGGGAAAACCACCCTGATCCATCAGCTGATGAAGCTGAAACGCTCCCAGGTGAACTCCAAGAAGGCCGCGGTCGGCATCGACGTCAGGGACTGGGCCATCAGGGAGCGGGACAGGAAGATGGTGCTGAACGTCTGGGACTTCTCAGGTCGGTCCGCGAGCACAGAGCAGCTGGATACGCACACGTCTTAGTTAGGAACTGACAAGTAGCACAGCGGTAGTGTTTTAGTCTAGTCTTTGTGTCAAACTGTCATTTTAGTTTTTATTAGTTTTAGTCACTTTTTTGTCTAGTCGAGTTTTAGTCGACTAAAACTGAGCATTTTAGTCAGAATAACCCATGACTATAGTCTAGTTTTAGTCAATGATTTTCATCTCTTTCTAGTAATATAATTCTATTTAACCCAGTCAATATAGTATACTTACCTAGTATAGTATAGACTGCACCAAATGTTTCTTTTAGTCAAACCCATTTCACAATTCAAACATGGTGATCTTATTATTATTATATTATTGTTACCTTCAAGAAAACATCCACTCCAGACATGGAAGATGCTGCTCAACATATTTATTTTCAGTTTCCACACATTATATTTACCAGATATTTTGCAGAAACCCACTTTACATGCTCTCTCTCTCTCTCTCTCTCTCTCTCACACAAATAAAATACACATACATGCTAGTCACACACGTTTGTCTCGTTTGACGATCACCGACTGCCTGGCCATCGGTCCATTTCTTTGTTTCCTAAACTGTGGTTAATGGTTAATTTAGGAAGTGACATCGCTGCCTAGGAAACAGAAATACTGCAAAATAATAATAATAATAATAATAATAATAATAATAACATGACTTATTTCGTTATTTCGTCTTGTGTCGTTTTGGCGACATGACGAGACATTTTAGCAGAGTTTTTATTTTGTAACCACATTTCGTTACATTTTTTTTCGTCAACAATATTGCATTATATATTTCATTATAGTCCTTGTCACATGACCACCTTTTATGTTGCGTCTCGTCTCGTTTTCATCATGTGATAAAGGTTTGTTCGTTGACGAAAGCAACACTACACAGCGGCTTTAAAAATATCAAGTCAGGCGTGTTGCAGGTGCAGGTGCATCCACATCCTCTCATTGCTCCTTCCACACCACAGGTTGCAACTGCAGAGGTAGCTTAAGCAAAGCGAGAGTAAATCTAAATAAAAGCAATGCATGTTGTGTAGATTTTGTTTTTAATTCATATAATTTAATAGTTTGACTTGTATCTTCTCTGTCCAGGTGGAGAGGAGTACAGCGGCTCCCACCCTCACTTCCTGACGTCCAGAGCGCTGTACCTGGTGGTTTACAACCTCAGCAAAGGAGCCAGTCAGGTGGACGCCCTCAAACCCTGGCTCTTCAACATCAAAGTAGGTCCTGGACCAGGTTTCATCCAGACCGCCTTCAGGCCTTCAGAGACCCTAACTTTGAATACTGATACTCTGTGTGTGTGGTTTTCCACCTGTCCTCCAGGCCGTGGCTCCGCTCTCGCCCGTCATCCTGGTGGGGACGCACACCGACGTGAGCGACGAGCAGCAGCTTCACTCCTGCCTGAACAAGATCACAGAGGAGCTGCTGAACCACCAGGGCTTCCCCACCATCACCAACTACAACCACATGGTGTCCGTCTGCGAGGACTCGGACGCCCTGGCCCGACTCCGCAAGGCCATCGCCAACGAGGTCACCAGCTTCAAGGTGAGAGGAAACGAGGAGCGGGTGAGATACGCTGAATCCAACAAAAAATGCTATGAATTTTATTCAAATTACATTCAGTGGGGGCGGTGTTTAGCTCAGTAGAGCACCCGCCCCATGTGTTGAGGCTATATTCCTCACTGACCCCGTTTCGAATCCCGCACCGAGCGGCCCTATCCTGCATGTCATTCCCCCCTTCTCTGCCTCCCATTTCCTGACTCTCTCTCAACTGTCCTGTACATTAAAGGAACAACGAGGAGTTTTGGAAAAGCGAAGCGTTTTCACACTACATTTACTATGAGCCTCCGCGCGCACCGTGAAATTCTTTGACCGGCGCAAGACAGACTCATGTTTTCATTCATCAAGAATTAAAGTCAGAGGTTCGAAGACGATCACATACCGTCGTAGTTCCGACCATAAACGGCGATTCGTCTGCGTTATTCTCATGACTCGCCACGAAACCGAAAGTAAGGAAACGCTGGTCGGCTCGATCAGCATTTCTGCCACCACTAATAATAACAAAATAACGATAGAGACAAAACGATATATTTATCGAAAATGGGCCCATTAACAAGTGTGGGTAGCGGAGATTCATCCTCATTAATATGAGACTTTTTTCTGAGAGCAGAATTTTTCGTTCTGCCGATGGAGAAACTCCTCGTTGTCCCTTTTAAAGGCCAAAAAGCCCCCAAAATATACTGGGAAAAAAAAAAATTTACATTCAGTGAAGTTGTCTGCCACTTTAATTTGCCTTATACTTATAATACTGCTATAATTTATTTATTTTTATTAGAGCTATTTACTTATTTAATTTATTCACTCATTTATTTTGTCATTTCTTCTTTCTATTTATCTAAATAATTTGATAATCTTTGTCCTTATATCATTTCGATGTGTGCCTTTGTCATGTCTTTTTTCCTTTTTCACTTGTTCATACTATTTGATGATGTATTATCTAATGATAAATAAAGTTTAAAAAAAAAAAGAGAGAAATGGGTGAGATGTTTCCTTCCTTCCTTCCTTCCTTCCTTCCTTCCTTCCTTCCTTCCTTCCTTCCTTCCTTCCTTCCTTCCTTCCTTCCTTTACGTCCTCGCTCACCACCTCTCTCCTCCCGGCAGATCCAGGGTCAGCCCGTGATGGGCCAGCTGGTTCCCGACAGCTACGTGGAGCTGGAGCGCCGGGTTCTGGTGGAACGGGCCCGGGTTCCCTCGGAGTTCCCCGTCCTCCGGCACCAGCAGCTGCTGCAGCTCATCCAGGAGAGTCAGCTGCAGCTGGAGGAGGCCGAGCTGCCGCACGCCGTCCACTTCCTCAGTGAAGCCGGTGAGTCCACGTCACAGCGACTTCACTTTATGCCACACAGGCCTGAAACTGCTTTTTAAACATCAACCTTCATTTGTACAGATTTCTCCATCGCTGATAGTAGAAGAAGTTATAATACGTATTTAACTATTCCATAGCAGACTGGCAGATTCCAGGTGTGTTTTATGCTTTAAGGGCATTTCCAGTCGTAATCAATGTTTACCTCAGCTGTCAGGTCACCTATGATCCGTTCATTTCATAAAAAGGAACTGAAAGGAACAATGCAGAAGCCACAGTAAGTCCAAATTTTGATTTAATTTAATTGTAAAGCGTGTTTTAAAATCTAAATAATGGTCAAAAGGACGTTACTTGCGACCACAGAACAATTTTAAAATTAGTCCGGAGCCCATTAATGAACATAGAGTCTTGATCAAAAACGAATATAAACGTCCACACGCTGCAGTTGGGAGTGTGGATGGTATGAAATGAAGTGATCATAGGTGACCTGATATCTGACTGGAAATGGCCTTTATCAACCTTCATTTGTACGGAGCATTTCTCCGTCGGTGATAGTAGAAGAAGTTATAATACATGTTTAACTATTCTATAGCAGACTGGCAGATTCCAGGTGTGTTTTATGCTTCAAGTATAATTTCTGCCTTTTTCATCATTAAATTCACTCATGCCTGTGTTTTTGTCTCTGCAGGGGTTCTGCTGCACTTCGATGACCCTGCACTTCAGCTCCAAGACCTTTACTTCATCGACCCACAGTGGCTCTGCAACATCATCTCCCAGGTAACTGCATCCCTTTCTTCATTATAACTGCACGTTACCCCTTACAATGTGTTTTGTTTTATTTATTTATTATATAGGTTTTTAGTTTATAGGTTATTTATTTTCTTTTTTTTAATCTTTTTTATCTCACTAGTTCTGAGAAACACTTTTTGTTCTCTGTGTTTTTAACATGTAGAATGACAAATAAAGAGTCTGAGTCTGATCCTCACACACATAGTATAAAAGGCATCCACACAGTGAGAAATGGCTTTTTTTTTCAGTGGAACCTCTTTTAGTAGCGACACAACTTTGTTTAGTTTTTATTATTTCTTTCTTCAGCTGAGGTTTAAGGCTGACTTTCAAATCGTATTTGTATTTGTAAGGTGCTGCCTTCCCCACACACACATCCTAAATTCAGAAATGCCTGTTAACTGTCTCACCAAGATCTGATCACTTCTAAAATGGGCACAGGATGTTTTCCAACATAAAAGACCTGTACTCAGATACGTAGCTGTTCTTCTGTGTGTGTGCAGAAGCTGACGTTGAAGAGCTGCGGCCTCTGGGAGCATCCCAAAGGAGTTGTCCAGCGCTCGATGGTGGAAAAGTTCCTGTTTGACACCAAATGTTTCCCGAAGAGCCACCTGACGCAGTTCTTCAAGCTGCTGGAGAAGTTCCAGATCGCTCTGCCGTTCGGAGACGACCAGCTGCTCGTGCCCAGCAAGTATGTTCAGATTCCTAGCTGGAGATTTTATTTCTCCAGGATCAGGTTTAGTCTAGTTTAGCTTAGTTTAGTTTAGTTTAGTTTAGTTTAGGAGAGGTGGAAGCCAAAAAAGGCTTATGAAAATACCTCCCCTATGTAAAAACAACAATGGTTGTCTTAAGACTCAGAAAAAATGATAATACAAAAATTCATTAAATTAAAAAAAACAAAAAACAATTTACATACAAAATGAAAGATAAAGATTCACCGATCAAATAAAGTGCTACAAGTCTTTGTTAAAAGAAAAAAAAAAATCAGTTGTTTTTTGTACAATGACGGTGTAGATATTGTTTGTAGTGATGCAGGTAGATTTTGTAGAGATCCAATGATGCAGCAGTTCACATATGATATCTAACTGCTTTGCCCTCTCTTGTGAAGTTTGTCCAAACACCGGCCGGTGATCGAGCTGCCTCACAGCGAGAACTCAGAGGTTATCGTGCGTCTGTATGAGATGCCGTACTTCCCCATGGACTACTGGTCCCGGCAGATCAGCCGCCTCCTGGAGGTGTCGTCGTACCTGCTCGGTGGAAGAGGTAAAAACACAGGGAGACGCACTCACACACTGGTTCATCAGTGCTGTTCTGACCCAGCCTGACTGTTTGTTGTGTCGTCTGCTCTCCAGAGAAAGTAATGAGACCGAACCGAATCTACTGGAGGAGAGGCATCTACCTGAGCTGGTCCCCCGAGGCGTACTGTCTGGTGGAGGCCGCCTCGGTGGAGGAGAACCCCTCCAGCTTCGTCAGGATAACAGTTCCCTCCTCACGGAAAGGTGCTGCAGCTTTCCCCCAAAACCTCAGTCATACCGTGAAACACAAAATACTGTAAATGCCCAGGCGTTTATTTGCTTAAATCACTCAAATCAACAGGCGTTTATTTGGGACCTGCATTTTTTTTAATGTATTTATTTATTTGTTTATTTCGGGCATGTCAATTAAATCATCATCATCACACTTCATCTTAGTTCAAATAATACAATACACATGGCCGAAAGGGAAAGCGGGAGAAGCAAAAGCTTATCTAGTCCCGCCCTTTAGTAATAGTGTGTCTCCATTCAAACTAAACCCAGTTATATCTAGTTTTTTTTTTTTTTTTGAGGGAATGAAGTAACTACTACTACTACTACTACTACTACTACTACTACTAATACTAAGGTAGCCTAACTTAATAAGCGTACGAGTACAGTAAATTGTTTATGCTACTTTTAAAAGGAGTAATAAGTAATTTAAAACGAGGAGCGAGCCGAGATGAGCCGACACTGTGCAGCCCCAGGACAGGTGCTGGAGTGCGGATGAGAGGAGTAGATGGACAGACCGGGCAGGAGCAACCAAACCAGAGGCGTCTTGACTCGTTGGTCCTCAGCCGTCTTTAATGTCTCGAGACACCGTTTTCAACTCGTTTAAGGTTATTTGTTTGTGTTTAGGCATAGGCTATATTTGCGCAGAATATTTTTTGGCAACCAGAAGAACAATGTTTGACCTGGCGTTCATTTGGGATGGGCATTTAAAGCAGAAGTAAGCGGAATGTTTGTGTTAATATAAGTCTTAAATAGTTATATCTTCCGACGGCAATCACTTACGTATATAGAGTGTTTGGTCTGAAACACGGGTCTGTCAGTCACTCTGCTCTGTTGTAAGCTGAGGAGAAAACTTTCCTTGTATCCTACAACCTTTATCCAATGAGGAGAGAGAACGGCATAAAGGGGCGGTCCGTTCTGTGTGTGCAGCCAAGGGATGCGCGTGAATGTGGTGACGTAGGGACGAGGGCGGGGACTGCTAACTCCATCGGCTGACAAGAAGTTAGCCAAAACGACCGGATCGCTTACTTCTGCTTTAATACAAAAAAATGTTGCTACACCCGGCGGCAAATTGGGAGTCGGCCATTATTTGAAGTTTTACCTGTTCGTGCTGATCTGTTGTCTGTGACGTCTCACCTCTCGTCTCCCTCCGCCCCTCCTCCCTCAGGCCGGATGCTGATGGGTCAGGTTGTGGATCACGTGGACTCGCTGCTGGAGGAGTGGTTTCCCGGCCTGCTCAACACCGACATGCACGGCAGCGGCGAGGCTCTGCTGAAGAGGTGGGCGCTGTACAGCTTCGAGGACGGACAGGAGTGGAACAAGATCCTGCTGGAGGATCTCTTCCCGTACTTCGACAATGGTACAGAAAATCACACTGTTAGATCAACATCTGTGTTTCTGGTTTAACCAGGTGAAAAATTAATTGATGCTTGATGTTTTTCATTAACCGAAACTTTCCATATTAGTGTTTTTATTATTAATAACTTTTATTTATATAGCACCTTTAAAAACACAAGTTTACATAGTTTTTTTGTTTTTCTTTTACATATACTGTATATATATGTTATATTTTGATATTGATAAGTAATATTAACAATAATTATCAGAGGATAATACGATAAAAAGGACAAGGGGTAGGATCATATATGTTTTTTACTCCTTCCTACTCCCTTTCAAGCATGTTAAGACTATTGATGAATATAACTTATGAATTCTATTTGTTTTCTATTACTATTTGTTTTGTTTTTGTCTTTTTATTTCTGTGTTTTATGTTGTTGTTTGTTTTGTCTTCTGTCAGTCTCTTTTAAACCACCTTACATGTTCGAAATAAAGGTTTAAATAAATAAATAGATACAACATACCATATAGGAGACAAGTTACAAACAAGTGCCATAAAACCATAAGAAAATGGACCACCCAAGCCACAACGCAGTTAATACAGAAAACCCAACAACAATTTGAGACCAAGAGGACTCAAATTAAAATGCAGGATGCAGTTGATTAGATAAAATAAAGGGGGGTATACTTACATGATAAAAGGAGATAAGAGGAGATACAATAAGATAAGAAAAATGGGAGAAAAGAGTTACAACAGAAGAAGGCGTAAAGGTGAAACTTATAACATAAAAAAGAGTAAAACTGTGAGATAAAGTTGGGCAATATTGAAGGGCGTGATAGTGAATCTAAAAGTAGAGAGGGAAACTAAACCAACTAGGAGAATAAGGGAATAAAAGTGATAGGAAATAAAAGGAAAACAATAAGAAGATGATAAAAAGAAGATTATAAAACATAAAAGCATGTCTGTAAAAAATGCTATATAGTTATTGGTTGGTTTATTCTTGTAGATTTCCTGCTGGTGGATCCGGAGGACTCGCGCTACACGCTGCCCATCTCTCAGATCGCCCCCGACCTGGTGCTGAGCGACCAGCCGGCTGGAACCATCCTGGACAGCGAGGAGCTGGATGTGGACATGTCGCTGGAAAACAGACTTGGTGAGGTCTTTTCATTCATTACCATCTATTTTAATTGCCAATGCTTTTCTTAAAAGATCAGGATGTTGTATTTTATTTTCTTATTTAGCTGTTCTCATGTGTATAAGTACTGTACTGTTCTACGTGTGGTTGCAGGGGACGGCGGCTTTGGAACCGTTTATCGAGGCGTCTACAAAAACGAAGAAGTAGCAGTGAAGATATTCAACAAACACGCATCTGAGCTTTACATCTACAGACTCCTCAGACAGGTGCTGCTTTACAGACGTAACAGACTACGATATTCTGTACAGTCGCTGTGTCCTGGACAGCACTTTTACAACCAAAGTGTCCTTTTTCTTTTTGTTTTGTTTCTCAGGAGCTGGCGGTGCTGGGGCGCCTCCGTCACCCCAGCCTGGTCGGCCTGCTGGCGGCCGGCTCGGCTCCTCAGGTCCTGGTGATGGAGCTGGCCATGCGCGGCTCGCTGGACTCTCTGTTTCAACATGAGAACGGCAGCCTGAACCGGAAGCTGCAGCACAGGATCGCCCTGCACGTGGCCGACGGACTCAGGTAGAAAGTTACAGAAGAATCAACATCAGGTTCCTGGTTCTTTGTCGCCCTGTTTTCGGTTCATCTTCTCAATCTTTGGGGGTTTGCACACACAAAACAATAAGAGATGTAAAATAAAATCTAGAAAAAATGAATAACTTAAGTCATCATCAGTATTAAAGGGATAGTTCAACATTTTTGCAAATTCCCTATAGTCATAGCAGTAGGTTCATTACCTTCAATTATCGTTGCATGTTGTTTTGAGATCCACGGGGCAGAGACGTGAGCTGCTCAGTGAATACAATGGAGGTGAACGGTACAGGTCCCCTGTCCCTCATCAAACTCCTCAAATACACAATCCAACAATTTCAAAACGCTCTGGTGGACAAGTTGTGACCTGCAAAATTATGTAACATTACGAGACGGAATTGTTTTAGAGGTAAATGCAGCCGGAACTACATTCCAGACACAAAAAACATTTCAAAAGCGAAAGTAGTATGCTGAGTATTTGCTTTGTGTGTCGTAATGTTACATAATGTTACATAATGTTACATGATTGTTTCATAGCGTGGTGAATATGCAGGTCACAACTTGTCCACCAAAGTGTTTTGGAGTTGTTGGATTGTGTATTTGATGAGTTTGTTGAGGGATAGGGAACCTGTACCATTCACCTCCATTGTGTTCACTGAGCAGCTCACTTCTCTGCCCCGCGGATCTCAAAACAACATGCACCGATAATTAAAGGTAACAAACCTACTGCTATGACTATAGGGATTATGGCAATGGGCGAATTTGCAAAAAAAGTTTAACTATCCCTTTAAGACTTTGTTCATACTCTCCGTTCATACTTTAAAAATGTGGATAACATGGTCACAGCCATTGATGGATGTGTGTGCGTGATCAGGTACCTTCACTCGTCCATGATCATCTATCGGGATCTGAAGCCCCACAACGTCCTCCTGTTCAACCTGAAGACCGACTCCGAGATCATCGCCAAGATCACGGACTACGGCATCGCTCAGTACTGCTGCAGCATGGGAGTGAGGAGCTCGGAGGGAACTCCAGGTCAGATGGCTCCTCACCGCTCACACACTGAAGCTGTTTACCATGCACTGCAAAAACTTTTTTCCAAGAATATTTGTCTTATTTCTTGTCAAAATGTCTCATTTCTAGTCAAAACTAATCTCTTTACACTTAAAATAAGACTCATCACCTAAAAATTTACTTGTTTTTAGATCATTTCCACTTATTTCAAACAAATTTTCACTTGAAATAAGTAGAAAAATCTGCCAGTGAAAGCAAGTTTTTTGTGCTTGTAATAAGAAAGAAAAACTTGCTCCACTATCAGTCTGTACCAGTAAAGTTCCAGCCTAAATGTGAAGCTGTCATTAATTCATCGCTGTGCATCACGCAGGTTTCCGAGCGCCGGAGGTCGCCCGGGGCAACGTGATCTACAACCAGCAGGCCGACATGTTCTCGTTCGGCCTCCTGCTCTACGACCTCCTGACCTGTGGCGAGCGCATCTCCGACGGCATGAAGTTCCCCAGCGAGTTCGACGAGATCGCGGTGCAGGGGAAACTGCCAGGTAACGTCACCGAGGAGGAGGAAACATGAGCTTCACTCGCTGCCTCTAGGTGGCATCATTAACAACGAATCATTATCATTATTAAACAAATTAGTCAATAAATTTGTTGCAGCTCATAATGGAAATGTTAGGCTTGTCTATTGCTTTGTTTACACTTTCGGTTTTTGTATTTTTGTAATGCAGCAATCAATTTAGGAATGACGACAAATCTCCTAAATTGTGACGTTTGTCCCATCTGCTTTGTTTTATTTCAGGGAATGTGCCTTTAACTATGATGTCACAGCCATTCTTTAAACCTGAACTCTAGATAGAAGATGTAAAAAAAAAACCCTGATTCAGATTTTCTGAGTATTTGATTTTTTTTTTTAGATAAGACCAGAAGATAATAATAAAAATCAATTTCAACGATATTCAACCGCCACAGAGTTACAGATGAGACCTTTTCATAACTCCGTTATAACGCAAGTTTTTCACTTCACAGATCCAGTGAAACACTACGGCTGCCCTCCATGGCCGGGCTTCCAGTCGCTGATGAAGGACTGTCTGAGGGAAAGACCACAGGACCGACCCACGTCTGCTCAGGTCAGAACCTGGAGTCAATCAATCAATCAACCAATTTTATTGAATATGTCAAAAATAAAAACAAAACAAACAACAACAACAATAAATAAGAGCGTATTAATAATCATCATCTCAAATGAAGATACCTGTCATGTTCAAAAGGGGTAAGAAGAAGTTGAAAGCTTTTCTAGTCCTACCCCCTTGTACTTATACTACTATATACAGTATAATACTAATAGAAAATAAACATTGAATTTACGGCCATCAGTCCATGTTATCTCAGTCAATACAAACAAATCAACTAATTTGATCAGAACAAGAACAACGTACCGTATTTTCCGGACTATAAGTCGCGTTTTTTTTCTAGTTTGGCTGGCCATGCGACCTATATTCAGAAGCGACTTATATATATATATAGAAAATAAAAAAAAACCTACGCTATGACCACAAGAGGGAAGCAAGGCTTTTATTTCTAAATCCCTCCTCATTCAGTAGCTCATCTTCATCTTCCTCACGTGCTGTTCTCCTCGCTGCGCTGTCTGACCTGTCTCCGTTGCGCTGTAGGACTTCACTACCAGTCAATTCAGAGTATTTTCACAGCGTGTTCTGCGGCCTGTCTTCGGTCTCTGCTCCGGTCCCGACCGGGCTCCGGACACGGAGCAGAGACCCAGGTCCGACAGTGCAAGCCTGTCCCTCTCTGAAGCAGAGGAGAGGTCGGGTTCACTCCCGTCCGTCTTCACAGACAGTCCACAAAGAGTTTCTGATCACAGGGTTTCCCGCAGCCCCCCCCCCCCCCCGTCGGACGATCGCCTTCATTCATCTCCGCATCCTCTCCGCATCCTCACACACACACACACACACACCACAGAGAGGCGCGCATGCATAACAGCAGCGCGCGCTATAGGTGCCGGCCTTTCGTGTAAACAAAGCCCCGGCCATTATATGATACCCGGCTATTAATTAAATGTTTGAAAAATAAATGCGACTTATAAACCGGTGCGACTTATATATGTTTTTTTCCTCTTCATGACGTATTTTTAGGCAGATGCGACTAATACTCCAGTGCGACATATAGTCCGGAAAATACGGTAGTCAAAATGAATACGCCAGACGGTTCATACAGTCCACAAAATATAAGAACAGAACCAGAAAAAAACAAAAACAAAAACACCAGTCCATCTCATAAACACTGTCTGTGTTCAGACTATTTCTTTCGTTTTCAGTGAGAACAATGGAAAGGTATGAGGAAGCAGAGCGGCGTGGAGACGAGCTGTAGACGGACAGGAATGCAGAGATACACATGATCAGAGTGTGACTCGTAGTACCAGAGTCTTATTCCTGCCGCGTGTGTGTGTGTGTGCAGGTGTTCGACCGGCTGAACTCAGGGGAGATGCTGTGTCTGATGAGGGAGCTGCTGGTTCCCAGGGCGCTCAACGCCGAGTGCCTGGCGGTGACCTCGGCCAGCGGCGACGGCCCCTCCCCCGGCCACAGAGCCTGGCTGGGAGGGGGCAGCGGCGTCAGCAGCCAGAGGGTCGGCACCGTCACGGCCGTGGACCTGGACACCAACACGCGCACCACGCAGGAGGTGGACACCAGCCCCGTCCTGTGTCTGGTGACCGTCCAGATCCCCAACGAGCCCTGTGATTGGCTGGTGGCGGGCACCCAGTCCGGCTCCTTGGTGGCCATCAGCACCCAGGACGTGACCACGTGGCACCACCTGCAGAGCGTCCCGGATGCCGTCACCTCGCTCTACTTCCACGTGCACCCTCGTCGAACGTGAGTAAAGATCCACTTTGATTTAGATCATTTCTTCTTTTTTTTTGTCATTTACTTTTTTATTGATTTTTGATTTTGTATACAAACAAACAAACAAACAATGAACATGAAGACCTATATTGATTGATTGAAATGTTTATTTCGAATATGTAATTAAAAAAGACAATAAGACAAAACATTTAAACATGAGATATAGAAATACATATTTGAAAAGGAGTGAGAAGAAGTAAAACCTCTCCTTAAATAATGAATAACTAGTACCTAAACCTGTCCTATGTTACAAAAACAGACCTATAGACGAGTGCAAAAATATCAGGGGGAAAGTAAAAAACGTACATAAAGAGACTTGTAAACACCTCCAGTCAAGAAAATAAGCAATACAAGTAAAAAAGGGTAAAGACAAAAATAAATAAATAAAAGTATTAATAATAGTCAAATCAGAGATTATATTAGATTAGATTAGATAAGGATAGATAGATAGATAGATAGATAGATAGATAGATAGATAGATAGATAGATAGATAGATAGATAGATAGATAGATAGATAGATGTTAAAAACAACATTGTAAGTGCAATCCTCCAATCATACTAGAAAGAAGGCGGCTGTTAAAAGCAACACGTGTCTATCTATAATATTGTTATATCTGCTCTATAGCAGTTTTAATGAACCAACCAATCCACAAGGAAATCCAAAGGGATGAAATGAACAGCGACTCATATAACAACAGATTGCATCTGTATCCATCATGTCATGTCACATTTTGTACATGTTGAACAAAATATCTCCATCTTTTTTATTTCTTTTCAGCCAAAGGAAGAACTACTTGCTGGTTGGAACAGCCAACGGACTTCTCACTGTTTATGAGGACTCTATTCTTATGGTAAATATGAAGAATTAAATAAAAGATCAAGTGTGTTTGTTTCCTTTATTTTTTATTTTACTCTATTTGTTCATTTAAATCCAGAAGTCCGGTTTGGGATCTTTATTTTTCTTCCTGTTCTCTATGTTTTCCAGCAGGAAAAAGGCTGGCCGGTTAAAACCATCTCTGTGGGAAACGTCAGCACGCCCGTCATGTGTCTGGGCCAGTCGCTGTATTCGCTAGACAGCAGGTGTGTGTGGGCCGGCTGCGGCACCAGGATCCTCTCCTTCACCGCCGAGTACGACGTCTGCAGGGCCATCGACACCAGACCCAACCTCATCTTCCAGTGAGTCCACGTCATGTCCATCCAGGCTGGGGATGAGTTGATTTGAGCTGAATTTAAAGTCCAGGGAACAGTATAGAAATGGGATGTTGTCGTCCCATCTGTTGATGAATGCTTTGATATCAGTTATGATATATTTGTGATGAAAAGAATCACTTTTTCAATTAGGCTTCAGTGATCTAAATTCGAGGAGATCTGGAAGCAGTGGAAAATGTAGATTTCCCTTCTTTTGTTTAGTGTTTTTTTTCTTTATATATTAAGATGTATTTAGTTAAAGGGACAACAAGGAGTTTTGGAAAGCGAAGTGTTTTCACACTACATTTCCCATGAGTCTCCGCGCGCACGGTGAAATTCTTGGACCGGCGCAAGACAGACGAAAGCAAAAACATTTGCCAAGAATGTTTTCATTAATCAAGAATGAAAGTCGGAAGTTCGAAGACGATCAGATACCGTCGTAGTTCCGACCATAAACGGCGATTCGGCGGCGTTATTCCCATGACCCGCCGGGCGGCGTCCACGAACCACTAATAATAATAACAAAATAACGATAAAGACAAAACAATATATTTATCGAAAATTGACCCATTAACAAGTGGTAACGTAGATTCATCCACATTAATATGAGACTTTTTTATAACCAAATACAAACTCCTCGTTGTCCCTTTAAATATTTATTTCTTTGTATTATTATATTAGAAAACACCCCATGTTCATGTGTTATTTTATAAAATGCTGAGTTTTGTGTGTGTGTGTGTGTGTGTGTGTGTCCTCTCCAGGCAGCAGCGGTCAATGAGCGGTGAGGCTTGTGTGTCTCGAATGGTTGTGGACAAATATGTGTATCTGAGCAAAACCGGGACGTCCACGGTTGAGGTTTGGGACAAGAGGAGCGAGCGGATGGTGGACTGCATCGACTGCGCTCAGATCATCAGGTAAAGACACACAACACAACAACAACAAGGCTGCATGAAGAGGAAGAAAAGAATAATTAACACAAAGCTAAAGTTCCCTCCCACATGAATAAATCCTCCTGTCCCATCAGGCAGGACTCGGGCTGCAGGGGCAGGCAGGGCAGCGAGGCGGAGCTGCCCAGCGAGGCCACGCCCACCTGGGCCAGAGTGAAGGCTCTGATGGTGCAGACGGCTGCAGCTCTCTGGATCGGCACCAGGGGGGGCCACCTGCTGCTGCTGGAGCTCTCCAAACACCAGATGCTGCAGGTCATCAGCCCGCGCTGCAACTCCATCCGCTGCATCACCTCTGCTCTCATCGGTGGGTCCTCGGCTTTGACTCATCTTACTATATTATTTATGCATTTCATTCATTTTGGTTTATTTCCATGTGCAGGTCGGCTTGTACATATTTATCTACATGTATCTACTGTGTGATATCACTTTGGGGCAGTTTGCTGCATACATTTGAATATTATTACAGGAAAATTATTGTCTTTAAACTTAAAATAGCAATTTATACATTATAATTAGCATAAATGGTCATCATCACAGTACATTAGGCAGCTCTAATGCCTCAGACTAAGGATGAAATATGTTTCCTGCTCATTTTGTTCCATGGTTTCAATATTAATTCATTATTCAAGCAATGTTTTGTCATGAGCACATGCAACAACACAAGACTTGTTTATGGTGTCTTTTCCTCTGGTTTCATGGAGAAGCAGCTGTTTCACATGAAGCATCCGAGCTGCAGAGTAAATAACAGTTACAGTGCAGCGTGAGACATTTAGAAGAGAGTGTGAAAATGGATAAAAAACAGAAAAAGGGTGGAAGTTGAAATGAGTGAAGAAAACTGTTTTTAACAGCTGGGTTATTCTTTTGTTTTGGTTTCATGCTCTGTCAGGGTGTTTGTGTGCAGAAATGTGTGAACGAGCTCAGCATGCTGCTCACAGTTTGCTCACTCTTTTGTCTATTATGTTTGTTTTCCTTTACCCCGCAGTCTCTTTTTCTGGATTTGTAGCTGTAATTCTCATTCTCATCGCTTAATAACTAAATCCACACCTACTCTTTTTTTTTTTTTTGTGCGTGTGTGTGAATAGAAACACTAAACTTGAAGAATGTGGTGCTGACTTTGGGCAGAAGACTCCCACAAGACAGGAATCAGTTTGGTGAGTGTGACGGTTCATTGTTTTGTCCCACAGTCGTGTCGCTGTGTGAGGTTCTCTGTGTTGGTCTGAAGTGTGTGTTTGTGTGTGTGTGCCCTCAGATGAGGAGTCGGTGCTGATGGTGTGGAACAGCACGATGCCGATGGAGGTCAAAGACCTGAACAGACACTGTGAGAAGAGAGAGCAGATCGCCGCCAAGATGAGAGAGCAGCTCCACCACAGCTGAGCCCACAGGTTTGTGTGATTTTTGTCGTGTCCTCATCACAACCTACATTTTAACTCATGGCCATTGTGCAGCTTGATTGTGGTAAGAGTGAAACTGAAGAAGAGACCTCGCCTCCATCCTATCTCACAGATCTCAACCTCAAAGGTCCTGAAAAACCATAACGATCAAAATAAGCTATTTAATTTACTGCAGTCTTTACCATTCCTAAAAAAACACATAAAGATATACGTATTTCAAACCTTAAATTGATTTTTATTCATAATTTTAAAAAACAACTCTTACTTTCCTGTGGGATTATTAAACCATGGATACATATACTGGTTTTTGTTTTATATTAGTGGATTATGACTCAGTATAATGATCATTTCAACTATACCAGCAAAATCATTTATAGTTATATAATATAAGTTATATTATTTATATATTTCTGAAGTAAAGATCTACGACGGAGTATTAGAGCCACATAAAAAACAACAGTCATAAATTTACGAGAATAAAGTCGTACATTTACGATTTTTTTATTTGTCAATGTGGCCCTGATACTCTGTCGTAAAGATCAAACTGTTTATTAACAAAAACAAAGAAGATAAACTCATAATAAACTAATGCACAAACTAAAGTAGAAGTAATCACGGTGATCGACGCAAAAACAGCGAAGAAAATAGAATTCAACAAAAGATACGCTGCTGACCCCAGCTCACGTTCTCTCTCCCCAACAATAGAATAGCAACAGGTGAACATATTAAGTGCTATTCCCGCCCATCACACCTCAATATATCACAAACAACACCAAAATAACCCTAACCTTAACAAACAGAAAACACACAACATCATTTTCATTTCTTTTGTTTTTTTACAGGATTGCTCGAGGAAAAGGGATCAAATCTCCAGTGGAGCGATGCATCAACAGACGTTTTACCTCATGTTTGGACAGCCATGCGTAGAGAGGGGAGGGGAGCACCTTGCAATGAATCACTCTAAAGAATTTGAGTCACGAAATCCAGATTTTTAGAAGACGCACATCACATTTATCAAATGCTGTGTGTGCCATGTTTTGCCAGATGAGCACAATCAAACAGAGACATTCATCTAAAAGGGACACAGGTGATCCGATTTGTGTTGTAATCAGAGCTGAGAGCGGTGCAGATGCTCAGGATGACCTCCTGTTCCTTAATGAAGACTGATGTTTGTTTACTTGTAGTGTGATAGAAAAAAAAACTGGAAGAAAGCCAAAGGAAAGAAAATGTATATTTGATTATTTATTCTCATGTCTATGTGTGTGTGTTTACCACTGAGCTCATTCTCTCCACAGCAGTAAAATAAGACCATGGAGCTCCTCATGATGCTGCCGGCTTTGTACACATGTTTTTTTTTTTTTATGTAAAATGACTGTTGATTGAAGAATGTGTCAATCAAAGCAAGAAAGTAAATGCTATTTTATGTACTGTCATGGCTCTGTGTTGTTGGTGGGACACCATTATTTACAAACAAAAAATGTTGGTGACTGTAGAAGCAATTAAACTAAAGAGAGGCTGTTTTGTTAGATGTAGGCCTTTCTCCCACTGAATATGGTTTCCTGGCAGGGATGGATGGAAGTAATTGTTGCTTTGGCCATTGTTTTATTTACGAGAACACAGTCAGTCATATTTATCTACAGTGGCATGCAGACGTTTGGGTACCCCTGGTCAAAATGTCTGTTAATGTGAACAGTGAAGCAAGTAGAAGATGAAATTATCGCCAAAAGGCATTACAGATGACACATTCCCTTTACATATAATAAACAATATATTCATCTTTCACATTTTCAAATGACAGAAAAGGAAAAGAGCAGCAGCAAAGGTTTGGACACCCTGCATAGTAGCCCCCCATTTAGAAACTATGACGGTGTATAAAATGTATACAGACAAACTATTACTATTTGTCTGATACCGTGGTCAAAGTTATCTGAGAGCTCGAGTCTCCTGGGTTTCCCACTGTTTTCAGCAGACTTGGCGTGCTCAACTCCACGTATGAACCTTCTTTTTACAGTCTATGGTATGAACAGGTAAATCGGGTGCCAGTCCAAAAAAATCAAAGTAAAAAAAGCACTCACTTTCAGTTAAACACTTTTTTATTCATAAAAACTGCTCGTGCTCGGCAGCAAGAAACGGCTGTACGCTGAGGACGGCTGATTGCCGAAACGCATTGCTGTCACAACCTTTTTTTCCCCATTGTTTTGCAGGCTGCTGCTTTGTTTCCCTTTTTCACTCTAAAACAAAAACAATACACTGATATTGCCTAAAAAAGTGGTGTGGCAAAAGAGTGTTTCACGTTTAACTTTATAGTCCAGTAATTTTAGGCCAAAAAAGGGGTCAACGTTAAACAAATTGCAACAGAAGCAAACTCAACTGATTTTGTATCCTCAGCATGTCCTGAGTGAGGGAAAAAAAGCCCCGAAGAATCCCATCAGGGGAAAGTTTTGAAAAACACCCAAACATATCCCATTTATACGCATATAAAAACAAAATTTCACGTGAATAGGGTAACATTTTTAACCTTTAGATATCTCCATGAAAATTACTGAGTTGATTACTTACATTAAGACAAACAAAAAATGTATTACAAGTTTTTTGAAATTCTTTGTTTTTTTTTGTTTTTTTTAAAGTATATTTTTTGGCTTTTCATGCCTTTATTTGATAGGACAGTTGAGAGTGTGACAGGAAATGGGAGGCAGAGATGGGGGGAATGACATGCAGGATAGGGCCGTCCGACGCGGGACTCGAACCGGGGCCGCCTGCAGCGAGGACTATAGCCTCAACACATGGGGCGGGTGCTCTACCAACTGAGCTAAACTCCGCCCCTGAAATTCTTTGTTAACATGAGAAAATTTGCATAAATTTGCATAAATTCCACCGTTTTGACGGCACATGTATATATGAAGTTGCTGTGGTGGTACCGGCATGAAAATTGGAATGAGTTGACTCCATCGGTCAACCGACAAGTTGACCACTTTAAATTTCAAGATGACTGCAATTTTTTCAAGACAGCCACATCCTTAGTAGAGCAGGTATGACATGCTCCATCTTCGTCTCCGTCTCTATTAATGCTCATGGGTAGCCTAAATTGGTTCCATTCCTTAAGTTTTTTAACTGTATTAACAAGATTGAACAAGACATTTTCACCTGCTCTACCCAATGTTTAGATCAGGTGTTTTATGTATGGAAATTAGCCATACGTAATTGGATTATGCACTGTTGGCTCATGTCATACCTGCTCTACTAAGGATGTGGCTGTCTTGAAAAATTGCAGTCATCTTGAAATTTAAAGTGGTCAACTTGTCGATTGACCTCTGGAGTCATTCCAATTTTCATGCCGGTATCACCACAGCAACTTCATGTGCCGTCAAAACGGTGGAATTTATGCAAATGTATGCAAATTTGCTCATGTTAACAAAAAATTTCAAAAGACTTGTAATACATTTTTTGTTTGTCTTAATGTAAGTAATCAACTCAGTAATTTTCATGGAGATATCTAAAGGTTAAAAATTTTACCCTATTCACGTGAAATTTTGTTTTTATATGCGTATAAATGGGATATGTTTGGGCGTTTTTCTAAACTTTCCCCTAATGGGATTCTTCTGGGCTTTTTTTCCCTCACTCAGGACATGCTGAGGATACAAAATCAGTTGAGTTTGCTTCTGTTGCAATTTGTTTAACCTTTTCTCATAAAATGACTGGACTATTATGCCTTTTGGAGATCTAACAGTTCACATTAACATACATTTTGACCAGGTGCCCAAACTTTTGCATGATGCCACTTAGTGTCAATTTATTATGGGAATAGGATACCGGATCCAAAATGGCGTCCTTTTTTTTTTTTTTAACCGTCACTGTTTGTGCTGCACGTGCATGATACGTCAGGTCAGATTGGACGTACAGGGAGAGCCACCAACCGCGGACCAGGGTTAACAGGTAAGCATTGCTAACTACAGTTGAAGAAAAGACGCGAAAAAAGACAAGAGTTAAAAAACAAACAAACACGGCCATTGGAAAAATGTGTAGGTGAGTGAAGGAACACACTTTGATGTCGAGTCATGACGTTTCTTCTAGACCGGTGTAAACACCTGCTAAGCTAATGCTAATGCTATTAGCAAATTTTTAGCTACCGGTATTTGATTTCCACAAGTTGCGGTTGCTAATGCTAATGCTAGTTATATTTGACTAACAAAAGTAAGACACAGCTAACATCAAAGTGATTTGATATAAGAGAAAATACCAATTGCGTTGAGTATTCATTCTGCAGCATCTCCTTGTTGAGAGTTGCTCTCCCAATTTTAGTAGCCTACATTAGCTAAATTAGCATGTAGCATTTTCATGTAGGCTTATCTCTAAGGAAAAATGACAAACTGAGAATATCCTGATATTAAAGATGAACTATGCAAGATTGTTTACCTTAACTATGCTACATTTTTACTTTAATTAAACAGCTTTAAGGTAATTGTGATGGTTCAATAAATTACTCGTAACTTTTTACAGGGAGAATAGAGGCTCTCTGTCTTACACCTAGCATCTTTTGGCTGAAAAACAATGTTGTAAGATCAGAGCCTCTGACCCAGTGTCCCAGCTCTCAAACGCACCCCTTAACCCGTAATCTCTTGTGTATGATGGATGAGACTACACAAATATACACATCGTAACGTTATCGTATATAACGTTATCCACCACTGCATGGATTGCTTTCTCTCTGGCTTCATGGAAAACAAATGCACATTGCCGGGAGGAGGGTTGGCAAAACAGGGGAAAAGCGGACGGACTTGCATAGTTCGCCTTTACGATTGAATGCAAGAAAAACACAAACATCAATTTCATGAGGGTATGGACCATATGTGATCTTTAATCTTGACAGGGAAAAAAAGACATTTGCATTTGAAGCCATTTCATGGAAAAAAAAATATATGTACAAGGAGGACTCAGTCCTTACAAACACTGACAATACATTAGTAAAAAACAAAGAGATGAGAGTTAAGGATTTGAAGTACTTCTGAACCTTAAAAACACGGTGTCCTGATATCCAAACTATCAAGATAAATATATTTATAATATTTATATTATATTTACAGAATACCTTAAATATACAACGATCATCATGTATTCTATAAACAAATATAAATTACTTAGGCACACTTTTGTCTCAAACAATCATGGGGGGTGGTTTTCAAAGGCCATCCTCTAGATTGATGTGAACTTTCATCAAAAAAAATCTCTTCCGTGTTGCAGTGTCATGCCATCCAGACGGCCTGCGCTGCTGCTAATCTCATTATCGGTTGGCCAGCGGTTATAGGTTATAATGTACACAACCACTTTTTACAGCAGGACTTGAAGCTGGCTTGATTTACACCACCCACAGACACAGACGCAGTCCCCAAATGACCTCATGACCCCCTGACTTGCTCCTCTGCATACTCCTCTTTGCAGATTCTTGTTCAAGTAGGCCTGGTGGGAAATCCACCTTATTGCTTACACCTGTCCGCTCCTGCAGGATCTGCAAGGAGGAGGGAGCAAAGGTTGGAGGGAGCAGGAGGTAAGAGGTGAATTCGGGATGCCACCGAGCAAATGGGTCAATGGTTCAGACAAGGACAAGGTTTATTTCCACACCTTTTTTTTGTAAGGTAGACAATCATATAAGGTTCAGAGACGACAAATAGAGAGCAGCTACGATATCTACAAAGAATATACAGTACGAGTGAAATATACATTGATGATACAGCCAACTAAACGCACGCAGTGGGGTGGAGGGGAGGAGTGGCCAGCCGGTATGGCCGGGCAGGGCTTACTATTACAGTCAGTTTATAAGTCCGACTCGGGCATATCCGGCATGTCGGCCATCAAGTAACCAATACCGTAACGGCCGTTGGGCGCGGTGTCCGCATCAGGGCCGCCGCCGGTGCCGCTCTGCTTGCGGTAGATGCTGTTGCCAGGCATCGGTGAGGGGGCCTCGCTGGGCGACTTGCCTTGGATCAGGCTGGTGTCGTCGTCCTCCCCCGGCCGGGCGCTCTCTTTGATGATGCGGCCCTTCTTGTAGGAGACAGTGGAGAGGCCGGTGGTGTTCTCGTCGATGATGTTGAAGTAGCGCAGGCCGAAGACCACGGGCACGGGCATGACGGCCATCACCACCAGGGAGATGCAGACGACGATGCCCCACGGAGGGAAGCGCAAGGTCTGCTCTTTGGCCTGGAGGACAAACATGAGAAAAACATGATGTTTTAACAGTTGTAAATAAATAATATGACACCTGTTCTTTGTCAAGTTGTATTATGTTCTGATTATTCTCTCTCTGCTTCAAAAGTCTTTGTTAGACAAATAAGGAATGACAGCCATCAGGGGTGTGAAATTTCATTTTGTAGACTGAATAAACTACTATTGACCAATCATTTCAGGTGTCTACTTCACTCTTTTCACTTACTCCACCTCACTGGCCTCACTGAACACACTAAGGAGCAAATGCTTGGACACTTTCTCCCATTTGCCCTTTGCTCCACTTACTATCGGTTTTAAAGTGACTGTGATCAAACAGGTGCTTGGACGTCTGTGTGGTAGACTACACATCCTGTTGATTGTCCGAGGGTTAAAGGATGCTGAACATGTGTTTATCAGTGAAAACCGAAATTTCCCTCCTGTTTTTTTTGTTTTTTTTTTAAGCTACTGCCTGGTTTTTACTTTGAACCCTTAAATCTGCTTTTTACCTCTTCCAGGATTACCAAGTAGGTGGACTTCCACCTCCCCATTGATCCCCGGTCTCAGGAGAGACGAGCCGGAGACGTTGACTCACCTCTTCCTGTATCCAGGCACTGTAGCTGGGCGGCGTCATGGTCAGCTGGATTAAGCTGGAGCACAGGAGAACCAGCAGCAGGATGGGCGTGATGTACTTCCACATGTAGTAGTAGAAGCGGAACGGCGTAAAGCCAAGCATGTCCTTCAGGTCTTCAAAGAATCTGAGAGAGCGGCGGCAGCAAAGCAGCATGAGGTGAGATCAAATGTGTGTGGTAAAGAATACACAATAGTTTCATGTTCTTTATAAACCTGATTACCTTTATATATTTATATTTATATATTGCCTTTATGGTTTCATTCAAATAATTTTCGATAACATACCAACTCAGGGATTCCAATAATAGACTACCGTACTTTTCGGACTATAAGCCACTACTTTTTTCGCCCGCCAGCTCTCGTCTCTGCACACCGCAACACAAATGCGCTCCGTAACCCGTGATCTTTTGTTTATGACGGTTCAGACTACATGCACCGTAACATCGTATATGTTATGTAATGTTATCCACCGCTCCATTCATTGATTTTTCGCCGGCTTCATTGTAAACAAATGCACATGGGTGAGAGGAGCGTAACCAAAACAGCGGAAAAGTTCCCTACTGTCTTTCTGTGTAAATATTTCATGTTACAACATGAAAAACCTGCGGCTTATATTCAAGTGGGGCCTATGTATGTACAAAATGTATTTTCTTTTAAATTTAGCTGGTGCGGCTTATATTCAGGTGCGCTCAATAGTCCGAAAAGTACGGTATGTGTCCCCATAAACGGTGAATAAATGGTAAATACTTAAAGCAAAAATTAAGAAGATATGCGAATGATGATAATGATGTGTACTTACTTATCAATTCCATAAACCCAAGCGACTGCCACGTTCTCCAGTATGACCACTATGAGCAGAGGCAGAGTAGCCGAGTAGTCGTCGAACATGGCCACGTAGTAGTTCCCTGAGCGCTGAACAAACAGGAGACCAATGGAGAAGGCCAACACACAGCAGCCCACTGCAGGACAGACACACGTTGTTAGATCCTTTCTGCTACAGTACGTTTCACTGTAACGGTTCACATTCATTGTCTAATAAGGAGGGAGTGTAAGAAGGATTAGGAGCATTAACCTTTAAAAAAAAAGAAAAGGCGCTGCTGTACATCTGCATAAACCAGTAGGTGTGTGGTGATGTTTCATAGTGGGCCAGTATCGGCTCACTCACACCCAAACCCAAACAGGAGGAGCGGAGATAAACTGAGCTGTGCTGGAGTATGTTAAAGTGGAGCGGGACCCATTTAAAGCTGTTAGAGCCAAACGAACAGCAGGATGGCCCACATCTGTTCACTGCACTGTGGAGCAGCCACTGAGTCTCATTAATCAAAGCGGTTATGTTGCTTCCTCTGCTGGAGCTTCTTTTTTCCCATCCACTCCTGAAGGAATTTCTCAATACAAGTAAGTTTTTACTAATTTTTGTTTGTCTTTTAATGCACATGGAGGGTTAGACTGTATTATCATTGGTTTAAAGATGGGAATGGAGCCAACGAAGCCAAAAATTAGAATGTGAGACTTGCAATTGGACAACACCATCCATCTTTGGGGCAGTTAAAGAGTTGCAGTTTATCTAAATTGAAGTTAATCTAATCTAACCTCAGCATGCAACATAAAAGAAATGACTCATTCTTTACAGAACATACATCAAACTGATCCCCTGTTGTAATGTTGTGGCTGATCGGTGTTTATACATGAAAGGATATAAAACACCTTCATTTCCACTTTTCTCACATGTGCATTCAATTATTCACCTGTAAGAAATTCCTTGCGGACTTTGAAAGTGTCTATCAGCGGAGTGAGGATGCCCTCGATGGTGCCGAACATGCTGCCGAGGCCGAGGTTGACCAGCATGAGGAAGAACATGACGGACCAGAAGGGCGAGGCTGGGAAGTGGGTCATGGCCTCTGTGAAGGCGATGAAGGCCAAGCCCGTGCCTTGGACCGCCTGTCGATGGGCAGAGAGGAAGAAGAAGAAGAAGAAGAAGAAGAAGTGGAGGTGAACAATCAGCAGCAAGGACTGAGATATGTTACGGTAGGTATGTTGTTGTTGTTTCCTGTACCTTGTTGAGCTCGTCCTCAATGCTGCAGGACTCCAGTCCCAGTTTCGGGTACTCGTCCTCCTTCACCCCTTTGATGATTTCTATCATCTGGTGGTAGTCTTCAACACTGACTTGACTAACCTGAGTGAGGTTGATGTGGTGGGGGATCAGGCCCGCATCGATGCCATTACCCAGCAACGCCACAATCTTATTGGTGTTGCTAAGAAGGAAACAAGACATCGAAGACGTCCAAGTCAGGGAACTGAATTTCTTTTCTTCTTGCAACAACATCTACCAACAAATATCTGCTTTGGTTTCTGAAACCAACTTTTACTCACAGTGCTACACATTTGCTGTTCATGATGTTGGCTTTGAAGCCCAGCACGGCAAACACCACCAGGGTGGCCAGCACGGAGGTGAAGAAATTTATAAAAGACACCAAGACGGCGTCAAAGTGGCAGTTGTTGTCCCGCTTGTTGTAGCTGGAGAAGGCAATGACGCCGCCGAAGCCGAGACCCAGCGCGAAGAAGACCTGCGTGGCCGCCTCTCGCCACACCTTCGCCTCCAACATGATCTCCAGCTGAAAACAGAGCACGGACACAGTTTTAGGTTTTAGTGAAGCGCTCGTATACAGCTCAAATGACAAGTGTTGGCTGGTTGCAGCTTCTCCAATCTGAGGATTTGCTGCTTTGAATTCAGTTTGTGTCATGTGACCAATGTTACATCATCATTGAGGTCACATGATGATACCTATGCCAGCTCCTCCAGTCACTCATGTACTGTGAAATGCAGTTTAAAGCATAGAAAAAGCAAAATATGGGACCTTGAGTTGACATGGGGACAATTAAGTCAAATTTAATTTAATTTAAATTTAAGTCAAAGTTAAATATTGACATTTAGGTCTGATAATCTTCATGATCAAATAGTGTTCCCACTTCACTGCTTATCTTTTCATATTTTAAAATAATTAACATATCATGTCTGTGTCTGTGTTTGGCAGACCCTCAGTGCACCATCTTGCTTAATGACAGCTGGTATCTCGACAGTTTCCACCTGGTAATTTTTTTATTTTATTTTTTTATTCCATGACAGAGATCTCAAACTGTTCTGAGCACAAAAGCAGAACACCCACACCCACACCCACACACACACACACACACACACACTCGCAGCAGGACTTTGAAGTCCGCAGTTACAACGAAAGACGGTGGCACAACATGTTGTTTGAAGCCTTAAGATGTCAGCTGGCGAGACTGAGCAGACACACGAGACGAGACAGACAGAACGAGCATCTTCGTCTGGTTGCTTACATAAAGCCTCAGTAACCCCTGTTGCCATGGCAACGTGGCTCCACGGCCCGAGGTGCCATTGGCCTGTTGCTGCCGAGGAGACGGCCTATTGCAGCGCAGACTCCAGACTTCAGACAGACAATGAGTGGGGTTGATTTTAACAGAGGCTGGATGATTAATACTAAATATTAAAACCTTGATATTCAGTGGAGAATATAAAGGATGAGAAATAACAGCCGTGTGTTATAGATTTCAGACAATGGTGCGCTCGAAAAGAGCTGAAACCATTGGATTTGTTGATCTGATTGCTTCCTTTGTTATATACAGTGAGTAATAAACCTGATATATTTGGGTTTTGTTCTGTCTGTTTAACAAAATGTCACTATTTTCTTTGTTTCTATCTTTCTTTCTTTCTTTTTATTTATTCCAGCCAAGGCAATTTCACAATTTGACAATATCATAGCAAATCACAACATTTTCTTATTCCTTGGTTGGAATCCTGGTTCTTTGGTCTGTAATTTTCTGAACAAAATGATTTAGGTGGATTAATTCAGAATGTAAAAAACAATAGAGGCGTCCCTCCTTTTGGCAAAAAAAAAAGCAATGCACAAAAAGACTTACTCCCTAGGGGGCTTCCTTTGTCTCTTGAAAGCACTGTTGCTCTGTTGTACTTGTTTCAGCAGATTTTAAAGGAAACGCTGCCATTACTGTACCTTGGGTGTGAACATGTGACGAATCCCATCCACGGAGCCCTTCAGGAGCAGAGCCCGGATCAGGAAGCAGATCAACACGACGTACGGGAACAGGGAGCTGAAGTACATCACCTGCCAGGAAGAACAGCGTAGTATTAAAACGGTACCAAAACTTTTACTGTCAGTATGAGGTAACACAGGACCTGTGGTTCACCCTGTGATTTCTTTGTTGACATCACAAAGTTACAGAAGTCCTGACAACTCGTTTTTTAAGGCTCAGCTTCTGAATACAGGCTGCATTCACAGTATTAATATAGAACCTAGACCTGTCTTGTACTCAAAAGAGACATGGAAATCTGTCTTTGTACAATATGGGACAAAGGCAAAATGTAATTCTAGTGATAACAAGATGCTAAAAGTCAAAGAAAACTGCTTTTTTTATGTGAAAATTATTGTTAATGCCAATGACCTAGTCTCGAGTCAGATAATGTTTTCATGGTCCAACCTAAAATAGGCCAATTGTGACGTACGTTGTACCTCATTCTAATCTGCTGCCTTTTGTGCATTTCGAGTTTTTTTTCTAAGAGATAAAGATAACTGCTGTTCAGTTCCTGTCAGATGATAAGAGTGTGAATGTCTCGGTCTAAATATGGTGATAATTCGACAGGAACATCAAATTGTGCAGAACACAGACTGAAACCTGAGCTCCTCTGTCTTGACACTGATGATGCTTCATTACATTTCCTTTTGTTCCCCGTCTAGTATCTAGGTTTTGCAGCTGAGAGGTTTGTGTTTGAGACATTTTATAAGCATTTTCTTTTCTTTTCTTTTTTTCTTCTAGTGTCTATGACAGTCATGATAAATTAAAGAAAAAATGTGCCGTGAATGTTGTGTAACTAATATCAGCAGGGTCCCAGGGCAGAGCTGGTAGCTGCTGGGTCTTTGCAAGACCTTTTGTCTCATTATCACGCTAATCAGACGCTGGGGCCCTGTGTCTTTTTTTTCTTCTTTTTTTTTTAAAAAACTTGCACACTACACACTTCTAAACCTGAGGCCCCCTCTGTATACGACAAGATGGCAGTTTAAAGGCTTGAGGGCAGGACTGAAGGTCTGACTCAGCTGCAACACTGCAACTTGTGGCTTTACTGGACTATAAGCAGGGTGTGGATGCAGACACGGGGAGATAGTTGAGGGGTTGAGTCACATGCACAGTTGGGTGATTCAGAAACACTGCGTCTCCTACACGGTGGTCCTCATGTAAGCCCTGCAGCACCATGTCACATCTTAAAGGGAAAGGTTTGTGGAGCTCAAGTCTCTAATCTGCAGAATACAAAAAGCACTTTGCGACACTCAGTCTGAGGTGTTTGTCCCTTGACTTTGTTTACCTATAATCTAGGTGTTTTTGAAGCCTAAACATATGCTATACTTATATATACTAAAATCACACTGGGTACCATGTTACATGTAGATCTTCCTTTCATTATCAATAAAAATGCCTTGATGCTCAGTCTATGCAGCACAGACACAAAGAAAGTTGGACGATATCAAACCAACAAATAGGATTTAATTTATAATAGATTTAAACGTTTATCCTCACAGAGGTCAATGCTTTTCAGGTGGAGATCCAAAGTTTTAAAGGTCAAATTCATAATTTATGAAGTAAGTTGTTGTTTTTGCTTTAGCCGGCAGGGAGCTCCTGTATGAGAACATGGTTGTGGTCTCGGTCACCTCGAAGCCAAACAGGCTGCTGTTTGCAGTGATAAGCAGATATCTGTCCCTTTATGACCTCATGTGTTATGTTCTAGTGGAGAGAGCACTTTTTTTATTTTGGAAGATTAAATGTCAGGGCAGATAGCATGTGCTTCTTTGCAAAGGTCACTTTTTGAGAACGCCACTGTTATCTTCACGGACGAATACTAAAGTTGAAGCCCCCCCCCCCCCACCGAGACAAAAATACACAAAACTTTGATTGACAGCTTTGGATATTTTCAGTGAATTTCACCATTTACTAAATCTATGACAGCCCTCCTCTCTCCTCTATTATAAGCCAAAAATCCCCCCACCCAACTCCCCCTTTTTTTTCTCCTTTTTTTTTTGGCCACACTCTTTAACAATCAAACCAAGCCAAAAGAGCGCGTATAACCATGGCAACCAAAACAGCCTGATCCCTTTCACGCCCACCCACACACACACACACACAAAAACGGGACAGAAATGCAGATCGCGGTGGGGATATTCCTCGGAAAAGGCTTTTGTGTGAACACGGGTGGAGAGGGCATTATTATTCTTTTATGCCGCACAGTGGCGATTAAACTTCAAAGACACTTGGGAGTTGGCCCCTTCGAGGGAAAGTTCATGCCCATTTCTTCTCTGGCCAACTTAAAAAAAAAAAAAAAAAAGGCTGTCCAGAAACACCAGGTAGTTGGAGGACAACCATCTGGCTCAAACTGTACGAGCACCCAGTCGTTTCATTTCTGTTTAGCTCTTTTTTTTCCTTTTTAATTGGCGCAAAAATATATCTATCACTATTTTAGCAAATCAGTTCTTTCTTTTTTATAATGCCAGAGTAAGCACTTGAAAATCATGAATGCTAACGCAGCGGCCCCTCTGACATGGCAGCGGTTGCGATAGTGACTGTGACAATGATTGCGGTTATCAGTGACATTTCTTGCCAGGCAACAGGATGTGCCAGACGGGGGAAATGAGACTGTCTAGCTCTGCAAATCACCGTGGCAGAGGCCAAGATTAAAGCGCCGCTGCCGTCGAAGGAATCCATCTTGTTTTGTCTGTGGCTGTTGTTGTGAACTGAGGTGCAAACGACGAGCGCTCTCACTGGGCACCAAGTGTACAGTAGACAGCTGTTGGGATAAGACCTGAGCTAAGGACAATGACTCCCAAGGATTAGAGTGGTGGGAAAACTCATTAGCCTGGTGACAGCCACATTTCCCCATACCGATGGAGTTACATTCTTATAATAGGGTTGTATAAATCTGTTACTGTCTACAAGGTCTATTTAGGCGATGATTGATCTCTTTCTTCCTTTTCTTATTATATAACTGCATACTAAGTGATGCTATAATGAGAAAAGCTAGTTTTAATGAGCCACATTAGTTTTATGATAAAGGAAAGTTCCATATGACGTATTATTATTATAATTAGAAGAAAAAAAGAACAAATTTTAAGTGTCTTGCCACAATAATGTCAAATATATCTCTGTTAAAGATGATGAATTCTTTTGATTACACTGGGACGAACAATTGTTAACCGGCAGAAACTCGATCATCCCATTGAAAAGTTGTGGTTTGGGCTCTGCCAAGATTGTAAAACCAAAATAATACTATAAGATGCTAAAAATCCCAATGGATTTGAAGAGTAGAATTTTAATTCTCCACAACTTTGGCTCCGTTACAGCGACTTGTTTCATTGTTCAGCTCATTCAGGCTCTTGGCTGAACCTTAAAAAAATCTGCAAGACCTTATTCTATTCAAATTCACTGTATCAGGTTTGACCTCACACTTCTGCTGTAACCAACCTAACATAAGAAGTTGGGGGTTAAGACCAAAATCAAATAACTTCTGCATCAAAGCTTCCTAAACTCTGGGAACATTAAAAAAGTGTGACCACTTCCAATTATCCCAGGCTTGACTTCGACCTTGGACGTGCACCGGCTAATGCTCATCATGTGGTGTGAGAAAAAGTAAGGAATGATAAAAATCACCTGCGTTTAAAAAAAAAGAGAGAAAAAGAAAAAGAAAAGAGGAGTGGGGTGAGTTTGCATGCGAACGCCGAACCTCTTGCCAGTGGGCTAATCCTTCCGGATGCTAGTCACGCTACTGTCAGCTTTGTTACACTAAGCTAAAGTAAGCCGAGCCCAGAAATCCCACACAAGATCACATGAGCTCCTGGGATCATATCTGAGAATGTATGATTAGAAAAATTTGCCAAGTCACATTTCAGGAGTCGCTCGGCAGCAGCGTCTTTTAAACCCGGCACCCAAAGAGTTGGCCCTCGATAAGCCTTGACTTTAACGTGAGGTAATTATATATGAGAGGGTTTTCAAAACACTTGGCGAGAAATGCCCCTTTGTTTCCGTCACCGCTGCCTATTTTACAGGGCATGAGAGTTATATTTATATACTTATCAAGGCCAATCTGCCAGGATTGTAAGGCAGCTGTAGTAGGCCTTTGCTCCCGGGATCTTTCTCCTCTCCTTCCTAATTCTCTACTAGTTAAAATCTCATTTCACCAGTTATTTTTGCTAGTAGAAAACCTGAGGCTCCAGAAACTAAAAGTCCCAACTCGTCCTTACCTTCCCAGAAGACTGGATTCCCTTGATCATGGCGAGGCAGACCATCAACCAGGCAACCAGCAGGCACACCGTCATCTTCCAGTTGAGTCCTCCGCCCTCGGAGATGCTGTCGGAGATGTCCAGGGCCTCGCGGTACCAGTAGTAGGTGGTGGCCGAGCTCTTCTCGCACTCGGGCTCCACATCTACGCACAGAATGAGAGTTGAGAGTTACCGACCTCGGTCTTGTTGTTTCACACTCATATTTCACCAGAAATGAACTGCAGTGTTGGAAGGGATAGTTCAACATTTTGGCAAATTGGCCCATTTCCATAATCCCTACAGTCTTAGCAGTAGGTTTGTTACCTTTAATTGTCGGTGCAAGCTATTTTTAGAACTGTGGAGCAGAGCCGTGAGCTGCTCAGAGCTACGCTACGGAGGCTAATGGGATTTCTTGGTTTCCCTCATCAAACTCATCAAATACACAATCCAACAACTCCAAAATGCTCTGGTGGACAAGTTGTGACCTGCACATTCACCACACTATGAGATAATAACAGAACGTTACCAGACAGAGTTGTTTTAGAGGTAAATTCATGCAAAACCGCTGATGTGTGTTTCTATCGGGGGCAGTTTTTCAGCAAGCAGTCTCTGCATTTGCCTCGAAAACAACTCTGTCTAGTAACGTTCTGTTATTATCTCATAGCGTGGTGAATGTGCAGGTCACAACTTGTATTTGACGAGTTTGATGAGGGAAATCAAGAAATCCCATTAGCCTCCGTAGCGTAGCTCTGAGCAGCTCGTGGCTCTGCTCCGCCATTCGAAAAATAGCTTGCACCGACAATGAAAGGTAACAAACCTACTCCTATGACTATTGGGATAATGGCAGTGAGCCAATTTGCCAAAATGTTGAACTATCCCTTTAAGTTTTACAGGACACTCACATGTACTGGTCTTGTTCTTGACGAGCGGACACTCATTCCACGGCAGAGGTTGCTGGAAAGACTGGGAGAAGTAGAAGAGACTCCAGCTGATGATGACATTGTAGTAGAGAGCCACGAAGAAGCACACCTGCAGGTAAAAGACACAAGTTAACTTCACACGCTCAAAAACAAAAAACAGCTGTATCATACACAGCTTGATTTGTTTTGTTGTTGCAGCAAGAGGGTGCTTTACTTTCTGGGTAAAGAGTGACAAAGGGATGGGTCGTCCATGAAAGACCAATGTATAGCATCTTTATGTTCTGTTAATTTGTAGCTTAAGATTCCTACAGTATGTTGCACTTTTCCCCCCCAGACAGCTCATTTTAGGGAGTTTCTACATAGAAGCCGTGTGCACTTTGATCTGTGGGTTTTTATATGGAGCCTACGCCTGCTTTATGATAATAAAAACAAACATGGAAATCTCATTTTATACATTATTATGGGTCATTTCAAAATTGAAATTTCACATCAGCGATTTCATTCAGCTCTTGCTGCTGCTACATCATTACATCACTTTCTTTGCACCAGATCATTTTCCCTAAGAAGGATTTACGAGATGCCAGAGATGCCATGAATTGGCCTCAGGATGCATTTTTCTTCCAACACGCAGTATTTGTTCTCAAGAATAATTCATGTGTTTTTTGTTTTGGAATGAAATATTTAATATTTTTGGGGAAAGAAAACTGCTGATGTTTTTTTTTTTATTATTACTGTGCCTGATGTTGCTGTTGCTTATTTCACCCATTACGCGATTACTGCCCATACACTATGACTGTAACTGTTGTATACTCACCACACAGCTGGCGAAGCCGATGCCCCCCAGACGAGGGCTGATGTAGTTCCACACCCCGATGCTGCCCCTGCGGATCCGCTGTCCCACGGCCAGCTCCAGGAAGAACAGCGGGATGCCGATCAATATCAGCAGGATGAGATAGGGCACCAGGTACGCTCCTGCCGGCGCAAACAACACAAGAGCACGAGTTTGTTAAACGAAGGACACACAAGGAGGAGAGGGAAACTGTGTCATCGGAGCTGTGATTTGACACCGTTACCGTTCCCGAAAGCAGCTGACGAGCACATGGGAACAAACTGGAGTTATTTCTTTATATATTTATTTCTTTAACCAGGTTTGTCTCTCTCTGTCTGTTTGCCACATGCTGTGTGGAAACACACACACACACACACACACACTGCCTTTAACTGCTCTACTGCCTTATGCCCCCCCGCTGGTGACACATTTGCCTAAAAAAAAACAAAACGCACAACAGCAAAGAACAAGTGAGACAGACACCGTCTCATTATCACCCTTACACACAGAAATTACAATGCACACATCTGCTGAGCTGCAGCTGTGTGTCCCCACCTAATACCCCCCCCCCCCCTCTGTGTCTGGTGCAATGAAATAATGCAGGAAACAGGCAAAGACACTGAGGTCTGAAATTACCTAAATTACACATTACAAAGATGATGTTCTTCTCTAGAATTAAGGTTTCAGGGTGAATGACTAACAGTAACACAGGCTGTAATATTGTGGTGAAATAAAATACAGGGGGGGTGGGGGGGCACACATCTCTTGTGATGGTCAGAGTTCACATGAGCAGTAACACTGTCAGGCACATGACGGTAGGAAGAGGACGAGAGAACCTAAAAGTCTTTGTTCAGAGGAAATGGCCGGTGGTGGTTAGTTAGATGCGTTCAGTGGCACAAGGTTTCAAAATAATGTGCCTTTTATTTTCCTTTTACATATGATGCCACACAAAGTATGTTCCATGTGGTGTGTGCACTAGGACTTTTAAAACATATTTTGGTCACAAGGTTTCAGAGAAGTCCGCCACAGAGCCCACCATGTTTGTCGTCATGGCACAATGTGGTTCAAGAGGCACCTCCTGTAGCTTAACCACCACAGAGGTGTTATTTTCTTTTTTTATTTCTTTTTTTAAATCACCACAATGGCATCACGACTGTAAAAGGAACAGTCACACAATTTAACACAGTGGTTCCCATTCCAACCTTTTTTGGCTCGTGACCCTTTCATTTTAACATCACAAATTTCTGGCGACCCCGTCAATCAAGATGCGCCAGCTCAGATATTTTTATATGAACTCGATTTTGTATTCTAGAAAGTGAAAGTATAGTATACAGTTGTTTAAGATTGTGTGTGGTGGTTTTAATCATAATTTTAAAAAGAATAATAATAATTAGCCCAAAAAATATTGGTATCAGTCATTTTTTGTATCAATTACTAACATTTCAGGTGACTCTATTTGAATTTCAGGCGACCCCACATGGGGTCCCGACCCCAAGGTTGAAAAACACTGACTGAACAGGTGTGCAGATGAGATCCAAGTGAAGGCAGGTTTCAAAGTTGGGTTTGTTCTGACCCATGAGAACCGCGGAGTACAGACTAGTCGCTACTCTGTTGACAGGCGCTGCTGTGATCACATTTGAAGACAGTCTCTAGCCTCGAAACTGCACTGGTGGAAAAACCAGACAGTCTTTCCTTGAAAACACTCTTTGAAGTGATATTTCATCAACAGAAAATTTGTCAAAACAAAACAGAAAAAAAATCCCCTTGTGCCCTCTTTTATTTTCCCTCCTCCCATGGGCTAAACCACAACATCAAATGATATCACTGGTGGGTACTACAGTGCAGTGTTTTGCACCGAGACGCTGATGACAACATCAAAACTTCCGTCATGGGTGTATTGTTTTTAAGATTGGTTTCATCCCTGTTTCAACAGAGTTTATTGTTTCATCTGGCAGGACGTTCATTCAGGTCCTTTCCTGAGTCCCTGCTGTCCCGCCCAGGTTTGACTTAGATGGGAGTGGTCACAGACAGGAAGTAAATGTGTGTGTATGTGTGTCGATATGTTGTTTTAAGTTGTGTGTGTACAGTATATGAACTGGTTTCTAATATTAACACATCTAATTCTGGTGCACTAAGTACACAGTTGAGTCTGGAGAGAAGCTTTGACATCAGTCGGCATCAAAACCCCCCTCGGTCTCCATTGTCTCTTAAAACCTTCGACAGCCTCCCTCTGGATATTCAAACAGTGACGGCACTTTGAGAAGAAGTCCGATCACAGCGCGTGTCATCTTTTTCTTAAAATAGTTCCAATAGTTGTAGTATGAAGGTGAAAATGCTTGTTTAACCAGCCTGGGCAGTGCCATGTGCCAGGGTGGAGACGACCGACGTTGTGTACCATGTTCTTATTCAGAATACCTGTAGTAATGTTTGAGTAGATTTCTAATTGGAGGAGAGATAAAATAGGATACACAGGATAATGAATAATTACACAGGATAACTAATGGCCAGAGGTTTTTGATGCTTCTGTGGTAGAGGTGCAGCATTTCTGTTTCTGGTTGACCAAGAAGTGTTACCAAAATTTTGCAAAATGTCATGGGTGTGCACTGTGCAGCGACTCTATTGGCCAGTTCGCACCATTATTTTTGACCTCAGGTAACACCAGAGCTAATGTAACTCAATGCATTTGGGCGTTGAGGTGGCCAAAGGTCAGAGCAGAACGTCCA